>NC_135211.1:49873824-50226252 GCF_052324685.1 Brachyhypopomus gauderio | reverse complement strand
CATTTTTATGTGTGCTTATATGACCTCACATTCATGCCTGTCTGTGCACTGTGTCATTTATTATCAAAAAATGGAAATTAAGAATGGCTCAATGTGTTGACTAATATAACCAAATTAATACTTATTTCGGCAGAGTATGTAAGTCAATTTATTTAAGAATAGGAAATTCCTTTTTGTCTTCAAATTGTGCTAATCTGTCTTCTTTGGTTAATTCATTAACTAGACCTTGAAAGACGGGCACTCCTCGCTCCCTCTCTCTCTCTCTCTCTCTCTCTCTCTCTCTCTCTCTCTCTCTCTTCCCTGTCTGGGCATAGGTGATCAATATTCATTAATAACAGGCCCAATGGTCAAGGACATGATGTCCAAGGAAGCGCCTTCGATTACGCCCCTAAAACTTGTTTAAAAGCCCTTGCTCGAAGCGAAACAACAAGCTTGGCAGCCTGGTAGATTTGGGGAAACTTGGAGAATTTCGCCAGACTCGAGACACTCAAAGACTCGAACTCGTTGGAAACACGCCAAACCATTGCGACCAACAGTTTACTGGACTCACGCCGAACACCGCAGTGTCCAGTAGAGCGATGCCAATAGACCGCAACTAATGGCCCATTTCCACTAGGGCCTGCTTGTACGGTTCGATTCGCGACGGTTTGTGAGTGTTTCTATTACGCTCTCACCGAGTCCAACAGAAGATTCTTCTTTATTTTATTTTATTTTATTTCGTCTAATCTCTCAAGTCGAGCACATTTTCTTTCTCAGTCAAGTTATCTGCACAAGTTTGTCTGCGCCCTCCAGCTGCGACTGTGACGTCACCGCTCAGTCTGCGATTCGAGCCGTCTCATGAGAGCCGCTCCGTCGGACTTTAGCCACCTCAGGAAACGAATCGTGAACGCGCACCGGTTGGTCCGCATCACCACGCCTCTTCTTCGAAGTAAGACGCTCAGTTCATATGCTGTTTGGGGTTGCCAGCTTTTCTATCTCTCCCAGAGTCCGAAATAGTAAATACTGTTACCATTAACCTGCCCAAACTTTCTCTTCTCTCTCTAAAGACCTCGTGTCCGTCCCTGGGTCCTACGCTAGTTAGGCAAGCCTTAGGGTAGTCATATAATCCATTTAAATCTAATGATCACTGACAGTTGTTTATCATTCGCTGTTGTTGTTTAATTTTATATTCTTTGTTGTTTACTATTATATCCCTGGTTTAGATTAATAGATTCACATATAGGTTTAGTTTCATTTTGAGCCAAATTATTCCATATGCTATTCTTTATATCAATTGTAATATTTACCATTTAATAAATTTAGACATTTATTCATTAATCTGGTCACGGTGGTAAATACATATTTTGGTCAATGGTATTAGGTCACTGCGCGGAACCAGAATTTAACCCTTTAGTAATGAGACTGATTAAACCATATTCCACCTATCTCCGTTATCACAATACTGGTTTCTGAGCAATCAGGATGGTGCCCCGTTCATAATCCATAAACTAACATATGTATCCACTACATAATACCAACTGTTACTGGCAGCTAACCGCAGTCCTCTTAGCAGGCACAGGTGGTTTGTCATAGCGTTCACATCATGAGTGAGGAGGGATCTCCCTCCATACACCTGACTAGGCCTTTATACTTATAGCTCCGCCCCCAGCTAAACCAACTTCCCCCTCAAGGAACGACGTCCTTTTAACTCAACATAAAACACATTTCACAAATTCATATATATATATATATATATATATATATATATATATATATATATATATATATATATATATAATACATTTATAGTGTCTCCAGCTATTATTCCAAAACATTAATGTGTTTGTTTATATTTTTTAAAACTTCACAATATACTCGGGACCCTCGTCACCCCCATGGGTGAATCCAACCCTGCTGGGATAAGTAACTCCCTTTGTATGATCAGTTCAGTCTTATATCCATGTTTCGGTGATGGGCTACCTTGCACCATCTCCGTCTCTGACTCAGAGCAGCCAGAGGACTCCCCAGTGTCATAACCCTCCCACTACTCAGTGTAGGAAGGAGATGTTGGGGAATCCCCCTAGACAGGGGTCCCAGGACTCTTCATCCCACGACCTACAGCCACACTCGCATCTCACTCCTGCTTATGACTACAAATGTCTCCGTTGATGAGACAGGAGACATGTGGGACAGATAATACTGACATATATACAGACATATGCACAAACAACCAAACAAGAGCGCAGACGCAGACACAGACAAGACCGAGGGAGGAGACAGGGGCAGAAATCATGACACAGAAACATTGAGGCTGTAGCTATAATGTACATTTGGACAGCAACACTGTATTCTCTGTCTCAGGCTGTTTATATACTGTAGTCAAAAACAATCCCTATTCTAAATATAGCACTGTATATAACACTCTATTGTTGTTTATTCTAACTGTGTTCAATTTCTAACTCTGTTACACCATTTTCGGGGACATTGACATGCAAAAACACAAAGTGGATTCCCAGGCAGCATGCTGGAACCACAGCACCCATCAGAGGGTCCTGGCCCACAGAAGCAGCCACAGGCTCCCTGGTTGCCCTGGTCTCTCTGGTCCCTCTGTTATTAAAAATACTTAGAACTACTTCCTAGTTCTGAATTACCAATGACAACTTGCATCTGATGGAAAAAGAACCCATAGCATCATTCAGCCGTACTGAAATTGTAAAATAAAGTTTATGCACCTGTATGTTTAGTTGATATATTCCTGTTTGTGAAGTCCTCCATCTGTGTGTTGATATCATGACCTTTAACAGCGTCTGCACTCTCATAGATAACCACCGTCATCTCCACCCGCTCTCCTCTCTCCAACTCCAGAATACCATTAACATCATCAGAAACACTCCAAGACATGGCTAATCTATCACAGACTCAATCAAACCCTAAACTCTAGTGTCTCTGTGTGAAGACACTACAGTACAGCTGCTCTTCTTTACTCATGTGATGTTTTCTGACTGAGTTTAATTAATGTGCTGCTGCCAGTTAAGGAAGTGACCAAGCAGCAGTGGCATCTTCTATAAATAAGATACTGTGGTCAAAGTGTGAAAACAACAGAGCTCTGGTCGTTTGTGTTGGTCTTTAACTCTTAAAGCGAGGTAGAGAAATAATCCTGCACTTTCACCAGCAGACAGGGTTTCTCTGTAGCAGCCTGCAGAATCCACTCCCTGCAGCATAATCTAGTGGAGTGAACACAAATACACATGGACTTTCAATGAATATTCACATTTTCATAATTACACTGTCTTTAGTTTACCCTTATTATTATTCAAACATTTACATTTACGGCATTTAGCAGACGCTCTTATCCAGAGCGACTTACAAAGTGCTTTGCTTCTGATCACAGAATACATCCTAGGAAATAGTACAGATAGGCCAGAATTCAAGACACCATTGAGTCAGACTACTACTAAACTACAGGAGTCAATATCATTACCTAGTGTTTTGCGAGTTAGGCATTTGCCAAGAAGCACAAATAACCATAGACAGACATACAATTTAAGAACACGGCAAGTGGTATCAACTGAGTTAGTGCTCTGGTAAGAACTCAACAAACAGGTGAGTCTTCAGTCTACGCTTGAAGATAGCAATAGACTCTGCAGTCCTAGCAGCTAATGGAAGATCGTTCCACCATCTTGGAGCCAGGACGGAGAATAGTCTGGAGCTTTGTCTTCCATGAGACTTTAAGCATGGAGTTTCAAGTCGAGCTAAGCTTGAGGTTCTAAGTGTTCGCTGTACAGATCGGCTTTTGACCATGGACATCATGTAGGGAGGGGCCAGTCCATTTTTGGCTTTGTAAGCAAGCATCAAGGTTTTATTTCTGATGCGTGCCGCTACTGGAAGCCAGTGAAGAGAGCGTAGCAGAGGAGTCACATGTGAGAACTTGGGTAGATTGAAGACCAGTCGTGCTGCAGCATTCTGAATTAGTTGTAGAGGTCTGATGACCCGTAGAGGAAGACCTGCAAGTAGGAAATTGCAGTAGTCCAGCTTAGAGATTACTAGAGACTGCACAAGTACTTGAGTAGTTGAAAGGAAGGGTCGTATTCTCCGTATGTTGCAGAGGAGAAATCTGCAGGATCTGGTCAGCTTTGAAACATGTGTTGAGAAGGACAGCTCGTTGTCCAACGTTACACCCAGGCTTCAAGCAGTTTCTGATGGTGTTAACAAGATGTTCTCAAACGAAACTGTGAGGTCGATGTGTGGGTTCGGGGTTCCTAGAATGTACAGAAGCTCAGTTTTGCTAGGGTTGAGCTTCAAGTGGTGAGCAGTCATCCATGAAGCAATATCTGCCAAGCATGCAGAGATACGCCTAGAGACCTGGGTGTCAGAATGAGGGAAGGAAAGAATTAGCTGGGTGTCATCAGCATAGCAATGATAATAGAATCCATGAGACAAAATAATGTCACCAAGGGAACGAGTATATAAAGAGAAGAGGGCCTAGGACCGAGCCTTGGGGGACTCCAGTGGAAAGTTTACATGGATTGGATGTAGATCCTCTCCATGTTACCTGATAGGAACGGTCTTCAAGATATGACTGGAACCATTTCCAAGCAGAGCCAGTCACACCTAGGCCAGAAAGAACAGAGAGGAGGATGTTGTGGTTGACAGTGTCAAAGGCTGCAGAAAGATCTAGAAGAATTAAAACTGATGATAGCTTGTTAGTCTTGGCAGCATGGAGCTTCTCAGTCACTGCTTTGAGGGCAGTTTCTGTTTGAAGCCAGACTGATTAGGATCATAGAGTTGGTTCTGGGTGAGGAAGAGAGATAATTGGTCATAGACTGCTCGCTCCAAAGTTTTTGATAGAAAAGAAAGAAGTGATACCGGTCTGTAGTTGTTCATGTCAGAGGTGTCAAGTGTTGCTTTTTTCAGGATTGGTACCACCCTTGCCATCTTGAACACGGTAGGCACATGACCCAAAACTAAGGAGTTGTTGATGATTGCCGAGATGAACGGAAGGAGTTATCTTGACATATTCTGGAAAAGAGTGGAAGGAATTGGATCCAGTGGGCATGTAGTAGGATTGCTAGAAGTCAGAAGTTGATGTATCTTGTCTGAGGAGAGAGGGGAGAAAGAAGCCAAGGAGTTGAGTGTTGGGTTAAGAGTACTAGTAGGAAGTTTGGGAGCTGGGGAGAAGGACTGACGGACTGCTGCAATCTTCTCTTCAAAGAAGATGACAAAATCCTCAGGAGTGAGAGAGGATGGAGGAGGGGGTGAGGGAGGGTTAAGGAGTGAAGAAAAAATACTGAATAGCTTGCGTGGGTTGGATGCAGATGATTCAAATTTCTTTCTGTAGTAGGCTGACTTTGCTGATGTGACTTCCAGTGAGAACTTTGAAAGGAGAGATTGATATGAGCAGAGGTCTGAATCTAGGCGACTTCTCTTCCACCTCCTCTCTGCAGTTCTTAGATCTCTCCTGTGGCTGCGAAGCACTTCAGTTAGCCAGGGGGTGGATGGAACAGATCTCTTAAGCCTGGGGGAGGGAGGACACAGAAGATTGATGGATGAAGAGATCGTAGAGAGGAAAGTATCAGTAATTGTGTCCAGCGAGAGAGAAGACAGACAATTCTGATTAGGAAGGGTGGACAAAATAGTGGTAGCAAGGGTTGAGGGATTGATGGAACGCAAACTTGGGTGAAAGTAAGAAGAATGTACAGAGGAAGTGTGAGTGGAAATGGCAGGGAGGGGGAAAGAAAAGGATAAAAGGTGATGGTCTGACAGGTGGAGTGGGGTGACTGTGATGTCCGATGTTCCGGTGTCTCGTATCCAGCTGGGATACTGGCTGATAGCTGGTGCAGCCTAGGTCGAGTTTTACTTGATCGGTGTATGTAGCGCGGTCGGCGATTGAGTCAGACAGAGCGGCAGTAGTTGTATATGTCCGAGTCCAGACGGTAATGCGAGCGGAGAGAGCGCAGATCGTCGGATGTGTATACAATCCTACAATCTTGCCCATCCGTCCCATGGAAAGCTGAGACCATATCCCCAGATCCAATAAGGCAGACTACTAAGAGCAGAAACACGGCAAGATTCATAGTCTACAGCCGAAACTCAAGTTCCCAACACAGCACTGAGGTGAGGGAGCCAGCACAGGAGCTGGATTGAAGACAGGGTGACGCGAACACAGCAGATATCAAAAGATTCAAGTCCGCCGATTGGAAATAGGCAGTAGTAGTTATTGTGAAGTCCAAATAACCATAGGTTTGAATCAGGAGAAAGAAAAGAAAGTAATAAGAAAGTGAGACCGGGAGGAAGCGGCAGCCAGACGCGCACAGCGTTCTCCAACCCGGAAGCGAAATCTCTGATGTGTCCTCATGTCAGGCAGTGGAGGACTTTGACTCCTCCCACTTCCCACTGGTACTATAGGAGTCTGGCTCCTCCCACCTGCCACCAGTACTACATGAGTCTGGCTCCTCCCACTGGTATTTGAGTAGTTTGGCTCCTCCCACTCCCCTTCCTACTTTCTCAGTTCCTACAGCAGTGGAGAGCCTTTGCTTTTCTGACCCTTTTTTGCATGACATGTCTTGCTGGCTGACTTCATTAAACCAGCTGTGTGTTCCACTTCCTTTGCTTTCTTTTTGACCTTCTTCTCTGTCCTTTTCTCTTCTCACTTTCTCTATTCAGCCTCCCACACCTGTCTCTCCTGCTCCTGCCTCAGCAGTCATCTCCTCTTCTTCTGTTCGACCTGTGCCACAGTGGCAACTTCACCACCTTTCCAGAGTGCCGATCCTGTTTGAAGAGAATTTATGTTGAAAACTGGTTGGAATTCTCCTTGTGTCTCTTTTTAAGGTGGACTATAATGTCTTTGCCCATCATACTTTCCATTTTGGAATTTTTTTGTGGTGCACATTAAGATACTATGGACTGTTTAAAAAGGCCTCAATTACTTGCATCTAATTATAATAGCAAAACTTAAGTGGAATTAATTCCGTAGAATGACAATGTCTGTAAAGTGTTTATAAACAACACACTTACTGAGAAGCTCCTGTCCATTTTGCTCCTCCATCCTGATGCTTTCCAGTCTTGCTTTATGGTTGGCCTCTTTCACTTTCTTATTGAGCCAACCAATCAGCCTCCTCCTCTTGCTTTTGTATTTGGGGCAATCTCCTTCCCCAGCTTTGGGCTGAGCCTCCATGTTCTGCCCCTCTGGCACAATAGATATCTGAGGCTTTGCAATAGCTTCTGCAGGCACTGCAGTGCTCTCATTCCCCAAACTGTGCCCTGTGCTTGGATTGGCTAGGACAGCTACAGAGGGTGAGGGCACATCGGGCTCTGGACTCGGGTGGACGGGTTTAACAGAAATAATGAGGGTTGCGTGACTGGACAGCCCCGGGTCTTCTCCTGCCCCTCAGGATTGGTCTGCTCCTGGTCATGGCTATCCTGCTGGACTCCATCAATAAAAGAGGCATTGTTGATGTGACCTTTCTTTTTTGGTGTAAAGGTCAGCCTCTGAGAGAACATCTGCTTCGTGCGGTCTCTCTTGTGCTGCTTCTCTCTCTCCATGTGATTCTTTCTTGCCTCTTTTATTCTCTAGACCTCCAGCTGTCTCTCTCTGTCTCCTTCTCATCATCTCTCTGTTTCTCAGACACAAGGAGCCACATATCCTCCCCCAGTTTCTCCTCTCTCTGTTCTCCGTCTGTTCCTTCTTTCTTTCTTCCTGCTTCCTCTCTTATGTTGACCATTTCTGTTTCATGCTTTAGTTACTTGAACTCTTCCATTTCCTTCTTCATGCTCTCAAACCATTCTCGTTTGCTCTCACTTTCGCCACTCCAACTTTTCACATTCTGGTGTGGTTTTTCCTTTTGTCTGATTTTTTTAGACCTTCCTCTGATGGCATTTCATGTTTCTTTCTCTCTGCTGAACACACTGAGTCAAGCATTTCAGACTTTGTCTCTTTATATTTGCTCTTTTCCTTCTCCCCTTCCTCAAACATGTGATTCTTGCATTCCCTCTTTCTCAACCCTTGTTTCTTCACGTGACTCTGAGTATGTCCATATACCTTTGATGCCACCCCGTGTTTTTTCAGATTTTTTTTTCCATCCTTTCTCCACTTTTCTCAGAGACTTTTCACTTTCCTGTTTCTCGCAATTTCTCTCATTATCTCTTGCATCTCTGTATAGAATTGAGACAAATGTTTTAAATCATATTGTAGCGTTGGTCCAATGGGGGACAGCACTACGTACCCATGAGCCCCTGCGGCTCCGGTATTGCTCTATGTGATGTTGTGGTTATTGTTACGTGATTATTTACATTTACGGAATTTAGCAGACGCTCTTATCCAGAGCGACTTACAAAGTGCTTTGCATCCGATCACAGAATTCATCCTAGGTAATAGTACGGATAGGTCAGAATTCAAGATACCATTGAGTCAGACTACTGCTAAACTTGCATCTCAATCCATCTTCTCCCTTCTCTGATCTTCTGAAGTTCATACTGCAAGTGGATATTTTCCTTCTTATAGGCCAATATTTTTTCTTTCCTTGTTGCCGGCATTCTAGTCTTCAGCTGTTGTTCTGACTGATCCTCTTGCAGTCTCTCCATCTCTCTCAGTCTCTCAATATCCTCCATGTCCTTCATCTCTCTCTTCCTTTCTGGCATTACATATCTTTCCAGAGAGGCAACTCTGTCCTTTACTTTCTGAAAGTCAGTTTTCATGTTATTCTCCCAGGTCATAGCCACTGTTTTCACTGTTTTCATTTCATTCTTATATTGTTTGATTATCTGGGTGCCAGAATATTATCCAAGAGATAAATATTAAAGGCCAAGCATGTTCCAGTACCCATACGTGTTGTGGTGGTAAATAATACTTCCAGTGATCTCTAACCATTGTGGCATATAGACTCTGTTACGGCTCCTTGAGAAGCCTTCAGGTTTCTCATTATTAACCTGGATTTCTAACACCTGGAGACGGACCAACTGCCCAATGGGAGTGCTGGTGCAGGAATACCGGAGGCAGAGCGTCGGCCTTAAGAGACTCCTGCCGGCCTGCGAGAGAGAGAGCTGCTCTTGGACCTTAACCCTGTAACATCTGTTTGGGTTATAGTGTATATCATTGAACAATGTAAGTAAACTGGGCAGGTAAGATGGGGCGCCCTGTACATTGTACAACACTGTCAGAATGACGTTGTTAGGTTTCACTAGGTAAGTGGGCGGGCACTACTTTTGTATGTTTGTTTTCCTTATTTTGTAGGTAAGTTTAGGTAGGAGATTTTTGGTTTGTTCTGTTAGGGGGTTAGAGGTATGTCAGGGAAGTTTTCTTACTGGTTTTGTTTAATTCTTTTCTTGAGTGCCGCTCTAGCCCAGTTATGTTACTTAACATGAGTGTTGGTCCTTGAATAAAAGTATTTATTGGCATTGGATCAGTGGTGTCCGAAGATTGGCCTTTATTTTATACATTCACCACGTTTCATGTTGCTGTTCCTCCTGAGGCCTGGACCGCTGGTGGAAAGGAAGTCAAGAAAAAAAGGGGGGGGGGGCGTAACATATGGGGGCTCGTCCGGGATTACAGCGGGGTTCTGTGTGCAGTTTTAAACGTGGGTTGAGTGTTTAGATATTGAAGTGACGTTTACAGGTACGATGGCCCAGCCGTTTGATCTGTCTGCATTCTTGAGTGCACCATCTTTGGCTTTATTGGATACTTATAGGAAAGATGATTTGTTGCACTTGGCTTCCCATTGTGAGGTTGTTGTGACTAGGCAGATGGTGAAGAAAGATATCAAACAGCTGATTGTTGAGAAAATGGTGGAGACGGGTGTTGTGAGTTTGTGTGCAGCTTCAGTGGAGAAAACTCCCGTGTTGATGGTGGATAGAGCTGTTATGGTGGCGGGTTCGGTTGGTGTACCAATCCTACCGTGTTTTGATCCAGAGTCTGTCGTGTCCTCTGGGGTAAGAGAGCCTTTATTGAGATGGGAATCTGACCGTGAGGAGAGAGCGGAGCAACGGCGGGTTGATATGGAGCTAAAGTTGTCTATGCGGCGACTGGAGCTCGAGATGGAAATGGAAAAGGAGGTTAGGTTGCGGGAATTGGATTTAAAGGAATTGGAATTAAGGGCGAGGGTGACGGAGTCCGCCCCACGTATTCAAACCATGTTAAATTTCCCACCACAAAATTTGCGTGAGCCTGCACCTGCGTCGCAACTTTCTTCCGGTCCGGAGGTAGGTCCACTCGAGGACGTACGCTCTGGTTTTGCTGTTGCTAAACATATTGCTCTAGTCCCACCATTTAGAGAAACAGAAGTAGATACGTATTTCGGCATTTTTGAACGTATCGCTATGTCGTTACGTTGGCCTCGGGAATATTGGACTCTGTTGTTGCAGTGCAAACTCGTCGGAAAAGCTCAGGAGGTTTGTTCCTCTTTATCATTGTCCGATAGCATGGATTATGACATTGTTAAGTCCGCTATATTGCATGTTTATGAACTTGTACCGGAAGCCTATCGCCAGAAATTTAGGGGTTTTAAGAAAGGAATGACCCAGTCCTATGTTGAATTCGCTAGGGAGAAGTCGGTTCTGTTTGATAAATGGCTTGTTGCTAATAAGGTAATGGACAAGGATGCTTTTAGGGAGTTGATATTGCTGGAGGATTTTAAAAATTGTTTACCCGATCGCCTCGCAGTGTATTTAAATGAAAGTAAGGTAACGACGTTGTCACAAGCTGCGGTGTTAGCTGATGAATTCATTTTGACTCACAAGACTAATTTCGTTCCTTATAACAAGCCGGAAAAAGTGTCAGACTCCGGTAATATGTCCCCCAAACCCATAAGGGTTGCTTGAGAAACCCCGAAGGAATGTTTTTATTGTCACAGAGTAGGTCATATAGCGTCAGAGTGCTTCGCTTTGAGACGTAAACAGGACCGACGAGAGAAATCTAAGGGGGTTGGTTTTGTGAAGAATGTTGCGTCTGATCATGTAAGTCCTTTAGACTCTTACCATCCGTATTTGTTTCAGGGCTCGATTACCAGTTCTGGTACTACGGAATTAGAAACACCTGTGGTCATATTGAGGGACACTGGAGCTGCCCAGTCTTTTATCCGTGCAGGCGTTTTACCTGCTGTGGATGGTGATTTTACTGGTTTATACGCTCTTTGTCAAGGATTCGAGATGAATTACATGCAAGTGCCTCTCTTTGATGTATATCTGCGTTCTGCATTAGTGAACGGTAAAGTAAAGGTTGGGGTTAGACCAGAATTACCTATTGAGGGAGTTGATTTTATCCTTGGAAACACCTTCGCCCGGCGCAGCGAGATCCTGAAGGAGCACTACCGATCGCTTCTGGACACCGCGCGGAAGAAGACGTCGGCCAGGCTTGTTGTCTCCGGTCCGCTTCCAACGTTCCGGCGAGGGTGCGAGTTATTTAGCCGTCTTTTCTGTCTCCACAGCTGGCTCCGGGACACCTGTAGCAGCGCCGGCGTGGACTACATCGACAACTGGGAGAGTTTCCGAGAGCGTCCATCACTCTACCGCCGAGATGGACTTCACCCCAGTCGCCTAGGCTCGGCAGTCCTCTCCAGGAACATCGAGGACGTGCTACGCCAGGCCTGACCAGCCACAACAAACCACGCAAATCAGCTAAGTAGAACTTACTTCCCTGACTACCAAACCATTGAGACTGTGTCTGTTAGCCGTGGCAGGTATAAGAATAACAGGGTGATATGTTTTAAAAATCTAATTAAAATTAAATTAAATAATCAACATGAAGTGAGCAGCAATATTAAACTAAGGCTAGGACTTTTAAACATTAGATCGCTTGCATCAAAAGCTGTGATAGTAAACGAAATAATCTCAGATAACAGACTAAATGCACTCTGTTTAACAGAAACATGGGCTAGAGTAGACGAATATGTAAGTTTTAATGAAGCAGCTCCTCCTGGATACATTATGTTCATCAGCCCCGTATCACAGGGCGTGGAGGTGGAGTAGCCACAATATATGACACAGATATAGGTTTTACTGTAAAACCAACCACCTCTATTAACTCATTCGAAGCTTTGATAGGTGATATAGGCAATAATCTTATAGGCAATAAAACAAAGCTTAAATTAGTGACCATCTATCGACCGCCGGGTCCCTACTCAGAATTTCTTCAGGAATTTGCTGAGTTTCTTTCGGAACTAGTCTTAACCATCGAGAGATTTGTAATTGTGGGTGATTTCAACATTCATTATGAAAATGAATCAGACCCACTGAAAATTGCGTTCGACTCCATACTAGATTCAGTAGGTATAGCCCAAAATGTGACAGGGCCTACCCACCGCTGTAAACACACCTTAGACTTAATACTTACTTACGGATTAAACATAGAACATTTGGCAGTCATCCCCCAAAATGACGCCATTTCAGATCATTCCTTACTAATATATGAAATGACTTTATACAATGTACATCAGATGCGCCATACAAAAACCATGCGCACTATCACATCCGACACTGCAGCAACATTTATAAACTTACTGCCGGAGCTACCGAACACTATGCCACTGCAGCCCAATGAATTGGAACAGGCAACACAACAGTTTTATTCCACACTCAGCAATACCTTAGACAGTGTAGCTCCAATTAAAACAAAATTAATTAGGGAGAAAAAGCTTGCACCATGGTATGACGAACACACTCGTCTTCTAAAACAGGCAGCTCGAGCAGCGGAGCGAAAATGGAAATCCACCTCACTAGAAGTGTTTAGAATCACATGGAAAGACGCCATAGTCAAATATAAACATGCCCTAATAAAAGCTAGAGCCGCATACTACTCGACACTAATAGAAAACAACAAGAATAACCCTAGATTTCTCTTCGCGACGGTATCTAAACTAACAAGAAATATCGACAACACTAGTTCTAACACAGCACTTACACACACTAGCGATGAATTTTTAAACTTTTTCAATAATAAAATAGATAATATCCGACTACAGAGTCATAATACATCGCAGCCTAACCTCCAATCCAACCCCAGTAGTTTAGTTATTAGTAACTATGCATCCAAAAATATTACTGAGCTAAATATCTTCGATCCTATATCGCAAAAAGAGCTCACAACACTGATTAATTCGTCTAAGCCTACATCATGTATATTTGACCCAGTTCCAACCTGTCTATTTAAAGACGTACTCCCAGCCATTGCAGGGCCCTTACTTAATATGATTAACTCCTCCCTTAACCTAGGTTACATGCCCAAACAATTAAAATGCTCCGTAATTAGACCCTTGATTAAAAAACAGAATCTCGATCCGCAGATTCTAGCTAACTATAGACCCATTTCTAATCTCCCATTTATCTCTAAAATTTTAGAAAAAGCAGTTTCCAATCAGTTAAACCACTATCTCCAATCAAATAGTATCCATGAAAAGTTCCACTCAGGATTTAGACCAAACCACAGCACTGAAACAGCTTTACTCAGGGTAGTGAATGATCTACTAATATCAGCCGATAATGGGCTTGTCTCGTTCCTTATACTGTTAGATCTTAGTGCAGCTTTTGATACTGTAGACCACAACATTTTGCTGGATAGACTAGAAAACACGGTAGGTATTAAAGGAGTCGCACTCTCCTGGTTTAGATCATATTTAACTGACCGCTTCCAATGTGTAAGTGTTAATAATAAAACCTCTAAATCTGTGCAGGTTAAATATGGTGTCCCACAAGGGACAGTCCTAGGACCACTTCTATTCACACTATACATGTTACCCTTAGGCGAGATTATGCATAAGCATGACATCAGTTTCCATTCCTACGCAGACGACACTCAGCTATATTTATCGGCAAAACCCGATGATTTAGGCGCAAACAGTAAGATTGAGAAATGTGTAGAAGAGATAAAACATTGGATGGCGTGTAACTTTCTAGCACTAAATCCCGATAAAACAGAATTAATAATAGTTGGGTCTAGGGCTGCGAGAGACAAGATACATAATGTAGCATTGAATCTACATTCTTTTACTATAACCCCCAGCGCAGAGGTAAAGAACTTGGGCGTCACAATAGACCCAGATCTCTCGTTCGATACACATATTAATAATATAACTAGGGTAGCGTTCTTTCACTTGCGCAACATTGCCAAAATTAGAAACATATTAAATATTAGTGATGCAGAAAAATTAATCCATGCATTCATATCCTCTCGTTTAGATTATTGCAACAGTCTCCTAGCTGGATGCTCTGGTAAATCGATAAACAAACTCCAGCTGGTTCAGAACGCAGCAGCACGAGTTTTAACAAAAACTAAAAAGTTTGATCACATTAGTCCCGTACTATCGTCATTACACTGGCTGCCAATTAGATTCCGTATTGACTATAAAATACTTTTATTAACATATAAAACGCTGCATGGCTTAGCTCCAGACTATCTTAGTGAATTTATTGAACAATATAACCCAGCGCGTTCACTTCGCTCGCAGGACGCAGGGTTATTAACTGTTCCTAGGATCAAAAAGATCACAGCAGGTGGAAGAGCCTTTTCTTTTAAAGCTCCACAATTGTGGAATAATCTTCCTGCCTCTATTCGGGACTCAGACACAGTCTCAATGTTTAAAACTCGATTAAAGACTCATCTGTTTAGTTTGGCCTTTGATTAATCTGTTACATAGTTACTACATCTCGTATCTTTTCTCCGAGGTTCACCTGGAGAGTAACATTGCAGTCGGAGCCTACAATACCAGCATCGCTGCTCCGACATGGAATGAAAGCCTGGCGTTCATCAACAGACATTTACAGTGACAATATCAAAACCCAGAACTTTCATTTTTACTCTACTTAGTCTGATTGTGTGATTTGTGTGTGACTTGTGTATTTGTCTGTATTTTGTGTAATTTGTGTGTTAACGGGCCGCTCAATGGAGGATGGGTTCCCTTTTGAGTCTTGGTTCTCCCGAGGTTTCTTCCTAATCCCCACCATCATAGGGAGTTTTTCCTCGCCACTGTCGCCTTTGGCTTGCTCATTAGGGTTCTGGACCCATAGTATTGTTAACCTTTTAAATCCTGTAAAGCGCTTTGTGACAACATGTGTTGTGAAAAGCGCTATACAAATAAACTTTGATTTGATTTGATTTGATCTTGCCGGTGGTACGTTTGTACCTGTTGCTGTGGTATCTGATGCACCAAGTAGTGTGGATGAAAGCGACGTGAATGACTGTGGAAATGTATTTCCATCATGTGCCGTTACACGGGCTCAGGCTAAACGTATGGCCGATGTAGTGGACATATCTAAGTCATTTCTCGTTAAAGACGAAGCGGCTGCTGAAATATCGAGCATTCCCGATCGTGTTGTTGATTTGGCTGTTTATCCGAAACTCATGTTACACGACAGGATTTGGTAGCAGCTCAGCAATCTGACAGAACGTTGGATGCTTGTTTTAAGTCTGTATGTGACACTACTGCACTTGAACACAAACAGGTCACGTATTTTATGGAAAAGGACGTGTTGATGCGTAAATGGAGATCTCAGACCGACGTGCAGGAGGTGGTACACCAAATCGTTGTTCCAGTTGTATTCCGGGATATGGTGTTGAAGATCGCACATGATCATCCTTGGTCTGGTCATTCGGGCGTCAGGAAAACGCATGCGCGAATTTTAAGACACTTCTTTTGGCCTGCATTGCAAAAGGACGTTGTTGCGTATTGTCGATCCTGTGAGATCTGTCAAAAGTGTGGTAAGCCAAATCAGGTCATCCCTCCTGCGCCATTGCATCCTATTCCCGTGATTGGGGAGCCCTTTGAGCGCGTAATAGTTGATTGTGTGGGTCCCCTGCCAAGAACAAAGAGTGGAAATCAATATTTATTAACAATAATGTGTGCGGCTACCCGTTTCCCAGAAGCGATTCCGTTACGCCGTATCACGGCTCGAGTGGTTATAAAGGCGTTGACAAAATTCTTCACAACGTTTGGATTGCCCAAAGTGATACAAACGGATCAAGGGTCTAACTTTACATCTAATCTGTTCAACCAGGTAATGCAGACATTACGGGTAAAATATGAACAATCTAGCCCTTATCATCCCGAGTCGCAGGGCGCCTTAGAACGATCAGTCGCTGAAGGCGATGCTGCGGAAATATTGTTTCGAGAACGAACAAGAGTGGGACGAAGGCGTAGCAGTCGCGTTGTTTGCGGCTAGGGAAGCAACCCAAGAGTCGTTGCAGTTTAGTCCTGCGGAGTTAGTCTTTGGTCATTCAGTACGAGGGCCGTTGAAACTCTTGAAATAATCTTTTCAGGGGAGACCAGGTTCTGAGGGTAAGAATGTATTGGACTATGTTAGTGCGTTTCGAGAGAAGTGGTTTCATGCATGCTGTTTAGTGAAGCAGATGCTTTGTAAGTCACAAGAGAAGATGAAACGTTTGTTTGATCGTAAGGCTGTGTCTCGAAAATTTGCACCTGGTGACAAGGTATGTCATAAATACTCCGGATCGCCGTAAGAAAACGTGGGTATGCCATATAAACGGGTTGAAGCCCTTTGTGGAGCGAAGAGTGGAAAAAGGTGTCAGTCCAACAGGTGTATTTAATGTGGCTATAGCATCTGTAGTCGATTCGAAGGGTTCTGAAGCGGATGAAATGACTGAGGAAGTACCCCTGCGGTCTAGAGCACTTTTGGAGGCTAGACTGTCAAATTCGGAGGTGATGTCGACGTTGGATTTAGATGCCACGAATTCTGAATTGGTGAAACACTTGGAGCTGTCTCAACGTGACGACTTGATAAAGTTACTGAGAAGCTTTCCGTCTCTTTTTGGTGACGTACCAAAACAAACCCACGTGTTATGTCATGATATTAAGGTGACTTCAGAAAACCCTCTAAAACAACATGCGTACAGGTTAAATGCCGCAAAACGAGAGGTGATGCGGCATGAAGTGGAATATTTATTGAAACATGGTTTGGCAGTTCCAAGCTCCAGTCCATGGAGTTCTCCATGCCTACTTGTGCCAAAACCCGATGGTACATATCGGCTCTGTACGGATTATCGGAAGTTGAATGCAATCACCATTTCTGACTCTTTCCCTTTGCCTCGTATCGACGATTGTGTTGATAATGTTGGCGCGGCAAAGTTTGTGACTAAATTAGACCTGCTTAAGGGTTACTGGCAAGTTCCCTTGACTAAGAGAGCCTCCGAGATGTCAGCGTTCGTTACTCCCGATGCGTTTGTGCAGTATACGGTCATGCCGTTTGGCTTGAAGAACGCGCCGGCTACTTTTCAGAGGTTGGTAAACGTAAACGTTGGTAAACGTATTTGGATGACGTTGTTGTGTGGTCGGATGACTGGAAAACCCATTTGGAAAACCCATTTGAAATCATTGGACTTGGTGTTTGACCGATTAGCAAATGCGAATTTAACCTTGAACTTGGCGAAATGTGAGTTTGCTCAAGCTACCATCACTTATTTGGGAAAGAGCGTTGGACAAGGACAGGTTCGGCCGTTAGCAGAAAAGGTCCAGGCCATCGTTGAGTTCCCTGTTCCCTTAACGAGACGTGAATTACGACGATTTTTGGGAATGATCGGCTACTATAGAGGATTTTGTAAAAACTTTTCGACGGTAGCAGAACCCCTCACAGTGTTGTTAAGTTCATTGGTCCATTACGTTTGGTCCGATGCATGCCAGAGAGCGTTTGATAACCTCAAAGCATTGTTATGCTCTACGCCAGTACTCGCTGCTTCTGATTTTTGTAAGCCTTTTAAAATGGAAGTAGATGCCAGTGGAGTGGGTGCTGGAGCGGTGTTGATCCAAGAAGGGGAGACTGGGATAGATCATCCTGTTTGTTATTTTTCTAAGAAGTTTAATAAACACCAACTGAACTACTCCACTATTGAAAAAGAGGCTTTGGCTTTACTTTTGGCTTTACAATTTTTTAAAGTTTACGTAGGATCCAGTTCTTTTCCTGTGGTTGTGTTTACGGACCATAATCTGTTGATATTCCTGTCCCGCATGTTTAATCAGAACCGTAAGTTAATGAGATGGTTTCTTATTATACAGGAGTTCAATTTGGATGTGCAATATAAGAAGGGTATTGACAACGTTATCGCAGATGCGCTATCTCGAGTGTGATTTGTTTAGTGTAGTGGTGCCTCGGCACCACTACGGGTGCTGCAGCCATGCCGCGTCATGGGTTGCGTCATCACGCTGCTCGGGCATCCTACGTAGGGCTGGGCTTTAAATTCAGGGCGCCGACACTGCCAGATGCACGTTCTGGCTGCCCTACGCCGTTCTGTCCGGTCATCGGCATTAGTTTGCTGTTTGTTATCTGTGGGCAACTTCCGCTGAGGCTGTGTTGGGCTCGTTTAAATTACACTTTTCTAGAGGTAAGTAAATTGTTTTCTCTGGCATCGGAGTGTAAGTTAGTCATCGATGGCTAATGTTAGCGGTGATATTGTGTCCAGGTGGATTCACTTGGCGGCTAGCTTTCTACAGTGGCTTCTCAACGTTACTGCGTTTGGCGCTTACGCGCTTGTAATCCACTACAGTGGGTTATCTAGCTGCGGTCTCCCTGTGGTTTGGCAGGTGATTACTCAGTCACGCACTCGCTAACGTTACATTCTTAGTGTCGTGGCTAACGGTTCCTCCTTCCATGTAGGCTCTATCTCGTGACTGTTTCTTCCGAGATTAGTACTCGGGCCTGGCGTCTAGTACTACTAGACTGTGGGTAAGTAGTGTTTTAATATCGTCGCTACTGTGAGCAGTAACCATTGAAGGGATGGCTAATCTGATTATATCTATTTGTTTATAGGTTACCGGGTGTTTCCATCTTCCCTCTCTCTCTCTACCGGACCTACAGCAAGCTTCGCCGTGCTGGGCTTCGCTCCGGCTGCTGTTCTGCTAGTTTTATGCTGTTCTGTTATTGTGTTTTGCTACTTCGTTATTGGGTTTTAGGTTTTATAATAGCACACGCGCACGTGGTGCTGGCCCTGTTAATAAGCGGTATTGCCGCGAGCAGGGGCCGAGTGTCGTCCTTACGGATGATAGAGCGGGGGCATTAATTAGGACTTGCGTGTGCGTGCGTGCGTGTGTGTGTGCGTGTGTGTGTGTGTGTGTGTGTGCGTGCGTGGGTGTGTAAGCGGGTATAAATTTTTTTTGTTGATTTCTATTAGTTCGGTTTTTGGGTTTGTTTATTTCCTGGTTGTGTGCAGTGGTTAATTACTTTGTTTTTGTTTGCTTTATGTTCTTTGGGGCCTTGGGTTCCCCCCTGGGGGGGTGGTTGGGGCGTTGTGGTGCCTTTGTGGGGGGTGTGATGTGTGCAGTGCCCTCTGGGATGTAGGAGTGAGTCAAGTGTGCAACTTATTGGGTGTGTGATCACTGTGCTTTGGGGATTGTCGTGCTACTGGCCTGGGGCGCCCGGACCATTCCTTGGAGAGGATTGATTATTTCTTTTGTTCTTTTGGCAGGAGCAGGGACAAACCGTAGGGAAGCCAGTGGTGGTGGGTGTTGTGCTCGCGAGTTCACCCTTTGGGTAGGGTAGGGTCACTGGGGTGCGAAGCCAGCGTATTCTTCCTGCGGTTTGGCTGATCCACTTTAGTGGCCAGGTGGATTCACGACGGTTATCCTTTCGGTAAGCCCTCCCTGCCTGGTTGAGTTAGTTTTAGTCTATAGTCTTTGTGGTTATGTTCTGTTGGTCTACTATGACCATACCCGATGTGTGAGTGAGGATGTGTGTGGTTGTGAATTGTGATTTTTAAATAGTTCATAAAATTGATTATTGAAAATAAACATTTCTGTCAGGGCTGGCTCGGATGCCGTGCCATCTACGTCCGCTAGGGGCACCCGAGCCAGTCCTAGACTCCAGCAGCGCAATCAGCAATGATCTGTCTCACCTGTTGCCATGGCTTCATAAGGAAGCGTTTGGAGACAGATCATTGCTGATTCGTTTTGGTTATGCCGTTACGCTCTCAGCCTCTCTCTTTCTCTGTTACAGCGTGTGCCTCTTTAGGTATCTCGTCATCTCTCTCTCGTATCTATACTCTCTGTCTTTTTCGAGTTCTCTCCTGCGTCGCTACTGACCTCCCTCAAGTTTTCCTCAACCTGTTACATTCCTATCCCATTGCCGTTTGTCTAGGAAGGGTTTTTTGTTTATATAGCCTTTTGCTATTAGTCAGCTACTTCCCCTGACGTCCTTGTTTTCGCTTTGTTTCTTTTACGCGTTGAGTAGTCCGCGGTTATTCAGGCACTCCGTTTAGTTCTGTTTTGTTTTTGTGGCACTTGGTTCCACCTCTCCCTCGCTCTCTCTAACGCGGTGTGTGTGCGTCCCTACCACCGTCGTTACAGAACGAATCAGCCTTTAACATGGAACCAGCCGCTCCTAACGAAGCAGCAGAACTAAGGGCAGCCCTCTCCCAGCAGGGTCAGTTGTTAGGCAGCCATGACCAGGTCCTCCGCCAGATCATGGATCAGCTCAACAACGTGACCACTGCCCTACAGGCTTTAAGTAACCCGTCTCCCGCTCATCGGGATCCGCCTCCCGCAAGCCCAGCCGAACCCGCAGCAGCTCCACGACACCTCGAGCCTGCTCTCCCCGCCCCGGCTCGCTATTCAGGAGATCCCGAAGGGTGTAGGGGTTTTTTACTACAGTGTTCGCTTGTGTTCGAACAATAACCACTACGCTTCCCTACCGAGCGCGCGAAGATAGCATACGTAATAGCCCTACTCACTGATAAAGCCCTGGCTTGGGCAACCCCCGTATGGGAAAAACAGAGCGAAGTATGTGCTACTTACGTTAGCTTCTCCCGTGCCATGAAAGGAGCCTTCTACCATCCCTCGTCGGGCGGGGTTGTCGGTCAGCGGCTTCTGCGTCTCAAGCAGGGAAAGCGGTCCGTAGCAGAGTACTCCATAGAGTTTCGCACGTTGGCGGCTGAAAGCGGTTGGGGTTCGGGCTCCCTCATGTCCGTGTTTCAGGAAGGGCTAACGGAGGAGTTGAAGGACGAACTAGCTCTCCGTGACCCTCCGTCTGATCTAGAAACACTGATCAGCCTGACGGTACGGCTCGATAACCGCCAACGCGAACGCAAAAACACCAAGAAGCATTACCATCGCGAAACACCCCGTATGCCTGACGTCGTGCAGCCCGATAAAACCTTTAATCCCAGTAGTGAGCCGCAACCCATGCAGCTCGGTCATACACGCCTGTCACGGCAGGAAAGACAGGCGCGTTTACAGGAGGGGCGGTGTCTGTACTGCGGGGGCGGGGGACACCAACGTACCAAATGCCCCGAGCTGCAGGGAAAAAGACACGACCCACCAGTAGACGGGAAGGCTCTGGCGGGTCGTAATACAAGTCCTCCCACTACCGGTCTGTCCATCCACGTTTCGTTATCGTGGCATAAATCACAGGAAAAGCGCCTTATGGCTTTTGTTGATTCTGGTGCCGCGGCTAGTTTTATCGACAGCTCTTTAGCTCAGGAACTACAAATCCCTCTGGTTCGCCTTGACAAACCCCTCGCTGTCGCCGCGGTGGACGGCCGCGCCCTCGCCTCCGGCGGTATCGACCACCAAACTATACCGCTGGAGATGCACGTCGGGGAGCACTTTGAGTTAGTCACCCTATACGTCATCAGCGCCCCACACATGCCGCTCATACTAGGGTTTCCATGGCTCCAACGACACAACCCTGACATAGACTGGCTCTCGCGCAGTATCGGGTCTTGGGGTGCTATGTGCAAACACACATGTCGTAAGAGCCTCCGTGCCTCGTCTGCTGAAAAGTCGGCCGAGACCGTTGACCTGTCCTCCGTACCTGCTGATTACCACGACCTCCAGGCGGTGTTCAGCAAAAAGAAGGCCAGTTTTCTTCCGCCTCACAGGTCTTACGACATCGCCATTGACCTACTTCCCGGGTCTAGTCCTCCTAGGGGTCGTCTCTTCTCTTTGGCCGCCCCCGAGCGAAGAGCCATGGAGGCGTACATCCAGGAGGCGTTGGCCGCTGGGTTCATACGGCCCTCCACGTCTCCAGCCGGTGCTGGTTTTTTCTTTGTCGGCAAGAAAGATGGTGGGTTGAGGCCGTGCATTGATTACAGGGGTCTCAATAAGATCACAGTCAAAGACCGTCACCCCCTGCCGCTTATGTCAACGGCCTTTGAGGCACTCCAACAAGCCACCATCTTCTCTAAACTAGACCTTCGGAGTGCCTACAATCTAGTGAGGGTCAGAGAGGGGGATGAGTGGAAGACGGCCTTCATCACACCATCGGGTCACTACGAGTACCTTGTGATGCCGTTTGGTCTGATGAACGCTCCGGCTGTCTTCCAGAGACTTATCAATGAGGTTTTGCGTGAGGCTCTCGATCGGTACGCCTTCGTGTACCTTGACGACATCCTCATTTATAGCCGTTCGCGGTCGGAGCATGTCAAACACGTCAGGAGGGTTCTCCAACTTCTGTTGGAGAACCACCTGTTCGTTAAATTGGAAAAATCCCTTTTCCACGTCCAGGAAGTAGCCTTTCTGGGTTACAGAATAGCCCAAAACGCTCTTGCCATGGACCCTGCTAAAGTCCGAGCGGTCGCTGAATGGCCCACTCCCACATCACTTCGTTTGGTCCAACGGTTCTTGGGGTTCGCTAATTTCTACCGTCGCTTTATAAAGAACTACAGCACTCTGGCTGGTCCCCTCATTGCGCTTACTAAGAAAACCCCAGGTCCCTTTCTCTGGTCTCCTGCGGCCCAGGAGGCTTTTGATAAACTCAAGGAGCGGTTTACCTCGGCACCTGTGCTGTGCATGCCTAACCCCGACCTACCGTTTGTGGTGGAAGTCGATGCGTCGGACTACGGGGTTGGGGCCGTCCTGTCCCAGAGAACAGGTACGCCGCTTAAGCTCCACCCTTGTGCTTATTACTCACATCGTATGTCTCCTGCCGAGCGTAACTACGATGTGGGTGATAAGGAACTCTTGGCCGTTAAGCTAGCCCTGGAAGAATGGCGGCATTGGCTGGAGGGGGCCAAACACCCGTTTCTTGTATGGACCGACCACAAGAACTTGGCCTACCTCCAGCAAGCCAAAAGGCTCAATCCCCGTCAGGCCAGGTGGTCACTTTTCTTTGGGCGCTTCGAGTTCACCCTCTCCTATCGCCCAGGGACTAAAAACGTTAAGCCCGATGCTCTCTCTCGTCAATGGGAGACACCCCCCGACTCCACCGAGCCCGGTACGGTCATTCCCGTCTCCAAAATTGTTGCGCCCATTCAATGGGAGGTCGAGACCGCCGTTAAACGGGCGTTAGCGGCCGACCCTGGCCCAGGTGGTGAGCCATCGGGTCGTCTCTTTGTCCACCCTAACCTGCGAAAGAAGGTCATGGACTGGGGTCACAACTCGCCCTTTGCTGCACACCCTGGGTCTCGTCGTACGGCGGAACTTATCCGTAGACGGTTTTGGTGGCCGGGGATTGATAAGGACGTTAGCGATTTCGTGTCGACCTGTGTCACGTGCGTTCAGAATAAAACGACCCACTCCAAGCCCTCGGGTCTTCTTCGCCCCCTGCCTATTCCATCCAGGCCCTGGACTCACGCCTCTTTGGACTTCGTTACGGGGTTGCCACCCTCACGTGGCAATACTACCATATTAGTCATCGTGGACAGGTTCTCCAAGGTGGCTAGGTTCGTAGCCCTCCCCAAGCTCCCGTCTGCCAAAGAGACCGCATCGCTCTTCCTGCATCACATTGTCAGGCATTTTGGGTTCCCCGTCGACGTGGTTTCCGATCGTGGGCCGCAGTTCACCAGCCGGTTTTGGGGGGCTTTTCTGGGTCTGCTTAACGCCAAGGCCAGTCTGTCCTCGGGTTTCCATCCTCAGACCAACGGTCAGACCGAGAGGACCAATCAGGACCTGGAGCAGACTCTCAGGTGCCTGGCGTCCTCCAACCCCTCCTCCTGGTCTGACCAGCTCCTCTGGGCCGAATACGCCCACAACACCCTTTGGCACTCCGCCCTCGGGATGTCACCTTTTGAGTGTCTTTATGGCTACGCCCCTCCTATGTTTGCTGACCAGGAGGACGAGGTGGCGGTTCCGGGTGCTCGTGCCTTGGTGCGGCGGTGCCGGTTGGCGTGGAGTAAGGCCCGTAGGGCCCTTCTGTCGGCCTCGGCCGGTTACCGTCGCAATGCTGACAAGCACCGTCTTCCGGCTTTGTCTTTCCGCCCCGGGCAGCGGGTCTGGCTTTCCGCCAAGGACCTGCCGGTCCGTGGCGGAACCAAGAAGCTGGCCCCTCGGTTCTTGGGTCCGTTCAAGGTGGACAGGCGGATCAATCCCGTCTCTTACCGGCTGCTGCTCCCTCCCTCCATGAGAGTTCATCCGGTGTTCCACGTCTCGCGTCTCCGCCCAGTTTTGTGTCATATGCCCCGTGCTCCGGCCCCGCCGCCTCCCCGCATGGTTGACGGCGGTCCGGTGTACACCGTTTCTCGGTTGTTGGATCACCGTCGTGTCCGTGGTCGGGACCAGTACCTAGTTGACTGGGCGGGTTACGGGCCCGAGGAACGGTCCTGGGTCCCCGCCTCTCGGGTTGTCGACCGCTCTCTCATTCGTGACTTCCGTCGTGACAGGGCTGTCGCTCTGGGCCCGCGGGGTCTCGGGCCTAGAGGGGGGGGCTCTGTCAGGGCTGGCTCGGATGCCGTGCCATCTACGTCCGCTAGGGGCACCCGAGCCAGTCCCAGACTCCAGCAGCGCAATCAGCAATGATCTGTCTCACCTGTTGCCATGGCTTCATAAGGAAGCGTTTGGAGACAGATCATTGCTGATTCGTTTTGGTTATGCCGTTACGCTCTCAGCCTCTCTCTTTCTCTGTTACAGCGTGTGCCTCTTTAGGTATCTCGTCATCTCTCTCTCGTATCTATACTCTCTGTCTTTTTCGAGTTCTCTCCTGCGTCGCTACTGACCTCCCTCAAGTTTTCCTCAACCTGTTACATTCCTATCCCATTGCCGTTTGTCTAGGAAGGGTTTTTTGTTTATATAGCCTTTTGCTATTAGTCAGCTACTTCCCCTGACGTCCTTGTTTTCGCTTTGTTTCTTTTACGCGTTGAGTAGTCCGCGGTTATTCAGGCACTCCGTTTAGTTCTGTTTTGTTTTTGTGGCACTTGGTTCCACCTCTCCCTCGCTCTCTCTAACGCGGTGTGTGTGCGTCCCTACCACCGTCGTTACAATTTCTATTCTGACCCTGTCTCTGTCTAATTGCAACAACCTGAATGATGTGGAAACCCTGGTAATTGGGATCAATTTAAGGAAATTGGTGTTAACAAATTCACTTTCCCTAGGGGGCTTATACCTCCGGGGGTGGCGTAGTCAGAGTTACTTCTTGGTCCTGGCCATACCACTACATTAGCAAAACAGGTTTGCTCTTTTGGGTGGGCGTGTTACGGCTCCTTGAGAAGCCTTCAGGTTTCTCATTATTAACCTGGATTTCTAACACCTGGAGACGGACCAACTGCCCAATGGGAGTGCTGGTGGAGGAATACCGGAGGCGGAGCGTCGGCCTTAAGAGACTCCTGCCGGCCTGCGAGAGAGAGAGCTGCTCTTGGACCTTAACCCTGTAACATCTGTTTGGGTTATAGTGTATATCATTGAACAATGTAGGTAAACTGGGCAGGTAAGATGGGGCGCCCTGTACATTGTAGAACACTGTCAGAATGACGTTGTTAGGTTTCACTAGGTAAGTGGGCGGGCACTACTTTTGTATGTTTGTTTTCCTTATTTTGTAGGTAAGTTTAGGTGGGAGATTTTTGGTTTGTTCTGTTAGGGGTTTAGAGGTATGTCAGGGAAGTTTTCTTACTGGTTTTGTTTAATTCTTTTCTTGAGTGCCGCTCTTGCCCAGTTATGTTACTGAACATGCGTGTTGGTCCTTGAATAAAAGTATTTATTGGCATTGGATCAGTGGTGTCCGAAGATTGGCCTTTATTTTATACATTCACCACGTTTCAATTAAAGGCCAAGCATGTTCCAGTACCCATACGTGTTGTGGTGGTAAATAATACTTCCAGTGATCTCTAACCATTGTGGCATATAGACTCTATCAAACCCTCCTTTGTGGATTTATTACTTGGTGTGGTGCATTACTTGTGTGGTTTTTGTGTTCTATTGTAGTTTTATTACTTTATTTCAGTTTATTTATTTATTTTTAATAATTTCTTCATCTATATTTATTTGGGCGTGACCTGCATTCGATTGTGGTGTACATGTCTAGCTGCATTGTGTATACAGGGATGACTGCTTATATATTTTGAAAGCAAGAAGATTATATAATTAGATCTTAACTATTTTTATAATAGTGTTTTTTAATCTAGAATTTGTTCCTTAAAACTAGAATTAATAAGTTTTATTATTCTCGCTAAATGTTGGGTGTTCAGCCTGTATTTTATTGAATTGTCTTCAAATAAATACAAAAAAATACTTCAGTCTCCATCGAATTGTGTTTGGCCCTTTTAAAGTGATTGAGGTTGTGAATTGGTAGAGTGTGACATTGGATGACGTCTGGACAGAAGCAGCAGGAGGCATGGGCTGAGAAGGGCCGGTTTTATTATCCATGATAAGGAATAAACAGAAAAACTCAGGCCACAAGGCAGAACCGATGCAATACACAAAAAAAAGAGAAAAGATGCAACTGAGAAGCCAACGGGCACTGATGAGCACGAAGACATGGCAAGATGTCCCACGACGAGAGGCGAGGGTGCAGGCTGAATGCGCAGCACTGGACAGCGCCACCTGTGGGAATAAATACAGCCCTGAATTGATTAGGTGCAGGTGTCAGAACTCAGGTGACTGAGACGGGAGGAGTGTCCGGGAATGAGAGGGTGTGCTCTGTGTGGTTGTGGGTGTGCGTGTGAGAGAAGAGGTTTGTGTGCGCGCCCTCTGGTGGCGGCCAGGCCGACCCACCGTGACATAGAGTTTATTATTGAGGGCCACATATAGTTCAGTTTTAGATGTATTTGTAGGCCACGAAAGATTTGAAGTGGTTCAAACAACATATATTGCAGCTGTTTCTGTACATGTAAAGTATACATTTGATTTATAATTACTTTACAATAACGTCAAAACCCAGGTTACGTCCGAAATGACATACTTAAGCACATTAGATTTGATTCAATATGCACGGCTCCACTCGTTAAGCTGTAACATTGAGCTTTACTATAAATAAAGTGTAATTGTGAATTTATATCTAGCTAGCTTATTAAAAACTCACAAGGAATGCCAAAACATACTTCTGGTGCAGTCTGCGTAGTGTAAGCCTATATGGTATAGTAAAAAAATGTAGATGTATTGAAGATGCACTGTGTACTGCTCTCCACTATCTTTACCCCCAAATGAGTGCTGATGCAGAATTTGTAGTTGTCTCTTTGGAAATCTATGAATCTGTAATAATAAAAAGGTATTTTCCAGTGGAATCCACTACCAGTATGAAACTCGTTAGGTTTGAAATTATAAAGGTCTCAGTAGAGTTAGCGATATACACTTCTGTATAGAATTGAGATAAATGTATGGTTGGTCCAATGGGGGACGGCACTACGTACCCATGAGCCCCCCGTGGCTCCGGTATTGCTCTATGTGATATTGTGATTGTTGTTGTGATTATTTAGTAGACGCTCTTATCCAGAGCGACTTACAAAGTGCTTTGCATCTGATCACAGAATTCATCCTAGGTAGCACGGATAGGCCAGAATTCAAGATACTGTTGAGTCAGACTATTACTAAACTACATGAGTCAATGTCATTACCTAGTGTTTTGCAAGTTAGACGTTTGCCAAGAAGCAAAAATAACCATAGACAGACATACAATTTAAGATCAACGGCAAGTGGTATCAGCTGAGTTAGTGCTCTGGTAAGAACTCAACAAACAGATGGGTCTTCAGTCTACGCTTGAAGATAGCAATAGACTCTGCAGTCCTAGCAGCTAATGGAAGATCATTCCACCATCTTGGAGCCAGGACGGAGAATAGTCTGGAGCTTTGTATTCCATGAGACTTTAAGCATGGAGTTTCGAGTCGAGCCAAGCTTCAGGTTCTGAATCCTCACTATACGGATCGGCTTTTTACCATGGACATCATGTAGGGAGGGGCCAGTCCATTTTTGGCTTTGTAAGCAAGCATCAAGGTTTTATATTTGATGCGTGCCACAACTGGAAGCCAGTAAAAAGAGCATAGTAGAGGAATCATATGTGAGAACTTGGGGAGATTGAAGACCAGTCATGCTGCAGCATTCCGAATTAGTTGTAGAGGTCTGATGACCCATAGAGGAAGACCTGCAAGTAGGGAACTGCAGTAGTCTGGCTTAGATATTATTAGAGACTGCACAAGCACTTGAGTAGCTTCCTGTGAAAGGAAGGGTCGTATTCAATGTATGTTGCAAAAGAGAAATCTGCAGGATCTGGTCAGTTTTGAAACGTGTTGAGAAGGACAACTCGTTGTCCAACGTTACACCCAGGCTTCAAGCAGTTTCTGATGGTGTTCAAAGGAAACTGTGAGGTCGTTGTGTGGGTTTGGGGTTCCTGGAATGTACAGAAGCTCAGTTTTGCTACCATTGAGCTTCAAGTGGTGAGCAGTCATCCATGAAGCAATATCTGCTAAGCATGCCGAGATACGCCTAGAAACCTGGGTGTCAGACTGAGGGAAGGTGTGCTATGCAGGGTGTCATCAGCATAGCATTGATAAGAGAAACCATGAGACAAAATAATGTCACCAAGGGAATGAGTATTTAAAGAGAAGAGAAGAGGGCCTAGGACTGAGCCTTGGGGGACCCCAGTGGAAAGTTTACATGGATTGGATGTAGATCCTCTCCATGTTACTGTAACGTTCTGCGCGGGGCAGAACAGGGAGGCGGACACAAGCGCTGAGGAGAGCGAGATTTATTACAGGAAATTCCATAGGCAGAGTCGATGTAACGGGCATGGGTCATAACGGGTTGGCAATCCTGACATGAAATGTACAAAGGCATGAACACGGACAAAGAAAACAACAAGGAAGACTCACGAAACAGCAGCACTAGGGCGAACAGGCAAAACACAGCGAAGAAACAAAAAGACCGACAACTAGACCTGGGAGACACAGGGATTAATATACACAGGACTAAACTAGGGACAGGTGATGACAATGACACAGGGGCGTGGTAACAAACAAGGAATCCATCAACACCAACGAGCAGGGCGGGACAAACAGGCAGGGAACACGGACATGAGGGAACCCAGAGTGACAGCTACGAGAGGGGGCGTTGCCCGACGTGACAGTTACCTGATAGGAACGGTCTTCAAGATATGACTGGAACCATTTCCAAGCAGAGCCAGTCACACCGAGGCTAGACAGAACAGAGACGAGGATGTTGTTGTTGACCGTGTCAAAGGCTGCAGAAAGATCTAGAAGAATTAAAACTGATGATAGCTTGTTAGCCTTGACAGCATGGAGCTTCTCGGTCACTGCTTTGAGGGCAGGTTCTGTTGAGTGTGCCCATTTGGAGCCAGACTGATTAGGATGATGGAGTTGGTTCTGGGTGAGGAAGAGAGATAGTTGGTCATAGACTGCTCACTCCAGAGTTTTTGATAGAAAAGAAAGAAGTGATACTGGTCTGTAGTTGTTCATGTCAGAGGTGTCAAGTGTTGCTTTTTTCAAGATTGGTACCACCCTTGCCATCTTGAACACGGTAGGTACATGACCCAAAACTATGAAGTTGTTCATGATTGCTGAGATGAACGGAATTATTGATTGTGTGTGTAATTATGTGTCCTGGTTATTTAAGTTGCCCTGTGTCTGTTTATGTAGTTGTACAGTTGTAAATCATGCCTGCCATGTGTGTGTTATGCAGGGCGGACTGGGGAGAAAAAGTGGCCCGGGAGTTCCTGACAGACTGGCCCACTATATATATATATATATATATATATATATATATATATATAATGTGTGTGTGTGTGTGTGTATATATATACTGTATATGAATCTATGCATGGCACGTAGTGTATATGATGGCGTTTATTGTCATATGGACAATATTAATTCCAGCAATAATATGATTACAAAGCCACATAGTGGTAGTTCCAATCTGGCTTTAGGCCCCATCACAGTACTGAAACAGCATTAGTTAAAGTAACACATGACCTCCTCCTTGCTTCAGATCAAGGCTATGTATCACTGTTAGTGCTTCTCGATCTTAGTGCAGCTTTTGACACAGTTGATCATAGGATCTTGCTAAAGCGGTTAGAACGCTGGGTTGGAGTATCAGGCACAGTCCTTTCATGGTTTAACTCTTACTTGACAAATCGCCATCAGTTTGTAGAGCTCAATAATATTCCATCCAAACGTACAATAGTTAAATATGGGGTCCCGCAAGGCTACATCTTACACTGTAAAAAGTGAATTGTTGGAACAACTTAAAAAAATTACTTCAATTGGTAACACGCAAATGAATTAAGTTTCTTCAAATCAAGATGGCAACGTTACACATACATGGAGGGTGAAGTAAGATAATGCATATGTACATAAAAAGATGGAACAGGGTGACTTAACTAATAACACACAATTATTAATCATTAATAACACTATACAGACATAAACACCACATAATACGCACAACAGGGCCGGAGCCGCAAGGGCTCATGGGTAATGACGTCACCCTCTGGCACCCCCCCCCCCCCCCCCCCATTGGCCCGACGCTACACAGCCAACCCCCCCAAGAGGTCAGCCATCCCGGCGACCACACACAGGACAGTCCAGTAGCGTAGTAAAAGGGAAGAAACATGGTATCAAACACATCATAGGGGCAACCAAACTGCACAAGGTTAACATCGTTACAGGCACAGTCAAAACAGAATTACAGACGGATGAGGCAGATCCTACTCAATGCGATATAATACTTAATTTGTGTCCATTTTACACCGCCCCGGTAACAATTTACATTCGCCACCCCGTCAACAACTCGCCACCCCCTCCAGGTTCAAATCTCATCTGGTTTGGTTTAGCAAGTTTTCACGCAAACGCAAACAATACAATGTAAACAAAAATCGGTGTGCATCATTTTACATCTAATTTTACATATTAATACAAAAATATTGTTTTTGTCTTGTATTAGACGTACCTTCTTTTCGAGTCACGGTACGAAAAATTGCGGGGGTAAAATCAAGAAATTACATGGACGTCATGGCGTTAACGTTATGATGTTAGACGCACAAAAGAAACTTAATTGACATGCTTTTACTGAACTGAGAATCGCAGGTTGTGGTAACATGGTGTCATTTTTAAGTTGATACAATTCACAAAATTAGATTAGCATCACTAAAGCAGGAAACTGAATAAAACTGACTCAAAAAATTACATTACTTGAACTCCTGCTCAAATACACTTTTTACAGTGTAGGACCACTATTATTTACAGTATATATACTGTACCATTGGGCACAGTTATAAACAAACATGGCTATGCAGATGACACTCAACTTTACATATCAGCCAAACCTAATGACAAACTCAGTTTAAGAAAAATTGAGGCCTGTGTAAGAGATAATAAATGCTGGATGTCTCTAAACTTCCTCCAACTAAATGAGGACAAAACAGAAGTTCTCCTTGTGGGCCCTAAGGCCGCAAAACAAAAAATCCCAGATCTAATGCTTAATCTTGCAGACTATCCCATTACACCTGGCACAGTAGCCAAAAACCTAGCCGTCATACTTGCCATTGACCTATCATTTGATAAATACATAGATAATACTACTAGGATAGCTTTTCTACATCTCCGCAACATTGCCAAATTAAGAAATGCATTATCACAGGATGATGCAGAAAAATTGGTGCACGCCTTTGTTAGCTCTAGATTAGTCTAGAGTGGTTCTGTCGTGTTGTGGTTCTGTTTTGCCGTCTTGTTGTTTGACGTTCTGTTACGCTGGTTTTCGTGTACCTGTTAGTCTTTTCTGTCTAGTCTGTTTCTTGTTTATTTTATTAAACTATCTATCTTGCACTTGCGTCACTCCTGCTATCTCCCCGCCCCGTGAATCGTTACAGTTTCTTCCTCATGCAAAAAAACTAGGGAGTTTTTCCTTGCCACTGTCGCCCTTGGCTTGCTCACTGGGGGCTAGGACTCGGCACTTGTAAAGCTGCTTTGTGACAACAACTGTTGTAAAAAGCGCTATATAAATAAAATTTGATTGATTGATTGATTGATAGTGGCTTTTAAATAGTCCACCATAGGACCACCAAACAAGTTGTTTTACGCAAAGTGCATCCTAAAGAACAACCTACAACTCTAACGTGGGTATTTCTTCCACTTACCTATTTGTGGTGGTTAGTTTTAATCTAAGAATATCAATAGCTTTAAAAAAAACAGTGCGGAGTGCTCTGGAACCTTTAAGACCGCCACTTGCGTCCGTGTTAATCATGTTAAGGTAATTTGTACATGGTGCCTTAGATGTTGCAGAGGCGACAGCAGTACATTTAAAATAACATGTTATCTACAATTTAAACTGCTGTATGTTTTCATAGTCCGGCCCGGATTTTCTGGGACAAGTTGTTTTTTTTCTGATCTCCGCTGCATACCATCAGCCCGCATCAGCTGGCCCAGTCTGCGGCCCGGTCCAACTCGTTCATGTGTTTACAGGTTCAATCCGCGGCCGCGCTGAGCAGGTTAGTCTGACTGGAGCGGGGGAGGTAATAACACCGTTAAACAGCAGCATGACTACGGGCCGGGGCCGCAGTGCGCGGCAGTGGCTCCTCTACGGGCTGAGTTAAACCACTGGCGGCCAGCGGCCCACCGGCCCACCGGCCCACTAACCCATTGGCCCACCGGGAAAATCCCCGGTAGCAATGTATGCCAGTCCGCCCCTGGTATTATGTTGTCTCATTTATGGAATTCCCTCATGTTTCGTGTGTATTTGAGTCTGTTCTATGTGATCATGACTCCATACGTTGCTGAGGCAATTCATTAAAAGAGCCTTGTTACATTGACAATGGTCTGCCTGTTGCTTCTCCTTTCTACACCACGCCACAATTGGTGTCAGAAGTGGTCCTGCATGATGAGATGGGTCGCATCTCCGAGGAACTCGAATGTCAGCACGCCGGCTTAGCCTGCCACGCTGCAATGGCAACGCCGACTGGGTGGCCTTCGAGGCCCAACTGGAAGTTGTGGCGAGCTGCTAAGGGTGGTCTGACGCAGAGACTGCGGTGCAGCTCTGCCTTTCACTACAGGGACCAGCACTCAGGGTTTTGGTTGAGTTACCTGCGGAGTGTCGGCGCAAGCTTGCGCCATTGAGGGGGGCACTGAAGACGTGTTTCGGGAGGCAGCCTGATGAGTCAGCGGGGCCAAGGTGAGTGGATAAGTGTCCTGGCTTCTGAGGTGACCCTGTTGGTACAGCAATCGTACCCATCATGCCCAACGACAGCTCTCCCTTGACCACTTTGTGCACGCGGAAACAGAGTTACCAACTGGTGCAGGCTGCCTCACGGAGAAGAACCCAGAATAGGAAGAAGGACCAAAGTGGAAGAAGAGCCAGAGGAGCAAGAGACCCCTGCACCCACAACCTTCTCCTTTTATACCCCCCCCCCCCACCCCCCCAGCATCTCAAAGGGACAGCAGTCACAAAAACCAGGTTAACAAATGGGAATCAGGTTGCTGGTAAAGACAACAGAGTACATTTGCATACAGAGTGCATTCCATACAGGACTGCCACCTTTGGGATGAAGTCTACAAACCTTCTCAGGGAGTGATGGAACTCTTACCCTGTTAGCATAACCTTTCCCAGCACACAACAAGCTGCAAAATGAGACTAAACATGCCACACAGACACACTAATATAACTAAAATACAAATGGTCAGTTTTATCCCATTGCTATGGGAACCACCATTTGTTGCCCCCCAATGTTTTATGGAGGAGCACCAGATCCTGTATCCCCCACAGGAACACATCTGAGCACTCCTACACATCACTCCACATTGGTCCTGTGGTTGAAATTCTGAAACCCTTAAATGGTGAGCACAATAAAAGTCAGAAGCAGTTGGATAAGATAATAAAGTACAATGTTTATTTAACAAAGTATGGATTAATCCAGAGATTTCAGTTACATACACACTAGGCGTCTGTCGCAGAGAGCCCAGAGACCCCTCTCCGAGAGACCCCTGTTGCAAAAGAGAGCCCATTCCCCCCTGGGAACTCTCATCTTTTATACTTTAATCATAAGCACACACGGTGTCCACGAGGTGAACATGAGGTGATCAACAGAATCTGATTGGGTAAACATGACATAATTAACACATGATTGGACAGGTGTATATTGGCCTCTCCCCTCGCATGCCCCATCCACGCTCAGCATCCTCGTCATGGCATGATGGACGGAGTGTCGCCGTGGCCCCTTCCAAGTTGAGACTGGGGGTGACCGGCTGGCGCCTCCAGCGAGGTCAGTTTAGGAACATCAGAGGAACATCAGATTAGGAGTGAGCCAAGGCCATCCAGAGAGAAGGCAAACATGAGGATGGCTTCAGTGCCATGATTAACACACATATGTGCAAAAGAGCCCTAATATATACATCTAATGTGTTTAATATATATACTTAGAAAGCCTGGCATAAAAGGGAAATCATAAATTTCCATCACAGTCCCCTCACAGCACTGTACATTGGTTCATATAGCTGACTGGAGTGTCGATAAAGAGCAAAGCATACAAAACGCAATACAGCTCTAAACAAAACTCAGATGTGGCTAGATAAATGTGACGATGCCTGTTAGAAGAATAAAAAAATCTAATAGGGAAGATCAAGTGCAATTCAAATACGCCAAATACATTTTCTCAGATACAAGCCTACTAGTTTTAGGATGTACTCATTAACAAAAATTTTTTTCACAGATCCACTTTTCTTTCACTGAACACGGACCATCATTCCAGCTCTTTGGTGTCCCCAAAATCTCGACACAGTCCTCATTTCCATGATCATCATTGGGTTCTCCCATATTCCAGAAACTGAAACCCAGACAATTTTGTTCCTTTCATCAGTACAGTGAGATTTACACTATGATTATATTTACCTCTGAAAATGATCTCTTTACAATATGCATGTCACCTTGTGATTCTGATCTCATTCTCTTTCCCAGTGGTCAGTGCTGTGATTCTGCTCTCATTCTCTTACCCAGTGGTCAGTGCTGTGATTCTGCTCTCATTCTCTTACCCAGTGGTCAGTGCTGTGATTCTGATCTCATTCTCTTACCCAGTGGTCAGTGCTGTGATTCTGATCTCATTCTCTTACCCAGTGGTCAGTGCTGTGATTCTGCTCTCATTCTCTTACCCAGTGGTCAGTGCTGTGATTCTGCTCTCATTCTCTTACCCAGTGGTCAGTGCTGTGATTCTGCTCTCATTCTCTTACCCAGTGGTCAGTGCAGTGATTCAGCTCTCATTCTCTTACCCAGTGGTCAGTGCTGTGCCATCCACCCATTTCCAGACTCCTTCTGTCTCTACATCAGTCAGACCAATCCAAGCTCGACTGTTCCCCAGTTTCTGAATGATGAACTCCTGTCATTGTGATCACATGATACCAAAAGATACAGCTGATCAGGGCAATGCTCTCTCACTCACACACACTCTTTCTTTCTCTCTCTCGCTCTCTCTCTCTCTCTCTTTCTCTCTCTCTCTCTCTCTCTCTCTCTCTCTCTCTCTCACCTGTTCCTCTCTATTGTTTATGATCACCAGGTCTGCTCCTCTCTCTCTGCAGTCCTGTCTGCTCTCATTCCAGTTCTTCTCTTCAGTAGAGATGTAGTACATACAACCCTGACCTATGGCACATAGAAGACATTTATTCTCATCATATTATACTCACTCTCACATTATAATAATCACTATTGTCCATGGTAAATATTGCTGACATTAAGACTGTTAACTACTGTAATGGAAAAACTTACTGGTTTTAAATTACTCATAAATGCATGCACATGATAAAATAATATAAGGTCCACTCATGAAACCTTCTGTGTTAGGACTACACCATTTTGGGGTGCTTAAAACATTTGAACAGTACAGTCCACTTACTCAGTTGGAGTTCTTTCTTCAGCTGATCTCTTTCCACAGTCAGGTTATTGTACATTATCTGTAGCTGGTCTCTTTCCACAGTCAGGTTGCGGTACATTGTCAGTATCTGGGTTCTTTCCTCATTGCGGCTGTAGTACATGCTCTGTAGCTTCAATAGTTGCACAATCAGCATGTTGTGAGTGATCTGTAGAAGGTCTCTTTCCACAGTCAGGTTGTTGTACATGATCTTTAGCTCGTCTCTTTCTAGTGTCAAGTTGTTGTATCTCGTGGGTAATTGGTCTCTCTCTGCAGTGAACTTGAACCACATCACTGTGATGGCAGTGAGCAGGAGAACACACAGCAGCCCCAGACACACTGCAGTCAGTCTGGAACATCTGCTCCCTGCATAAATCTCATTTATGAGGTTTATTTCACAGTACTCACATGTAAAACAGACATACTATGTTCCCATCAGCAATTACATAAAGTTGTTCATAGGTCAGTGGACAGGGCCGGCGCCATGGGGGGGCGAATGGGGGCGTCGCCCCCTCAGGCGAGGTGTCCCGTCCCCTCAATGTAAAAAATAAGACCCATTTATTTTACAACAATCGCTACATGGTGCCCCCTCGGCCGCTCGACAATCGTTACATGCACCCCCTCACTGTATATGTTTTCTGACGCCCCCTCACTGTATATGTTCTGGCGCCGGCCCTGTCAGTGGATAAATACGCTCTTACCTCTACAACAATGATCTGCTGTGTGGCTATGAGAGGCCAAGTCCACTTTCTCAGTATTAGGTGTGTGCTCTTCCGCTGCTCTGGAATTCTCTTTGGTTTCTGTTATGTCCTCATTTATATAAATGCCTTCATATAAATCCTCATTGTCACTTGAATCAGATCCATTGTACACAGTAATTCCTGCATTTGCATATTTATCTGTCCTATCCATACTGCTTTTGTAGATGAAATAGTCTTAGTTCCAGATGAACCAGTTAAAATGTTTACACACCTCTCTAAAAGTGACTCTGTATAGGAGGTTATGGTGACTTTAAGGTACTGATAGAGAGAAACCACATGTTTACTTCCTTCTGTAGTATTTATGTTCACATTCATGTCATTATCTCCTAAACATGCTTACTTTACATGTTTCAGTTTAAAAGGACATTAGGCACCATTCCAGTTAATAGTGTAAAACAACAATTTGCAGTATTTGACAGATTGTTAAGATAGACACTGCCACAGCTGAAAACCTTCATCTGTATTGATTCTACCGGACATTTCGGGTTTGACACCGTAAACCTTAACAGGAACATGTTGCCCCCATCCTTTGTGTGACTGGCTCTGCATGGAAATGTTTCCCATTCTATCTAGAGGTCCAGGCCTGTCAGGTAAATTGGAAAGTATCTAATAATACTTTGTGTCATAAAAAATACATTTAATTCATGGATTCACTCTCAATTAGCCACAAGAAATTCTGGGTACCAAATGAGAATAGAGTTTGCCAACCATGCAAAGAAAACTACTTCAATGCTGCTAGAAGCTTTGTAGCAGAATGCTCAAAATTCATGGATAGCAGTTGACAAAATTTGGCACATTTACATTTTACATTTAATACATTCATGGTACCCTCCCACCACCCACAGCTGTAAGATTTTCATTTTCTTTTGTACAAACTATATCATTTTTAAATTTCTTATATAATTCTTTATTGACCTAAAGCTGCAGTGACATATTTAGAAGAGGAGAAGAACAGCAGAACTGCTGCGTTTGTGATGCATTGTTGCAAACGTATGTGAAGAAGGGCTGTGAAGATGCCAAATAGAAGGAAACAAGTGTGAACTTCAGATCTGTGAGGTAGATGATGGGCACCAGCACCTACAGAAGTAACAGCATAGAAAGGGGAAGTGCACTAGAAAAGAAGCATTGGCCAGCATCCCAAAGTGTCTATGGGTGAGAGACAAAAGTGATTTTGGGGAAGTAAAAGGAGCTTAGGCTCTTAACCATAACACCACATCTACAGGCCAAAAGCCCATGATAGCCCCTATCTACAGAAGCAGCTGGTGGTGGTGCTTCTGCTGTTGAGAGACAACTGCACCTCAGAGGCCGACAGTCTCAGGCAGGGACGCCTCACCTGCAGCACATGTTTCTTCACGCCCAGCGTTCTGTGCAGTTCTAAACACAGGAGTGAGTTGCAAGTAGTGGATTACAATAAATTAGACCCGTCTGTTCTCACTCCAGTTCTTCTCTTCAGTAGAGATGTAGTAAAGACTGGAGTTGAAGTACCTCCATCCCAGGTTCTCATACATATCTGAGCATATAGTAAGACACAGAATGTCCTGCACACATCAGACTCTCATGGTCAGGTCTGTCATGTTATTATGTTGGGAGTTTTTTTTAGCTTGTTGGGTTGCTGTGATTTTCCTGATTTGGCCCATGATTCATCAGCTTTTATTTATTTTTATTACAAAATCAACATGTTCTCCCCCTTTCCCTTGAACCAAACATAAGACAGTGAAGAAGAAATAATGAGAGCTAATAAAAAGAGGTACCTGTAAGCAGCACAGTCTAATGAAACCACCGACTTCAAGATGGCACCGCTGAGCTCGGCAGCCGTCGCGACAGCTCCACACACTGGCAACACTTTTTAAGTTTTAATTTATTTTTTAGTATTTTTTTTACTTTTTATTTTCATCATGGCACGTATCACTTATGATAGAGACACTCTTGTTTCTATTAATTTACAATCGACTCACCAGATGTCGTTTTTTAACCGATTCAAGCTGGCCGAGAGAGATTCTGAGGGAGAACAATGGAGCCGGCAAGAAACACCGTCGTCGTCAACCCCAGGGGAAAAGGGCAGGCGTCAGGAACAGGCTAAGGGCTAGAGCACATCGAGCCCCCCTACCCAGTGTCCTGTTAGCCAACGTCCAGTCCCTAGAAAACAAACTGGACGACCTCCGGGCGAGAGTAAAGTTCCAGAGAGACATCCGTGACTCCGACCTCCTCTGCTTCTCTGAAACATGGCTAAACCCAGCGGTACCAGACCACGCCATCCTGCCGGCCGAGTTCTTTACAGCCTACCGCATGGACAGAACAGAGGAGTCGGGGAAATCAAGAGGAGGTGGGGTGGGTGTGCGTGTTTGTAAACAACCGCTGGTGCGGCAATGCCAGCGTTGTTACCCTCGCTCGCTCCTGCACTCCCAGTCTGGAATTACTTGCTCTCAAGCTTCGTCCATTTTATCTCCCTCAAGAATTCACCTCGGTCATCATATCCACTGTCTACATTCCACCCCAGGCCAACAAGGACACCGCACTGTGTGAGCTTCATGATGTTCTCACACAGTTTCATACAAGACACCGAGACGCTGTTATCATTGTTGTAGTGACTTTAACAACGCCAACCTCCGGAAAGCAGCGCCGGAGTTTTATCAACATATAAAGTGCCCTACCAGGGGCGACAGGACACTGGACCACTGCTACACTACAATAAAGGACAGCTACAAGGCGATATCGCTCCCTACATTTGGAAAGTCCGACCACGACGCCATTCTCCTCATGCCGGAATATAAACACAAACTAAAACAGCAGCTTCCGGCCAAGAAGGATGTGCGGCGCTGGACCGACCAATCAGAGGGAGCCCTGCAGGACGCCCTGGAAGATGTGGACTGGAACATGTTCCGTGTCAGCGCTGCTGACGACGTCAGTGTATTTGCGGACACTGTTGTGAGCTTTGTGGGGAAACTTGTTAGTGACACAATTCCAACAGTCACTGTGAGGACTTTCCCCAATCAGAAGCCGTGGATAGATAAATCTGTCCGCGATGCTCTGTCAGCTCACACAGTAGCGTACAATGCAGGACTGATCAGCAAGAATATGGACGAGTTTAAAGCCGCATCATACGAAGCGCGCAGGGCGGTAAGGCAGGCAAAACAACGCTACGGGAAGAAACTAGTTTCAGCAGAGTGACTCTGGATCTCTGTGGCAAGGGCTTCGGTCAATCACGGACTATAAAGCCCCGATCTCCGGACTGATAAGTGCGGACGGGATGCTGGCAAACGAGCTGAACAACTTTTATGCTCGCTTCGGAGCTGCAGCCTGCAGTGCTAACAGCGGCGCTGACGGCGCATGCGCAGTACACCCCGGAGAACATCAGCCACTTGTCATCACGGAGAGAGATGTGAGGAAGGTGTTTAGAGGAGTAAACACCAGGAAAGCTGCAGGACCAGATGGGATTTGTGGACGTGTCCTAAAATCCTGTGCATCCCTGCTCGCTCCAGTATTCACTCTGATCTTCAATCTCTCTCTCTCGCAGGGGATCGTACCATCCTGCTTTAAACAATCCATCATTGTGCCAGTCCCAAAGAAAACCCAGCCAACCTGCCTAAATGATTATCGCCCGGTAGCTTTGACATCATTGGTGATGAAATGTTTCGAAAAACTCATAAGAAACTTCATCACCTCCTCACTACCGGACCATCTGGACACACTACAATTCGCCTACCGTATTAACCGGTCCACAGACGATGCCATCTCGCACCTGGTCCACTCTGCTCTGTCTCACCTGGACACTGGGAGGAATAGTTATGTTAGAATGCTGTTCATCGACTACAGCTCAGCGTTCAACACGATTATTCCCTCCACCCTTAACACCAAGCTGGAAGATCTAGGACTTAATTCATCCTTGTGTCTCTGGATCTCCAACTTCCTGACAGACAGACCACAAAGGGTGCGGGTCGGCAATCATCTCTCCCCCTCACTCAACCTCAGCATTGGGGCTCCTCAAGGGTGTGTTTTGAGTCCTCTACTGTACTCACTATATACATACGACTGCGTGGCCACTTCCAGCTCCACATCCATCATAAAGTTTGCTGACAACACTGTGGTAGTTGGCCTCATCTCCAACAACGTTGAGAGAGCCTACCTGGAGGAGATTTCACGCCTGGAAAACTGGTGCCAGGATAATAATCTCCTACTGAACGTCAGCAAAACCAAGGAGCTGATAGTGGACTACAGCAGGAGACAGACGAGGAGCTACCAGCCCGTGAGGATCAACAACGTCACTGTGGACAGAGTAGACAGCTTCAAATACCTTGGAGTTAATATCACGCAGGACCTGTCCTGGTCCTGTCACATTAACATCCAGGCAAAGAAGGCCCGGAAGCGTCTTTTCCACCTTCGTCGACTTCGGGACTTCAGACTGCCCTCCAAGGTACTGCGAAACTTCTACTCGTGCACCATCGAGAGCATCCTCACGGGGAACATCACTACCTGGTTCGGTAACAGCACCAAGCAGGACCGGAAGACTCTACACAGGGTAGTGCGCTCCGCTGAGCGCATCATGCGGGTCACGCTTCCTGACTTGGAGTCCATCTTTCACAAAAGGTGCTTGTCCAAAGCCAAAAAGATTGTGAAGGACCTCAGTCATCCGAGCAACAAACTTTTCTCCCTGCTGCCCTCAGGTAAGCGTTTTCGCTCCCTAAAGGCAAGCTCAGAGAGGATGAGACTGAGCTTCTTTCCTACGGCTATTCGGACTCTGAACCATGGCTAACCTTGACCATTCATATCCTGACCTGTCCTTGAACTTTACAGTGTTGCGTGTTGCACATTAAACGCACATTGCACTTTATCCTTTTCAACTCGGTCACTTTACAATTTTTCATATTTATATATTTTAAATCTTATATTTACTTATATTTTATATTTACTTATAATTTATATCTTTTGCTTACCAACTGTCAGGTGTGGGGGTATGTTGCTCAAAGCATTTCACTACTTGTTGTACTGTGTATATGTGACGGGCAGGGTGAGCAACTTAAAAAGGAAGCGATCACGCCAAGTCTCAGGGAAAGAGGATGGTTTAATAGAAAGTGTGCAAACCAAAAACCCGTGCATTGTTCCAAATGAAGGAAATAATAACCAGCAGTCAACTGGTACAAAGACAAGACGTATATAGACGAACAAACGACCCTCAGGTGAGACGGATCACGGGTCCCGCCCACCTGAGGGACGAACATCACGTGACCAAAAACAGGACCGCTGCCGCTGTAACCGGGGGCGACCGGTAGGGGGGCCCCCCCACAACGTGACAGTATAACTGTGTATGTGACTAATAAACTTTGATTTGATTTGATTGATTTGACTTGTTAATTAAACCACTAGAGGTAATGGTAGAAGGACTGTAGATAAGCATAGGATGAGAAAACCAGCAAGGAAACAAAACACAACCTTCACATCACCCTGCTGTGATATAATGCCCTATAATATTACATTAGCATTCCATTTAGCAACTGCCAATATTAAAAGTAATAAAATAATTTTAATAACTGAAATTGATTCTGGTTCAGTTACTGACTAAGCATTTAAAAGTTTTGCTTTCCTGTCAACCTGTTCTGAATCACATCTTTCTCTTTCTGTAACTGCTCTCTCTGTATAGTCAGGTTGTAGTTACTGGTGTGTAACTGGTCTCTCTCTGTAGTGAACTTGACCCACATCACTATAATTACAGCCAGCAGGAGAACACACAGCAGCACCAGACACACTGCAGTCAGTCTGGAACATCTTTTTTTTCCCTATGTAGGAAGTTTTTCCTGTATTAAACTCACCACAGCTGGTGTGTTGTATAATTGTTATGCCCAGATCTGCCCCCTCCTGTCAATCATGTATGCTAGTGTTTTCCTTGTCAGTTTGGTCCCTCCACCCAGCTTGATACTCCACCCACCCACTCCCATTCCTGTGACCCGGAAGGGGTCAGCTCCCCTTCCTGTGACCCAAGAGAGATCAGCCCTTGTTCATGTGAACAACAAATGAATTAATTTCTGTTGAAAATGTGGTTCATTGGTGAATTAAATTTTGCTGAAAATGTGGTTTCTCCCGCTTGCCCGATTGCTCTCAGTTCCTGTTTCAACTGCATGTGAAACCATCAGCGTCTCTGAGCACTGGCAGGACAGCTGTTATACATGACCTCATTCAGTCAGCAGACCTTAACAACAGGTCTTTAATGTCCCTGTTCATTACCTGAATATAAACACAAAGTGCACAAACCCCCCCCCCTCTTATAAAAGATGGCCAATGAGGTAAACACAGAAAAAATGCACTTCATTGATGAGAACAGATCAACAACAGATTTCCTCCAATTTCTACATTAAAATCTCTCTCATGATTTTAAGTGTCCCTGTGGTTTGTCATATAAGCATGTTAAATGTATCCACTATGGATTTTAGAAAAAAACAGGAAGCAAAATTAATAAACGAGGATGTAGGTATTCAGAACAAAAGTCCCACAATCCGTTTAGAAGCTTTTGTTCACTTTATTTTAGCCAGTCACTTTCTAGGAGTGCTGTGTAGAGTCTGACCATTTATCGGTTTGAACCAAGTGACATTTATTATCAGGGAGAAAAAGCAGAATGGAGATGACGGACAAAATCTATAAAAATTCTGAATCATATTCAGAAGGCAGTGAAGACATTTACATGAATGGGGACAACTGGGAGACATACGAGACCAGAAGCACCAAGGAACCTGAAAAAACAGGTGCGAGATATCCATGTGTCTCTGTCTCTCTCTCTGTATTTTGAATATATTTTTCCACTAAAATATGGTGGACATATGTGTTTTCTTAAGTACTGTAATATTCAAGGTGAAATTGTTTTGTGCATTATAATGCATTTTTAAGGTAATGCAAAAAAAAAAAAAAAAACACTGACCAGAAAATATGCCCCTACATCATTAGGATGTTCATGCTTCTCTACTGTGGGACATACAGATAGTTTCTAAAATATTAATGTATTCATATTAATGTAGTGACTCCCAGAGCACATTTACATGAATATTCTTTACATGAATTATTCCAACATGTAATACTCCATAACAAGTAAGACAATACGTTATTTTATCAATGAATTCTTGCCACGACCAGACAGAATAGCAGACACTCGCAGATGTAGAACAGGATTTATGAAGCCAGGTCAATGTAACACACAAGACTTCAAATACGAAAAGGGGTTCTTTATTCTCATCAAACACTTAAGTTCTCCGAGCTCGTAAAATAAAGAGTTAGCAAAAACAGGCAACTTGTGCTCTATCTATCTTATTGTTTCGAAATGGCGCGCTAGCGTGCAACGGCACGTTTGCATAAAAAAAATGAAATGAAACGAAATGAACAACAGAGAAAAAACGGCAGTGGCCTCTCTACAAGAGGACAAAAGAACAAAAAAAAACATTGTTAACAGCTTTATACCGCTCATGTAACAGGGTAAATCATTGATTTCACAGACATTTCTTACAGAGTTTCTTGAACATTTGTTCAGGTAGCCTAACTCGCTCACACCAACTGTCTCGGATTGAAATAACGTGCTCGTCACGTCTGTCCCAAAAGTGCGTAAAAGGATTTTGTACTTTCTGATACTCATTACCCTTGCACCTGGGGATGGCGCCACCCTCTGACCTACAAAGGTACTTCAACCAGCATGTGAATAATACAATGGATTTACAGTGAACACTGTACAGTTAACCACTTTTTTCCACCTGGTTACATTCTCCCCTGCTTAACAGTCAACGTCCTCGGTGACAAAGTAACTATTTTTAACTTCTTTTAGAGCTTCTCTGAAAAACACAGAACCTAAGCTTGCAATGATCTGGGAGACCATCGGTGGACTCAGTTCTGGCTCCAACACTGACCTAGGTTCATGGTAGGGGTTTGAGTGTTTCCCTGCAGCTACACGCTTAGTCCTGCGGAGAGCAGGTACAGGAGCTTTCCTAACACAAGGAGTAGATGCTTGCACCTCACACGGTTGGTCAGTAGTACATGTTTCAATCTCAACATGTTCAGTCTCTACCTGTTCTAATACAGGAGGTACACTGTCTGAACTCAAATCAGAGTCCTCTGGCTGCTGAACACAATCATCAACAAAGCAGTTTGCAACATCTAGACGAGGGTTTAAATGAAAAGAAACCTCTTCAATGATCACTGCATCCTCACCCTCATCACCTGAGTCAATGTCTGATTCAGTAGTCTCAGCTGATGTGGTTACAGTCTTTCTTCCAGTTGTTTCTGTGGGTCAAGTCCGGAATATTAACACATGGTCTAATGTCAACCCTATTCACTCTCTTGACAGGCCCTCCTTCTGCAGGTTGTACTGTGTAAGTTGTACCTACGATGTCTACAACTTGGTAAGCGACTGGACTCCAAGCATCCTGTATTTTGTTACGACCAGCCGGTCTGTGTCTCAGGTATACATACTCTCCTACTTCAACTGAAGGACAATAAACTTTGTGACTATGATGAGCAATGCGTTCCGCTGCCTTTTGTTCACTATACTCTTTGGCTCTTGCATGGGCCTCTTTGAGTCTATGTTGGTGCACAGCAAGCCAATCAAGATTTTTGTTGTTGCCAGTTTCATTTGCAAGCAGTGCATCCACAGGAAGATGTGGATCTACCCCATAGAGCAAGAAGTAAGGGGAATACCCTGTAGTTGCGTGTGGGGTGACATTATACGCATATACAAGCTCGGGTAAGTGCTCAGGCCAGCGTTTCTTTTTGTCAGCTGGAAGTGTACGCAGTAGTTCATGGAGCGTGTGGTTAAAACGTTCACACTGTGCATTCCCTGTGGGATGATGTGGTGTAGTGCGTGTCTTTTTCACACCGTACATTTTACAAAGCTCTGCCATGACCTCTGATTCAAAGGTATGGCCCTGGTCTGAATGCAAACGTTCAGGTACACCGTACTTCATAAACCACTCCTTTAAGAGGATTTTGGCTGTGGTTTCTGCTTTTTGGTCACGTGTCGGAAACGCTTGAGTAAATTTTGTGAACACATCAGTAATGACTAAAACATTCTCTCGGCCATCTGAGGCTGGTTCGAGAAGCGTGAAGTCCACTGCCACCACTTCTAAAGGCCGTGTTGCCAAAAAGGATTTCATTGGAGGGTGAATTTTTGGATTGGGCATTTTAGTGAGAACACAGCGCTGACAACTTTTGACCCAGTGCTCGATGTCCTTGTGCATCCCTACCCAAAATGCTCTTTGCCTCAACAATTTCAACGTCCTCTCTATTCCGTGATGGCCCATAGAGTCATGTACACTCTGCATTACAGACTGTTGTAAATAACTGGGAACAAGAAACTGAAAACACTCTCCCAAATGGTGATCATTCACTACTCTGTACAACAACCCATCACGCATCTGAATGTATTTCCATTGTTTCAACAATGATTTGACATTAACAGGAAGATTCTTTCTTTCCTGTGAACTTGGCTGACTGTCTCGATCCCAAAACTGTTTAAAAATGCTGATCACAGGATCTTGACACTGAAAGGTCTGTAGTTGTTCCTTGGAATAGCCTGGAAGGGTTGGTGTTGCTTTTTTAGAATGGGACCCACACTGATCAGCTTCTGTAGCCCTAATCTGGTTTAGCTGACAACATTTGACTCCTGCTGTGACCAACTCAGGGTCAAGAGTGGTACCTCTACAGATCAGGTTGCAAATTGCGATGCAATCATCAAACTCCTCATCATCATGTGGCTCTGGCTCCCCGGCTAACGGGTGCCGTGACAGTGCATCAGCTGCAGGGTTGCACCGACCTGGGCGGTACTGCACATCAAAGTCAAAAGCAGCTAACTGTGCTACCCATCTTTGTTCAATAGCTCCAAGTTTTGCATTTTTTAGATGACACAAGCAGTTATTATCTGTGATAACCATGAACTTTGAGCCTAGCAAATAACCTCAAAACTTTTCCACTATTGCCCACTTGAGGGCAAGCAGCTCCAGTTTCATGCTGCTGTAGTTTTTGTCATTTCTCTCTGCATTTCTTAGTCGTCTACTTGCATATGCTATGACACGTTTCTTGTCACCTTGCTGCTGACATAGGATAGCTCCTAAGCCCTGACCACTCGCATCAGTCTCCAAGATGAATGGGCAAGTGAAATCTGCATATCCCAGAACAGGTGCAGTAACAAGCTTTTCTTTCAGTGTGTCAAATGCATCCTGGTTGTTAGCTTCCCACAGTGCACTCAGTCTTTGACTAGACTTGGCTGTACTAACAGCACCATGACATTGATTTACAAGGTCATGCAGTGGGGCTGCTATCTTAGAAAACCCTTCAACATACCTTCTGTAGTAGCTGCATAAGCCTAGAAATGACTGAAGCTCTTTAACAGTGGTGGGCTTAGACCACTCCTTGACTGCAGCTATCTTAGAGGGATCAGTTGCAATGCACTCTGCAGAAATCTGGTGCCCAAGGAATTTAACTTCCTTCTGCAAAAAGTGACATTTTTCCCACTTCACTTTTAGTCCTGTGTATCTCAAACGTTTAAAGACAATGTCTAGCCTTTCCAGGTGAGACTCGAATGATGGTGAGTACACCAGTATATCGTCAAGATAGACCAACATGATGTCAAATATCAAATCGCTCATGGTTGCCTGCATCAATCTTTGAAACGTCGCAGGGCCATTACACACTCCCATGGGCATACGAACATACTCAAACAGCCCAAAAGGCGTGGTGAAGGCAGTCTTATGCCTATCTCTCTCATCCATAGCCACTTGATGATACCCACTTGCTAAATCAACTGTGGAGAAGTATTTTGCGCCTTTTAAAGCATCAAAACTCTCATCGATGCGAGGCAACGGAAATGCATCTTTCCTAGTCTTAAGATTTAGTTTACGGTAGTCTACGCATAAACGTATGCTACCATCACTCTTGCGTACTACCACAACGGGTGAGGCGTAAGCACTTTCACTTTCCTGTATGATCCCTTTCCTCAAAAGTTTTGAGATGTGTTCTTGTACTTCTTGGTACTGATTAGGAGGTATACGACGATATGGTTGTGTGACGGGGACGTCATCAACCAACTTAATCTCATGCTTCACCTTTTCTGTGTGGCCAAGATTTTCCTCATCATCTGTAAACACATCTCTGTAACAAGAAACTAATGCACCGAGAGCGACTCGCTCTTCCTCAGTACCTCCTATGTCAAGTTTGTCCAACATGGTTTGAACCTTACTGCTAGTTGGATCGGTGTTGGAATCCACTAAAACCTGTTCAACATCTGCAGAGATGCGCTTAAACTTTACTTGGCATGTCTGCTCCCTTTCAACACAATCAACGTTGGAGATAATGCCTAGCCTTGTTCTAGGGCACAACCACACATCCTCTGAGGAAAAGTTAACAACCTGGAGGGGATGAAAATGGCTGGCATTTGTAACAAGTGTTGGGATAACTACCAGACCAGGAGGTTGAGGTGTGGTCACCGGTTCAATGATAATCTGAGAGGATGCACCTGAGGTTTTGGTGTGGCCTCTCACAAGTACCGTGGACACTGAGGCCGCCGGGATACGCACTTTCTCTCTGCCTGCAACCCTGGCTGTCACCTTCCTCTCAATGCAACAGACTTGTATCTGTTGGAAAGCTGTCCTCCACCCAGAGTCTAAGGATCCTCCCAAAGCACTGTCAAACTCTGCTGCTACAAGCTGTCTGCATCTGCAAATGACATTCATACCAATTATGCACTCTTCAGAAACAACAGGATTAGCTGAGGGCTTCAAAACCAAAAAACCACAGTTTGGAATTTTCAAACCCATAGTCTCAACCTCCAGTTCCACATAACCCTGATAAGGGATGCCAAGTCCATTAGCAGCAGCTATCTTGAGCCAGCCAGTTGTAGCAAGCATGTTCTCATGGTCACCAATGTGGTCTTTGAAAAACTTGTCTGTTATAGTACTGACTTGACTGCCAGTGTCAAGTAAACAATGGGCTGGTACGCCACTAAGTTTTAGGTCAACTATTGGGCATTGGCCTATAGCACGCTCGATGATTTGCTCCCGTGTTATCTCAGGTTGAGGTGAGTCTACGACGTTACCCTGCCTTGCCCGACTCACTGCAACCAGGGTCTCGCGTTTTCCGACTGACTGCAAACCAAGGGCTGCTCAGAGTTTTGGTGTTTTCTCTGTGGACATTGTTTAGCAACATGACCAGCGACTTGACATTTGAAGCATATAGGCTTGCCATCTGGGGTAAATCTGGGAACCATTTTGGTCTTACTTTGTGTAGGACTACTGGGGTTCTTGCTCTGGGTAGTCAGCTCTTTCACCGCTTTAGTGAGTTCAGTTATCGCCTTCCCTTGCTCAGCCAGTACTTATAGAACATCATTAACTGAGACTGACTTCTCACTAGGCTTAACCGCATTTGTGATTTTGCCTTGCTCTTTAAGAGTTTTCATTACATCCTCAAGACACACTGGGTTTTCAATAGCTGTAGCTGCACAGCACTGTGCTTCTGCTGTAACATGACTGCAGGCGTTAACTTTACTCCTAACTACCTTTGTGCTGGGGACTTCTGAGGACCCCAGGTAAGCTTCCTCCCTCACCTCAATCAAAGTGGATGTAGGTTTTCCTCGTACATATTTTTTGAATTCTCGTCTTAGGGAGGGATCACTGACACCCTGAACAAACTGATCTCTTAACACAACTTTCTCATTAGCTACAGAGCTGGGATATTGTTTTACCACACAACTAAAGGCTTGTGCCAGAGCATGTGAAAAGTCACGAATGTCCTCCCCTTCTTTCTGTTTATAGTTATAAAAGTTTTGCAATAGCTGGGAAGCACTACGTTTATCTCCAAAAGCATCTCTTAGGTAGACAAACAGATCTTTTACAACGTCACCATCAGCTTTGCGTAAATGTACCTCATCTAGGGCTGAGCCCCTCAAGAGTGACATTACAAAATCAAATTGCTCAGGTGCAGATTGGATTCTAGCAGAAATAACTCTTTCTACTTCCTCAATAAACTCATCTACACTCCTCCCATCTTTGTCAATGTCTCCACTAAAAGGTGAGATGTGTCTTTCTCTGGGAACATACACATAAGACCTGGTAGGCTCAGTATTTAGTGATGATATGACTGTCATGACTTCTTGTTTTCTAGCTAACTCACTTATTTGTTGTAACACATCAGCTTGTTCGTTTCCATTGTCATGTTCATGGCGATCCTCATCCACTAGTAAATGTCCATCAAACATCTCAACATTTCCTGATTCAGACATTTTTTTTTCTCAGTTTACTTAAAAGTCAATACAAAATCAAATAAAGGATAAACTCGTCGAAGATCCAGAGATCCCGCGAGGCTCCTGGACGATGCTCTCTCAACCTGGAATCCTTCCCAGTCTGATGGTCGCCTCGCTGGAATCCCTCACAGCCACGTCAGTACAGCCACTTGAGCCCCGGTCGCCCCTCGTCTAGTCTCCGGCCAGCGATGCCACAAAAAAACCCGCCTCTGTCCGCACTGGTTAGGCCACTTCTTCACCACTGCCGTTATCATACAAAGCTAGCACTACGCCGTGATGTACGCACTTTACACGGAGAAGAAAAAATGAGAAACCCCACTCCTGGTACCAAGATTTGAAGCCAGGTCAATGTAACACACAAGACTTCAAATACGAAAAGGGGTTCTTTATTCTCATCAAACACTTAAGTTCTCCGAGCTCGTAAAATAAAGAGTTAGCAAAAACAGGCAACTTGTGCTCTATCTATCTTATTGTTTCGAAATGGCGCGCTAGCATGCAGCAGCACGTTTGCATTAAAAAAAATGAAATGAAACGAGAAACAGAGAAAAAACGGCAGTGGCCTCTCTACAAGAGGACAAAAGAACAAAAAAAAACATTGTTAACAGCTTTATACCGCTCATGTAACAGGGTAAATCATTGATTTCACAAACATTTCTTACCGAGTTTCTCGAACATTTGTTCAGGTAGCCTAACTCGCTCACACCAACTGTCTCGGATTGAAATAACGTGCTCGTCATGTCTGTCCCAAAAGTGCGTAAAAGGATTTTGTACTTTCTGATACTCATTACCCTTGCACCTGGGGATGGCGCCACCCTCTGACCTACAAAGGTACTTCAACCAGCATGTGAATAATACAATGGATTTACAGTGAACACTGTACAGTTAACCACTTTTTTCCACCTGGTTACATTTATTTCAAAGGGGCTTACCAAAAACTGTGACGGGCAGTGTGAGCAACTTAAAAAGGAAGCGATCACGCCAAGTCTCAGGGAAATAGGATGGTTTAATAGAAAGTGTGCAAACCAAAAACCCGTGCATTGTTCCAAATGTAGGTGTCACGTCCAGCCCCTCCCTCCTCCCTGGTCCCGCCTAGCTCCCCGCTCCCATTCGTTCCTCCCTCTGTCTGTCACGCCCCCATCGTCAGTCTCGTACACCTGAGTCTTGTTCCACCGTCGTGTTTCTGTGTATAAAAACCCCCTCGTGTTTTACCCCGGTGTCGGTCATTCCCTGTACGTGAGTCCTCGCTGTTCCCCTGTCTTGCCTTCCTTCTTCTCTTCTTTAGTCTCGCCCTGTTTCGCTCCTTCTCCTCGTCCGTTGGTGGTTGTTCCCTGTGTTTTATGCTTGTTTATCGCTGCTTTTGTTTCCCGTCATTAGTAATGTTATGTTTCACTCTCTCATGGTCTATGTAGTTATTCGTTATGCTGTAGTGTTGCTAGTATTCCGTTGGTCCCCTGTATTGATTGCATCTCGTGTGTTTTGGTTTGTTAGTTATCATGTTCTCATGTGTTCTCTTCTCCCTGTTGCTTACTTAACCGTTATAGTAGTGTCCTTTCCGTAGCATTTACTTTAGCTTCCTTGTTTCGTGTATGCGCTGTGTCTATTGTGTTTGGGTTTGTATCGTGTTTCCCTTTGTGTATTGTCTGGTAGGGTTTATCTGTCTCCTTCTAGTTGATGTCTCTTAGTTTTGTTCTCTCCCTGGATTCTGTTTATATTACGTGGTGTTTGTATTTAATAAAGTAGTTCTCTTGCACTTGCGTCACACCCTCCCCTGAAACGTTACAGTAGGAAATAATAACCAGCAGTCAACTGGTACAAAGACAAGACATATATAGACGAACAAACGACCCTCAGGTGAGACGGATCACGAGTCCCGCCCACCTGAGGGACGAACATCACGTGACCAAAAACAGGACCGCTGCCGCTGTAACCGGGGGCGACCGGCAGGGGGCCCCCCCACAACATGACAGACCCCCCCCCACCAAAGCCGCACTCCCCTCCGGATGTGCGGCTTATAGCAGCAGCACACAAAACACAACAAAGGGGCGGGAGGGCGGGGACAAGACAGGGACCCGTTCCCTGCCGTCCTGAGCTGAAACACAACACACATAAGCTCCTCGTCACAGGACGCAGACAAGGCAGGGACCCGTTCCCTGCAGTCCTGGAGCTGAAAACATAAAACACATAGGTTAGCTCGCCTCCTGGGCGGGACCCTGGACCGACCGGGCCGTCAACAAGACGATAACCACGCCCGGCCTTAGGCCGCTTAAGCCCCACCGCTGTGTGCGGACCGGGAGCACATAGCCCAACACACGTCACAGGTGTGGATGTGTGCAGGCCGCCACACTGGAGTGTGGCCACGGCTTCCACCGACACCTCCCGAACCTACCTCTTCGCTCGGAGCTGACCCCTGCCCTTTTCGCTAGGGGTCACCCCAGACTCCTGGGGAGTGAACCCCTCCCAGGGCCCCTCATCTCAAGGTGGACTCCTCCACCCAACCCAGGAGCGCCAGAGACCAGGGCCCTGGCAATCCGCATCAGGGACACGCTGGTCACCCCGAGCTTGAAGGGGAGGGTCTCCGCCTGGAGACCCCACTAGGTCCGGGAGTGCCGCAGTCCACCACCAGGAGCGACCTGCAACACATCACACACACACGCACACAGACGACACACAACATATAACATGCACTGCCCTGACCTTTGCACCCCCTTAAACCCAGGGGGGAGGGGACCCCTTCTTGGCATGAGGAGACACCCTGTTCATAACCCCAGGCATCCTCAGCCTACAAAGGGGTACAGGGGCTCCTCCCTGCTCAAGAGTCCCTCCCAAAGGTCAGTTCTCCCTAAGGAGCAGCGCCTTCTGAGCCACATGCCATGGCTCAGGAACCCCATAGCTCCCCCCCAAAAACATATTTAGGGGGGGGCCCTCCGGGGAACAACAAAACAAAAACCACATACACAACATACAACATACACGCACCTGAGATGCCCTCCGTGCCACTGGACCTCTAATGGGCTCCTCCCCACACACAGTGAAGAGGGGTGCAAGAGAGGAATTACATAAAACAAAGCACGCTACACTCTAGGACAAAACGAACATGCAAAGACAGAACACAAACAAACGGACAGGACCCACCGACGCGCGCGCTCTGTGGAGCACGACGCGCCCACTCCAGCTCTCTTTCTCACCGTTTTCACCACGGGATCCGTAGATCTTTGGCGGCTTGCACGCCACGCCCACAGCGACGCGTCTCTCGGGCTCGGAGTCGCTCACCCACATCACCGCGGGATATCGGGTGAGCGAGGCGAAAGGAGCCGAGAGATTCGCGTCTCACGCGTTGCAGCACGCATCGGTGGACCCGTCTACATACACACACACAAACACCACCAGCAAAACACACACACCACGGCACACACACACTCGCTCACGTCCGCGTCGTTATTAAAACACAACGTACATACACACACACATACATACAGTCGATAACGAACAACTGACGCGCGTAATGTGAGGCACCGGTAGATTCGCTGGGCGAGAGCGGAGTCTACTGGTCCCCAGCTTTAGTCACCGCCGTGTGACTTACGGGTTTTAACACAAACAACATTTAAACACGGCGGGACGACTGGGGACAGACTCAACACTCTCTCAGACAAAACACGACAAACACACAACACGTAGACAAACACCACGAGACATGACCACGAACGAAGGAGAAAGCAAAGGAGACTGGCGGCTTCCGAAAGGTGGCTGGTTATTCTGTGACGGGCAGTGTGAGCAACTTAAAAAGGAAGCGATCACGCCAAGTCTCAGGGAAATAGGATGGTTTAATAGAAAGTGTGCAAACCAAAAACCCGTGCATTGTTCCAAATGTAGGAAATAATAACCAGCAGTCAACTGGTACAAAGACAAGACATATATAGACGAACAAACGACCCTCAGGTGAGACGGATCACGGGTCCCGCCCACCTGAGGGACGAACATCATGTGACCAAAAACAGGACCGCTGCCGCTGTAACCGGGGGCGACCGGCAGGGGCCCCCCCCACAACATGACAAAAACAGGGCTGAGAAACAGTCCAGATTGGTAACGACAAGTAGAGTAGGGTGACCAAACGTCAGTATTTCCCGGGACATGTCCGTATTTCACGTCCTGTCCCGAGCTTCCCGGGTTTTTTTTTAAGTGAGGAAATGTCCTGGTTTTTATATTACTTTCATTGAACTATCATTTGTTATTGGAGTTTTTTGTTGTTGACAATGGTGTTTGATTCCTTGTGCCTCTGTACTTAATTATCCCTTATGTAGTTTACCCTTGTTCCATATGTTAATCCCATTCACTTGTTCCTGTTGACGTTATGCTCTTTTTTTACTGATATTTGTAGTAATATTTGTAGTCTGTAGTAAGTTAGTTGTCCCCTGTCGTGTCTGGCCTATTTCCCATGTCTACGTGCGTGAGCCCAATAGTCGCGTGTGTTTCCTGTTGCCTGGTTTTCCTCCCCTGTCTACTTATTTGTCTTGTTTCTTTATAATAATAATAATAATAATAATAATATGTTTATTTTATATAATAATAATAATAAAAAATAATCCATTTTATTTATAGTGCACTTTACATTTCAATGAAACCTCAAAGTGCTAATATAATATAGCGCCTTTCACAAACCCAAGGTCGCTGTACACACATGAAAGGGGAAAAATACAGGGCTTAGAAAGAGCGGAAATATTGAGAAAAGAGGAAAGTCTTGAGTTGAGTTTTGAAAGTAGAGAGAGAGTCAGAGGAGCGAATAGAGGGAGGTAACGGATTCCAGAGGGTGGAGGCAGCTACACTGAATGATCTGCCACCCATAGTAGAGAGTCTGTGTCGTGGGACGGAGAGCAAACCTAGGTTAGAGGACCTGAGCTGACGTGATGAGATATGAAGGTGGAGAAGGTTGGAGAGATAGGAGGGTGCAAGACCATGCAGAGATTTGAATGTTAGGAGTAGGATTTTATAATGGATGCGTTCAGAGATAGGAAGCCAGTGTAACTGATGGAGGATAGGAGTGATGGGATCAGATTTCTTTGTGGACATTAGAACTCTGGCAGAATTTTGTATCTGTTGTAGGGGGCAAAGTGATTTAGCAGGTAGACCATAAAGCAGGGAGTTACAGTAATCCAGTCTGGAAGTAATGAACGCATGTACCAGGGTTTCGGCATCTTTTAGTGAAAGTAAGGGGCAGAGCCTTGCAATTTTGCGGAGATGGAAAAAAGCAGATTTACGGATAGAATTTATGTGTGGGATGAAAGTGAGAGAGGAGTCAAATGAAACGCCAAGATTTCACACAACAGAAGACTGGGTAACTGGGATATTATCAACAGACTACAGTTTGAGAGGGTAGAGATGGCTGACTTGGTGCCGATGATCATGAATTCAGTTTTAGTAGGATTTAGTTTGAGGAAGTTATTGTTTAACCAGCGAGTTATCTCCTGGATGCAGGACAGCAGTGTGGTAGGAGGGAAAGAGTCAGAAGGGTGGAGATCCAGATACAGCTGTGTGTCATCCGCATAAAAGTGATAGTTGATGTCAAAGGAGTGGATAATGTTACCTAGAGGAAGTAAGTTTGTAATGAATAGTAGGGGAACAAGAACGGAACCCTGTGGCACTCCCTGGGTGACTGGGACAGAAATGGATTTGTGCTTTCCTATACTGATGAACTGAGATCTGTTAGTAAGGTAGGATGAAAACCAAGAAAGCACAGTGCCAGACAGACCAATACTGGAGAGATGTGAGAGGAGTATTTTGTGATTAACTGTATCAAAAGCAGCAGTTAAATCAAGGAGAAGAATGACAGATGCACGCCCTGAGTCAGAGGACAGGAGCAGGTTATTCAAAACACTGAAAAGAGCAGTCTCAGTGCTATGTAAAGGACGAAAGCCAGACTGGAACGTCTCAAAGAGATTATTGGTGGTGAGAAAAGCCTGTAACTGTATGGCGACAGCTCTCTCAAGAACTTTGGAAATAAAAGGTAAATTGGAAATCGGTCTGTAGGATTGTACGTCAGAACTATCAAGAGAAGGTTTTTTAATAACAGGAGTAATAGCAGCCGTTTTAAGAGAACAGGGAACATAACCAGTGGAGAGAGAGATATTAATGATATGTGTTATAGGGGTATAATTATATTATTATATAATTATTATTATTATTATATATAATTATATTATTAACTATTTGAACTGCTGCACTTGTGTCACACCTGCCCATGTTTCCTGACATCGATGCTGACTTGATAAATAGGTTACCATTTGCAACCCCCCCCCCCAACAAACTGCTAAGAATAGAATTCCTCTCCAGAGTATTTCACTTTCCATAGTCTTAAAAATATATATTTAAATGTAGAAATTAAATCAACCAACTCAGTGTGTCATGCTTTGCCTAATAACTATTAGGCATTCTATTAGGCAAAGTATGACACACTGAGTTGTTTGATTTAATTTCTACATTAAAACATACATTTTTAAGAATATGGAAAGTGAAACACTCTGGAGAGGAATTTATTACTCTGGAGAATCTATTTTCTTTACACACTCTGTTTGAACTCTGTTTGTGATTAGTTTCAAAAATCACTTCTAGGTACAAGTAGGTCAAATGGGTGCTTCTAGTAAGACATCAAAGCGGTCAAACGACCTGCGCTTGGTGCTTTTAGTTTTAACATTTTTACTTTTAATTTCTTTTCTAGCTTCAGAAACCAACACTGCAGGGAGCAGATGTTCCAGACTGACTGCAGTGTGTCTGATGCTACTGTGTGTTCTCCTGCTGACTGTCATCACAGTGATGTGGGTCAAGTTCACTGCAGAGAGAGACCAGTTACAGACCGGATACAACAACCTGACTATAGAGAGAGACCAGTTACAGACCAGTTACAACAACCTGACTATGGAGAGAGACCAGTTACAGACCAGTTACAACAGCTTGACCATAGAGAGAGACCAGTTACAGACCAGTTACAACAACCTGATTATACAGAGAGAACAGTTACAGACCACTAACTACAAACTGACTACAGAGAGAGACCAGTTACAGACCCGCTACAGTATACTGAGTGAAGAAATGGCCCGATTGCAAACCATCCGCCTTCAATTAAACCGTATGTTGAAAAATCTGCTCTGGCAGATTTTTTATAATCTACTATAATCTCATATTGTTCTCCTATTTTTTATGTTCTTAAATGTGAATTATTCTTAAATAACTGAATTCCTGTGTAGAGATTGTAGCACGTATTTACATATTTACTTTAAATATTCCATTTAAAGCTTGTTCATTGTAGTAAATGTCTAGATGCACTGTCTGTGCTCTGTACTGTCTGTGTTCGTTGTTTGCACGGCTCGCTACTGCAGTTTAATGTCAATGTAGGACCACATTTTATATGCATTTTTCTGAGAAGCTGTTCGCTTTGTGACAAACCTCTCACTTTGTGGTTTGCACTAAAGATACTTGCCTGTCATTTCAAATAATGCATAAAGGATTTATTTTTGCTTTATTTACATGTGCATTTGCATAACATTAATGTCCTTTCAGCAGATTTGTTATTAAAGAAAAAATATTAGTAATGAGAGCGGTAGTTACTATGGCAGATAGCATGTCTTTTCAATTACATAATGTCAGTCAAAACATTTGCCTGATTAAATAAAGTTTACTAATAAATACAATAAAGTATGCCCTTTGTGGGAATTCAATGAGCATTGTTGTGCTACTGTATAAACAGATATGTATGTGGGATGGAGGATATTTGACTCCAGCATGTACTACATCTCTACTGAGAAGAAGACCTGGAGTGAGAGCAGACAGTTCTGCAGAGAGAGAGGAGCAGACCTGGTGATCATAAACAGCAGAGAGGAACAGGTGAGAGAGGGAGAGTCCATGTGAGGGAGAACAGTTATACTTCTACTGCCTTTTCTTATGTAGGAACTACATTTACAGGAATTCATGTTCACAACACCGGACTACAGCAGTGCTTGGATCGGTCTGACTGATATGAATATAGAGAGCATCTGGAAATGGGTGGATGGCTCCAGTCTTCAAAACACTGGGTAAGAGAATCAGTGTAAAAAGACAATGCTTTTTATCTGAAAATCTTCTCTCAAAATCACACTTAAAGTGCAACATTATTTTCAAATATCTTTATTTAAAGTTCTAATTGTGAGCACAAGACTAAAAGTATTTGAATGCATTATGCTGTTTAGTTGGTGCATTTTGAGTTATGCCTTGTGGGTTAATCATTGCAGGAGATTGATCTTTGAATGTACCATTTGAATGGATCTGGATGATGGTAAACACTGAATCTGATTGGGGATATGAATATAGATGTTTCCTAAGTGTTTTATGATGGTTCATGTGTTCTGTCAATCATGTATTTAATGTTGGTGAATGTTTTTGTTACATCTTTATTTGAACTTGTTGAACTGGTGATTACTAAGTTGTTCAATCTATTGTGGTATGTATGCTGTTTGTGTGTTTTCCTGTTTGATGGTGTGTTCTCAGTTTTTCTAGTTATCATGTGTGATTGTTTAGCTAGTGGCTATTGTACTTGTCTTTCACATTGTATCATTATAACAGCGTTAATGTGCCTTACGTGGTCATTATGTTAGGTAAGTGTGTTTATCTAGAGTGTGAAAGCCTTGTAAATGAACTGGATCCTCTTGTGTCCACCTCCTAGTTACCCTGTGTTGACCCAATTTGAGTGAAACGTTACAAATATGTAAGGTTGTATTAAGAGTAGTGGTCAATAATTTTGGGAATCACATTCATATATTTTATTCTAATGTTTGGAGATCTGTTGACATTTCTCACTTTAATTAATTGGTAGACATTTTGGAGAAATCCAGCTGGTTTTTAGAGCTAACAATCTGCCTGGACACAGGCTACAAAGTCTGAGATGAACACTGATCAGACCTTGAATATGATTCTCTGAATTTCAGGTTCTGGGCTCGAGGTGAGCCAAACAATGCAGGTGATGAGGACTGTGGTGAGATTAACAAAGCAACGAAGGGCTGGAATGATGTGAAATGTGATGCCAAAAACAAGTGGATCTGCGAGAAACATAATTTTTAGAACTTCCTGATAAAACGATTCATCTTCTAAATCACTTAATGCTTTGAGTTTGGCTGCCCCCTGGTTTCAGGGTTATTACTGCACTTTATACTCACTTTTTTAAAGAATAATTTCACTTACTTCTTGCAAATTGTTATTGATGCTACTAATGTGTTTATAATGGTTTTGTTCAGTTATTTTTTTTTGTTGTTGTGGTTTTGCACAGCTCTAATTAGAGAATGATTTTAATATAACTTTAATAAAATCTAATTTTAATATAACCTTGATAAAGCCTAATTTTAATATAACTTTAATATAGCATATTTATCAAATAGCCTTGGAGTGATTTATTCATATTTAGTGTCACGGTGACAGCTCCGGACCCCTCCTTGTGGGCGTGTTATTACGTTGTCTGCGTCTAGTTATGTCCAGAGGTGGAAAGTAACTAATTACATTTACTCACATTATTGTAATTGAATACTTTTTATGAGTAATTTGTAATTTGTGAGTAGTTTTTGAAATATGTAATTTTTACTTTTACTTGAGTACATTTTGACCCAAGTAGTTTTGCTTCACTACATTTGAACACCCTCACATTACTGAGTAAAAAAATATTGATGGTGAAAAACTAAATGCGGGCAGAAATTTAAACTTCTGAGTCCCAGAACTGAAGGCCAATTGCATGGCCTTGCCTTGCGCGCGCCCTTTTCATTGTCTCATAATCAGGTCGTAATCTGGTGAACTTTTTTTTCCAAAAGGATGAGATTGTTCTATCTTTAAATCTTCTATCTATCAGGTTCTGTGGGATCCTCTGGACATTTTATTGTGAAAAGTGGAATCCTGTGGGCACTGTATTTTGAATAGTTGGATCCTGTGAGCGTTTTAAATAGTGGAATCCTGTGCGGATTTTGTTTTATTTTGAGATGTGGGATCCTGTGGGCATTTTATTGTGAATAGTGGGATCCGGTGGGCACTGTATTTTGAATAGTTGGATCCTGTGAGCACTTACTTTTAAATTGTGGGATCCTATGAGCATTTTTTTATTTTTGATGTGGGATCCTGTGGGCATTTTATTGTGAGTAGTGGAATCCTGTTGCATTTTAGTTTGATTTGTGGCATCTTGTGGGCATTTTAAAATTGTTTGCACTTTATGGTACAGGTTGTGACTGTCCTTGTGCTGTGAGGAAGTATGTTCCTGAGCCCAGCTGATCTTTTTGCAAGTGTGGATGTGCACTTAAATACACTTTGAAATCGATTAAACTTGTGCTGAATTTGGTTCATGATTCATCCATGCATTAAATAACTGAAAGTAACTAAGTAACTTTTACTCAAATTACATTTTAAATTAAGTAATTTTACTTTTACTCTGAGTAGATTTTAGGCAAAGTAATGATATTTTTACTCAATTACAATTTTTCAGTACTCTTTCCACCTCTGGTTATGTCCATGGGTGTAGTTCCGTGGGTGTGGGTCATTTGTGAGCGTGTTTATTAGTCTCACCTGTGCCTTGTCTCGTGATCACGGGGGAATGTGTTATTCACCTATTTAATGTGCGTTCATGCAATGTCTCGTGCTCCTCATTGTCTAAGGTTCATGCCTGAGTGAGTGTATGTTTGTAACGAACTGCGCGAGGCAGAACGTGGAGGCGGACACAAACGCTGAGGAGAGCGAGATTTATTAAGGGAAATTCCAAATTCAGGGTCGAAAAGGATGGCGCGGGTCAGATCATTAAGGGAGTCCGAACATTTAACAAGCAGTGACATATTAGCACAAGGAGTACTCACAAAGACCAGGCAAGGAAAACGGAACAGGCTGGAACAAACGGGGAAACACGAATACAAACACTAGAGCCAGAGAACTTTGCACAGATATACGAGAACCAAACAGAGATACATAATTTTCACAAAACAACCGATCACCAGACTGGGGAAATACAGGGACTATATGAACACGGAACAAACAAGACACAGGTGAGGACGATGATAACAAGGTGTGGCAGACAAGGGAAACTGGGGCAACAGACGAGCTGGGCAACCGGGGCAACAGGATTGAGGAGCAGGGAACAACACAGACACGAGGGAACAAGCGAAACCGGAGCGACAGCTAGGAGAGGGGGCGTAGCCCTACGTGACAATGTTACATGTTAAGGAGTGCTGCACACTACTTGCGCTGGACTCCATCACTTTCAGCATTAAAGTCGTTTTTGTTTCACTGCACCGTGCACCGTCGTGTCTGCCTCCTCCACACGTAACATTCAGGACTTTTTATATGAATTTTCTAATGAATTTTTCATTTTATATTAATTTGTTTGTTTCCTGGCTTTGGATTATCACTTTGCTATATGAACTCTACACTTACATCATCAGAATTTGTTCCCTGGAAGTGACATTGTTAAGAGAGAATTTACATGGCCTTTATGGCCCTTCATGGCCATTTTATAAACCTTCCCTAGCTGTAATGACCTGTCATTATTTATTATGTCTTGCCTCAAGCAATGGCATGGCAAGAATATTCCAAGTGTTTACAATACTTTAAGTATGACTGTATTCAGGGTTTAGGGTAAGCTTCCTATAGTAATATAGGAAGCTATATATATAAGGAATAGAGTATAGCTTGCTATAAGAATACTACTTGTCTCCTGGGGACTCTGGGTTTCAAACTACATTTGAGCAAATGTATGATATTGCAAGAGTCATTGGGCAGGACACTGATGCTACAATCAACAACCCCTGTGGAGTGTCTGCCAAATGCATAAAAAGTAAATGACCACTCATTACCAGCTAACTGTGTTGGTGTCAGAGAGGAGAGGCTTTATCACTGAGATTTGCTGGGTGTTATACATTTATTAAGGGGAAGGGGGTTGAATCTTGAAACTTGTGTGTTGGACCCATGGCCTGACAGGAAGCTAAATATCTGGGTAATTTCTGAGATATGACTAACATTTAGAGATTTAGCTGTAAATGTGAATGCAGTATTATGCTCTGCTGTGTGTGCTTTCTGTTGGTGCATGTTTCTCTGTTCTATTTACCTTATCAGGTAAACAGCCTTTGAAGATGCGGATGAGTTCAGAACTCTTATATTATTGCTTCACTTGTATTTTTCCTGATATGTGTTGATAATTGTGTGTTAATTTTTGCTGGTTTTATGACTGAATTTTGTTTGTATTCGTGTACCTCCTGCATGGGACTTTGTGTATATCACTTCTAAATATTTTTATAATGTCATCTTTGTGTGTGTTTATTGCAAATATAGGGTTGGTCGATGTTCTTGTTGTAGCTTTGTTTGTGTAGTTTGTGTTTTGTGGTTAGTTAGAGAGTTTTGTATCTTGTTTCCCACCATTTTATTTTTGTCACTGTGAGCCAGTCCCAGCCCTCATGGGAGATGTCCACTCACACTCTGCCACGCCCTCTGCCACGCCCACTACCCAAACCACACTCACGCTTTCAGTTTCCCTCCTATTGACACTTCTTTTCATCTACACCTTGTTTTCCTTCTTCCAAAACTAGAGAGACTGTGCTGAAGTCTGATGTCTTGATAACTGAACTAAGCGCCTGGCGCTATTCTTTGTTTAAACGCCAAGGGACTGTTTTATTTCAGTGTGTGAGTCTGTTGCTGTATTATTTTGAAGAAGTAAAGACAGTAAAGATATACTGTATGAGGAATTCTTTAAAACATAAAACCCTCTCAAATAAGAATTCTAATAAAAGGTTCATTTACAAAAAAATAAAATAAAATGCTGTTATGTCAATCTACAGAAACATTTTTCATTTAGAAAAGTATTTTCTGTATCGCTACAGACATTGACATATGTTGACATACATGGGTAGTAAACCTCAATTAAAAAGTATCAGCTCACAAATCCCAGTAAAAGGCTTATCACAGTTAACATCATTCCATGTATTTACTCCAATAATTATTGGCCTTTTCTTATAGCCAGTCATGGCACAGTCCTCGTTGCCTCCATATTGATTGGGTTCCCCTTCCCACCAGAACCTGAAAGCACACAGAAGATTACATTATAGTCACTCTCTCAGTCTCTCTCTCTTCCAGAGCTGCAGACTGGGACAGTGACTAACTGGATTAAAACCAGAATCTAATCTCTTACCCAGTTGTCATTCATCTTAGATACATTTAGGTAGAATTAAATCTTTCACCCTTTCCTTTCAGATAGTAGCCACAGGGCTAATCCTTCACCATTAGGATTTGCTTGGGTAGGATTCTCGCCTTTTAAGGCATTTCCCTCAGTTTTGCCTTGCTTAGACACAATAACCTCTTGGTTAACACTGGTTTAATGATGCTTGGGATTTTTGGTAAAGGTTAATCAATGAGGAAATAAATGTATTTATTTCTCAGCACAATGAACTATAAAACAAGCCTTGTGAAACACCAACATTATTGTTTGTTTATTCTTCATGACCTGGTGGGCATCTCATGGTGTTTACTGGTATTCACAAACCATATGGTGCACTTACAAACTCTCTTATCTGGTAAGACCACATCAGTAGTTATTAAATTTGGCACCATTAAACCTTTGGACTCATTAGGGATATATGTACATGTAACCTGGATTTTCTGAGCCCCAGGTTATTTCTGCTTTATTTTTTTTATTGCTTTACGTAGTTTAAAAGACCATGGCCCTTTAAATATAAATTCATTATTTTTAGAAAAAAAAGGGAATCATTTGAGTAGAGATGCCAGCAGTACATATTAATGTCTACTTTAATTTAGATTTGTAGGTTGTCACGTGGGCATTCAGCGCGCGAATTGATAGGGATGATAGACGTCTGTGAGTTTTTTTCTTTCTTTTCCTTCTGTCAGCGCATTGTGGATGCAGTTGCTGAACGCAAGAAAAGTTCAATATAATTTTATAATAGTTCTGAGAATTCGTCACACCTAGGAATTTGGCGATTTATCAGACGCTGACCCAAGAGAAGGTGATCGATCTGTGACCAAATAGGACAGCGTAGGATTTTGGGTATTTTTTTTTTTTTGAGCTACAGATTTCTCGGTGAGTAATGATAGGCTATATTAGCAAGTTAACTCGCTAGCAAGGTGCTACACACTAAAGAGAGAATTAGAATTGGTTTCATTACTCTCGTTATGAGCATTCTCATTAAAACCAGTCGAGAAAAAAATCTAGGAATGATGGAGTGTGACTGAAGCCTGTGCTTTGTTAATTCTTCAGTGTGGGTTATCAATTTATTTATGTTTAAATTTCATGTGGCTAAGTTCTAAGTGTATAGAGACCTTGAAATAGCGCTTTGCACTGTCACGGTCCGAGAAGTTAATGTAAGAGCCATGTGCGAAGGGAGAGATTTTATTTTTGAAATGTTAAATGAATCCATGTTCAATGTATAGTTATAGCGGACATTAAGAGTTATACGTTAAGTAAAGTGGATGTTGTGAAGCAGCGACTCGTCTGCTTGTGCATATGTAAATGGTATTGTTTGTACGGCTTTAGGCTGGTTTTTTTTTAGAGTCCTTTGATTGGGTTCCCGGTTCTTCCGCCATTTTCTGCTTCCTTCAATCTGCATCTTCGCCGTTGCCACTCGCCGTTGGGAGTGAAGAGTCAACCCACATCTTCATATTCTTCTCCATTGCAATACCCATCTCGGACATTCACAGTGGAAAAGGGCGGTAGGGATTTGGGGTACCCCAGGTGATTTTTTTGAACTAAAGGGACTATTTTATTTCATTTTTTATATACCTGAGATCTCAGACATTTTTTTTGTTTCAAGAAAAAATACATTTAATTGGCCAAATAGGATCCAAACATTGTCATTATACAAATATCTGTGTATTGCAAATTTAACATTGGGTAGATAATACAAGTGATGTGGAAATTCTGTTTTGTTTATTTATTTACTTTTTTGTCCAGTACTCATTCTTAATTTGATTTTTTTAATTTAATTTTCATTGTGTTGCGAATGCCTTTATTAAGTCAATACATTTCTCTCAGGTTATCAGTCTATTGCGTATGTATGGTATTTGTGGTGGACCTTACAGGCCTAATTCAGTAATTAGGCAGGTAACTCACAGCAGTCTCCTCATTGAACCTACATGTGAAGCCAACCCTTGGTTCTTAGGTGATACTCAACACTGTCTTATAGTGACAGACGCAAGGGTGGGGTTACATACAGTACATATACAGTTGACAAAATAATTGTCATGTTACGGTCCCCGACCCCTCCCTTTGGGCATGTGTTTACGTTGTCTACATTTGGTTGTCTGCGTTTGGTTGTCTACGTCTGTGGATTTCCGTGGTTATGGTTATGTCTTGTGTTAATCCGTCTCACCTGTGGCTCGTCTCGACATCACGTGGGGTTTATGTGGTTTGTCTATTTAATGTGCGTTCACGCAGTGTCCTGTGCTCGTCATTGTCTGAGTCTTCATGTTTGAGTCAAGTTCACGTTGGATGTTTGAGTGTTGTCGTGCGCTGTCTGCGCTACTTTATGTAAAAATAAAAGTTACGTGTGAGTCAAGAAACGCCGGATTTTGTCTCGTCCGTCGCCTTGTGCCCAACGGGACAATAATATTACAAATATCTATATTTTTGTCTTATTGTGGTTAGTTAGGGAGTTTTGTATCTTGTTTCCCACCATTTTATTTTTGTCACTGTGAGCCAGTCCCAGCCCTCATGGGAGATGTCCACTCACACTCTGCCACGCCCTCTGCCACGCCCACTACCCAAACCACACTCACGCTTTCAGTTTCCCTCCTATTGACACTCCTTTTCATCTACACCTTGTTTTCCTTCTTCCAAAACTAGAGAGACTGTGCTGAAGTCTGATGTCTTGATAACTGAACTAAGCGCCTGGCGCTATTCTTTGTTTAAACGCCAAGGGACTGTTTTATTTCAGTGTGTGAGTCTGTTGCTGTATTATTTTGAAGACGTAAAGACAGTAAAGATATACTGTATGAGAAATTCTTTAAAACATAAAACCCTCTCAAATAAGAATTCTAATAAAAGGTTCATTTACAAAAAAATAAAATAAAATGCTGTTATGTCAATCTACAGAAACATTTTTCATTTAGAAAAGTATTTTCTGTATCGCTACAGACATTAACATATGTTGACATACATGGGTAGTAAACCTCAATTAAAAAGTATCAGCTCACAAATCCCAGTAAAAGGCTTATCACAGTTAACATCATTCCATGTATTTACTCCAATAATTATTGGCCTTTTCTTATAGCCAGTCATGGCACAGTCCTCGTTGCCTCCATATTGATTGGGTTCCCCTTCCCACCAGAACCTGAAAGCACACAGAAGATTACATTATAGTCACTCTCTCAGTCTCTCTCTCTTCCAGAGCTGCAGACTGGGACAGTGACTAACTGGATTAAAACCAGAATCTAATCTCTTACCCAGTTGTCATTCATCTTAGATACATTTAGGTAGAATTAAATCTTTCACCCTTTCCTTTCAGATAGTAGCCACAGGGCTAATCCTTCACCATTAGGATTTGCTTGGGTAGGATTCTCGCCTTTTAAGGCATTTCCCTCAGTTTTGCCTTGCTTAGACACAATAACCTCTTGGTTAACACTGGTTTAATGATGCTTGGGATTTTTGGTAAAGGTTAATCAATGAGGAAATAAATGTATTTATTTCTCAGCACAATGAACTATAAAACAAGCCTTGTGAAACACCAACATTATTGTTTGTTTATTCTTCATGACCTGGTGGGCATCTCATGGTGTTTACTGGTATTCACAAACCATATGGTGCACTTACAAACTCTCTTATCTGGTAAGACCACATCAGTAGTTATTAAATTTGGCACCATTAAACCTTTGGACTCATTAGGGATTTATGTACAGTACATATACAGTTGACAAAATAATTGTCATGTTACGGTCCCCGACCCCTCCCTTTGGGCATGTGTTTACGTTGTCTACATTTGGTTGTCTGCGTTTGGTTGTCTACGTCTGTGGATTTCTGTGGTTATGGTTATGTCTTGTGTTAATCCGTCTCACCTGTGGCTCATCTCGACATCACGTGGGGTTTATGTGGTTTGTCTATTTAATGTGCGTTCACACAGTGTCCTGTGCTCGTCGTTGTCTGAGTCTTCATGTTTGAGTCAAGTTCACGTTGGATGTTTGAGTGTTGTCGTGCGCTGTCTGCGCTACTACTTTATGTAAAAATAAAAGTTACGTGTGAGTCAAGAAACGCCGGATTTTGTCTCGTCCGTCGCCTTGCGCCCAACGGGACAATAATATTACAAATATCTATATTTTTGTCTTGATTTGAATAAAACATCAGTTACAAGTGTTACCAGTGATTTTGTACATGCATGTAAAATGCTATTTTGGTCATATCTTTCAGATTTATGTATTATTTTCCATTCAAGCATATTGGAGCCCAGTCTGCTGAGATGGCTGTCTAAGGACGTGAGTTGTCTCTAAAGACTTGGTTCAGGTCAGTGGTCTCTTACCCAGTGGACAGTGGTGTTCCATCCAACCATTTCCAGGTTCCCTCTATGTCTACATCAGTCAACCCAATCCAAGCCTCAGAATCAGGGAAAGTTTTACTGATGAACTCCTGAGATTGAGGACATAAAACATGAATTTACAATGTTAAAGGGGCTGTGTGTTCATACACACAAAGTGCACTTTTCTCTGAAAACCTTGTGTACTGCAATTCTGACTATCTATCTAGCCAACTGTCTGTATATGCATATATAGATTCTGAGGAAGGATTTTCATACAAATTCAATCTCTGCTTACTTTTCTGATAGTGTTTTTTTTTCTTTATTATTCTGTCTGTTACTATTCTGTAACATTCAGAAACATGTATCTGTTAAACAACCCTCTAGTTTTCTCTCTCTCACCTGTTCCTCTCTGCTGTTTATGATCACCAGGTCTGCTCCTCTCTCTCTGCAGTCCTGTCTGCTCTCACTCCAGTTCTTCTTGTCTGTAGTGGTGCTATAAATGCTGAAGTTGAAATATCTCCATCCTTGTGCAGAGCATTTAATCAAAACACACAGTGGCATACATTTATGTTACACATACATTAATGTTACACATACATTTGGGCAACATATTGCTAAAAAAAGCACAAGGGGACTGCAGACTGCAGAAATCGAATATGATGAATTGCTATGAAGTGTCTGGTGGGAAAAGAGGTCACCCTACATAAATGCAAATCAGTGTTGTGAGGACTTCTAAATGACTGACATTGTTGTGGAGGCCCAATGAAGTGACAGGAGGTTTCACTGACAGATTGTAGTTGCCAAAGGACAAGGTAAGATGACAGTGAACAGTGCAATGACGAGTCATCAGCAGAAAACAGAGCAGCAGGTCAAGGAACACCTAACAGGGCAATAGGGTTGAAGTCAGGAAACAGTACAAGGGTTAATGAGCAATACAAGACATCACCACAGGTGAAAACCATAGAGAATCAACACTGATGTCCTGTACCAAACTGAGCTGCAGGTGAGGTAGTAGAACACTGGGTAGTCGGACGCCGGACGCAGGTGCGATAATTAAAGGGATTTATTAACACTACTGACAGAATAACACTAAGCACAGAAACGGGGAACAGAGACAGACCACACACTAACCCCAAAAAAAAACAAATAACACAGACAGAACACGCCAATACATAAAACCTGGGGAACATGGACAAGCTAAATACACAATATACACATCAGACATAGGAGATACAAATACACTAACACATTGAACCAGGGAGAAATAAAGCTAAAGATAGACAAAGTAAACCAACTAGAGACCTGAATTACAACAAAGACTTACCAACACACACACACGTCAAACAATTTCAAAATAAAAGCACCCAAACACCTTTTTTCAAAACATCTTAATAGCTTAGGCTAAACAAGTAGGCTATAGTTAAGTATGGACTTATTCTGTCTGTTGTAGATATGAGATTATGACATGGATATAGTCATTGTGCAGGACCTTAAAGTTCATATTTATTCACTTACCCAGTACATTATCTTTCACTAGAGTCACATTGTTGAAACTGAGTAACTGGTTTATTTCTTTAGTGAAGTTGTTGCATTTGGTCTGTAACTGGTCTCTCTCCATATTCAGTTTGTAGTTATCGGTCTGTAACTGGTCTCTCTCCATAGTCAGGTTGTAGTTATCAGTCTGTAACTGGTCTCTCTCCATAGTCAGGTTATAGTTACTAGTCTGTAACTGGTCTCTCTCTATAGCCAGGTTATAGTTACTGGTCTGTAACTGGTCTCTCTCTGCAGTGAACGTGAACCACAGCACTATGATGACAGTCAGCAGGAGAACACACAGCAGCCCCAGACACATTGCAGTCAGTCTGGAACATCTGCTCCCTGCAGTACTGGTTCCTGAAGCAAGAAAATAGGTATTAAGAAATATATATATATATATGTAACGGGGTGTCAAGCCCCGTTTTGTGGGGGTAGTAGCAGCAACCTCACCTTGGACGACGGGAGAGCGGAAGGATCTGGGTCCCCACCCTCCAGTACAATTAGCCTCAGTGCTTATTTGTTTAAGTATGGATAGCCTGCCCTGTTCTACACTATGGCTTCTAACTTCCCCAATAAATAGATGTAAGGTGAGCCACTGCCTGAAATGGTGAGGTGGGCTTCGGTAGACCCTGACACGGTGGCGGCCCGAAGGATTGGTGTTAACCACACTGTGAATGGCTACAGGTTTGTTAACCCCCCCTTTCCCCCTCCCTAGATCAGGACAGGACAGGTGAGACGCCCCCACTCCAAGGTAGGTATATCAGTAACACAGTAAATACCCTGTTGGGCACCCAACACATACACACAATATAACTCAAACAGTGACTATACTTAAACAACTATAATTTGAACAATTATTAACATAGTTTATTCATTTAAAACATATATAAATCTGGGTGTTCCTCTGGAATGAAATGAAACAAATGACAACGACAGCAGTAAATAATCCACAATATTATTTCTGCACTCCCACTCTGGGTGTATTTGGCAGTCCACGGTTTGAGAGAAAGAGTCTACGAACGGTCACGTGGATCTCAGTCTCTGATCACAGTCTCTGATCACGAGGCAAAATACTCTTTCTTAACGTAGCCTCATAAATAAGATACCCAGGAAAGACAAACAAATACAAAATAAATCACTTCCCTTCAACTGAGGAGGCGAACTGCTGAGAGGATGTCGTCTGGATGGCAGGGTACACGGCAACAGTCGGACACGGAGAAACAGTCTCTGAAGACCAGGAACACGCTGAGTCTCTATGTGGCGCTTCCCCACTGCCACCGGACGGTAGACGCGGTCGCAATCCCTCGCGTTGTGCGTGAACACGGCTCCCGCTCAACCTGCAGCTAACGCCAGCCCAAACGCGCGCACACGGACACGCAGGAAAGTGCACAAAAACAAACCAGCAGCCTTCCCCCGCGGCAACGCCGTATCCTCCGCCACATGCACGTTGCAGAAAGGGCCTCACGCGCTCTTTTTGCTACACGAAGGTGGGCACGTCCGCCATTTCGTGCGCTACGCAACAGCTGAATTTTCCCCGAGACCAGTCCTGACTCAATACGCACCGGAGTCTAGTTTAAAGAGCCCTCAGACCTGCTCGTCTCGCTCTGAACGCTGGTGCTCACAAAGACAGACTTTCTCTCGTTTGAAAACACATAAATACTCGTTTGTTCTCTCTATATGGCTGGAGAGCAAGCATACACGTTTACTGCTCTTAACCCACCGTTCGCTTTCGATTTCCTTGACCCGCCCCCAAGCGATACTGGGACCTCACATTCATCTTCGGACAATACTTTTAACCCTTGCATGCCCCGGTACACACAGTACATTGTTGGAGATTGCAGAAAAGTAACTAAAGCATCATAAATATTTGTGTACTCCACATTCCCCCCTGCTAAACCCTGCCATACCAGCGACCATCCTCCAGCAGGCCTCATCTCTGAAATACAAACAAAACAGATAGATGTGAACAATAGTTACACTTCTGGTGTGGAAGCCATAACTTCAAACATTTATTTTTTTTTTTTTTACATTCAAACAACAAACTCGTTTTCTTCAACCAAGAATATCGTACATTTAACATCATTTATTTCAAAACATAATCGTTCCTGTACCTCCAAGGAAGCGTGCCCCTGCCCTGCCTGTCTGAGCGCCTCAACGTGCCAACATGGTCACTCCCTGTATCTGACTCATCAGCATCTTCAGATCCCCCTTCTGTCCCTGTATCTGCATCTACATCCCCAGCTGAATGGTGTCCCTCTAGTGCTACTCCCTGATCCCTTTCTGCGTAAGTGTCAGGTGTCTGCCTAGTTCCTGGTATGTAAATAACATCTGCGTGATCTGAATCGGAATGTTCAGAATCCCTATGCTTATGGTCAGGTAGGGTTCTTTTAGTGGGAGACTGGAATGTGCAGTGCCTGAGTTGATCCCTATGAACGACTTTAGTGGGCCCTCCCTTTTCAGGCTGTATGGTAAACACTGGTGTATCTGTGTGATTTTGCTTCAAGACAATGTATGGCTGTGCTTCCCATTTATCCTGTATCTTATTTCTGCCCCTAGGTTTGTGATTCCTCAGGAGCACCCGGTCACCGGGTCTAACAAGGGCACCATAAGACCTACGATCGTAGGCTCTCTTTCGCCTTTTAGAGGCTCCCTGTGTGGCCGCTCTTGCAACCTCTACAGCAGTCCTCATCCGCTCATGGTGATCCTTTACCCAGTCATCCAGATTGTCAATGTCACTATTTTCTAAATCCTTTCCTCCAAGCACATCCAAGGGCAACCTTGCATCTCTCCCAAACATGAGGTAGAAAGGCGAATAACCCGTGGAGGAATGGACATGACTGTTATATGCCATTACTAATTCGGGAAGATGTTCTTTCCAATCCCTCTTCTTTTCCGGAGGCAAGGTCCGCAACATGTCGTGCATCGTCCGGTTGAATCTCTCGCACTGAGAGTTCCCTTGTGGATGATACGGGCTTGTACGGCTCTTCGCTATACCATAAACGCCACAAATTTCCTTGATTACGCTGGACTCAAAATTCCGTCCCTGGTCTGAGTGTAATCGAGCAGGGCAGCCATAATGAACAAACCAGTGCTTCAGGAGGGCTTTAGCTGTTGTGTGGGCTGTTTGGTTCTTGGTTGGTACTGCAATGGTAAATCTGGTGAACATATCTGTGAGCACCAACACATTCTCATAACCACCTTTGGATCTCTCCAGCAGGGTGTAATCCATTGCAAGCACTTCCAGTGGAACACTGACTTTACTACACGTCATGGGTGCACGAATCCTTGGAAATACATCCTTTGCCAGTGCACATCTCCTGCACTGTGTGATCCAGCTCTGGACGTCCGAAGTCATGGTTGGCCAGTAGTAACTCTGTCTCATCATTTGCAGGGTACTCCTCTCACCGAAGTGCCCGCCATGTTCGTGATGACTTTCGTAAACCCTTCTTTGCAATGACTCTGGTACAATCAATTGCCATACATCCTCTCCATCTCTTGGGTGGCATATACAACGAAACAACACCCCTTGGCGCAGTCTCAACCTGTCAAACTGTCTACACAGTTTCTTCTGTTTCAAGCTCATAGCGCGTTGTTCAGTAGGGCTAGGCTTCTTCTCACTCAGCACAGCACCATAGATTAGTTGGATGACAGGGTCCTCTCTTTGCAGTTCTTCGATCTCACTCCAGCTATATCCACAGGCCCCCCTCTTAACTGAAGCTTTAACGGCAGCCTGTACAGCGGACTCATTCCTCATCCCCTCTGTGGCAGGCCATAAACATGCACGCACTTCCTCTGTCTTAATCTGTATGAAGTCTTTGTCCACATCAGTCACTTCAGGCTCTTCTTGGGAAGGAATCCTTGACAGGGCATCGGCGTTGGTGTTTTGTCTCCCTGGTTTATAGTGAACATCAAAATCATACTCTGCCAACTGAGCTACCCATCTCTGCTCGACAGCCCCCAAATTGGCCGTCCCCAAATATCGTAGTGGATTGTGATCTGTGACGACAGTGAACTTTGTGAACATCAGGTAGTCCCTGAACTTCTCCGTTATGGCCCACTTAAGTGCTAGCAACTCTAATTTGAATGCACTATAGTTTTTGTCATTCTTTTCTGACCCCCGTAGGCCCCGGCTTGCGTAGGCTATTACCCGCTCTGTCCCCCCCTGCTTTTGGCTAAGCACAGCCCCTATGCCCTGTAGACTCCCATCAGTGGTAAGTGTGAAAGGTAGTGTTAAGTTTGGGTAGGCAAGCACTGGTGGAGACATTAGGCACTGCTTGAGACTCTCAAATGCTCTCTGGCATTCCCCACTCCAGGTGATTGGTCCAGGAGCTCTCTCCCTGGCCTTCACTCCTCCCAACAAGTCATACAATGGCCTGGCTAAATGTGAAAAATTGGGTACGAAGCGTCTATAATAGCCCATGAACCCTAGCACCTGTCTCACTTCCTTCACTGTCCTTGGAGTAGGCCATGTGTGCAGGGCCCTGACCTTTTCATCATCTACTTGGACTCCTTCGGCAGAAATCACATGCCCCAGGAACTTCACTTCTGAGCGGAAGAGGAAGCACTTGCTAGGTTTCAGCTTCAACCCATGGTGCCTTAGACGAGTGAGTACAAGTTCTAGTCGCTCACAGTGACTTTCAAAGTCCTTTGAAAAAATGATGATGTCATCAAGGTACACCAGCAATGTGTCAAAAGCAAGGTCACCCAGCACCACCCCCATAAGTCGTTGGAAAGTGGCTGGGGCATTGCAGAGGCCAAACGGCATACGACACCACTCAAAGAGCCCAAATGGTGTTGTAACAGCAGTCTTCTCTCTGTCTTCCTCACAAACTGCCACCTGGAAATATCCTGCTGTCAGATCCAGTGTCGAGAACAGCTGAGCATTTCCTAGGGCGTCGAGTGACTCCTCCACTCGTGGAAGGGGGTATGCGTCTTTACATGTGACCAAATTCAGCTTTCTATAGTCACAACAGAATCGTACTGTCCCGTCCTTTTTGACAACTATAACTGCGGGGGATGCCCATGGACTGGAACTCTCTCTCAGGACCCCCTGGTCAACAAGGCTTTGCACATGTTTCTTAAATTCCTGGAACACGTGAGGTGGGACCCGCCGGTGCCTCTGTTTAACGGGTGGGGCGTCACCTGTGGGAATACTATGCGTCACAGCCGTAGTATAACCGTAGTCGTGGTCACCTTTCGAGAACACATCCTTGTACTTCTCAAGCAAGTTTAAAAGTTCCTTATACTGCAATGGAGTAAGGGCATCGGAGTTCACCTGGACTGGAATAGGCATGTGATTTGCATCACACTCCTGGGGGTGACTGTCACCCTGTTCAACCACCTTTACATGTACAGCCCCGTTGCTCTCCTCAAGCTCCACCATTCGTCTTGGTAGCACCTCCTGTGGTTTATGTACTGATGCCACCATGGCCCTGGGTTTTAATCTTATGGGCCTCTCACTCGAGTTCAACACTCTCACAGGCACTCTGCCCCCTTCTGTCTTGGCTAACACGTTTGCGACCATAAGCCCCTTCGGAATACCTGCTCTAGGTGTAGGCTCCACCAATACTTGGCACTTTACCTTGGGTGGCACTCTGCAGCGGCCTTCTAGTACCTTCTCACTAAAGGGTGGAATAGTAACTGCACCTCTTCCAGCCACTCTAACAAAGCCAATCTTGCCACCAGGGCCAATAATCTGCGATTCTTTCTCAACTCTGGCGAGCACATGTCGTACACTCGCCTCCCCCGTGTGTCGGCTGTGCTTATCCATCGGCTTTAATCCATCTCCTGTAATGAAAAGGTCTCGAAGTCCACTTATCACATTCATTCCAATGATGCCAGAGAGCCCCTTCATGTCTGCTACATCTGGACTGGTGTCTGTTAGCACAAACACACACTTCCCATAAAGCGTCCTCCCCATGCACTCAATGTCTGCCTCCAGGCATCCAAGAACAGGTATGTCTAACCCATTTGCGGCGGTAAGCTTTACCCAGCTAGCTGATGACAGCATCAGTTCCTCTCCTTCAAAATGTCGTTTGAAGTGAGACTCTGTTATTGTAGTAACCTCTGATCCAGTGTCTAAGAGGCAGTTTGTCTTCACACCAGCTATCTTAACTTCAATGGTTAAGCAGTCCCCAAATGCATTTTCTCTAAGCGTGCTAGGCACTTCCTGTGAGACTGTCTTACCTGTCCTACTCCAGACTACTGAAGAGTCTTGACTGTTCTGTCTAACTTGCGGGCTCCTGACTGCAGCTTCACCTGTTGCTTCCCCCTGTTTAGGTTGGGCAGCATGATTTTTTACTTCTTTGCTACGGGGGCAGTAACGACTGGTATGGCCTGGCTCTCTGCATGTATAGCAAACATACCTTCCTTCGCTATCTTTCAGAGGCAGCTTCCTTGGCCTCTTTTGCTGAAGCTTTGCTTTCTCTTGGCTGTGAACAACTTCGTACAACTCTTCCTGACGTGCAGCTATCTTTTCTATAGCCTCATGTAGCATCTCAAGAGTTAGTGTTGGGGAAGCACCTGCAGTTGCAGCAGCAGCGTTCACAACGCCTCTAGAACGGGAGCTACTCCTTGTGCCACTTGATGCTGGCACCTCCTCCTCCTCAGACCAGGTAATAGCGGCTTGCATCAGTTGGGCAAAAGTTAAATCTTCCTCGTCCTTTACCCTCCTTTTCATCTCACGCCTCAAGAAGTCATCCCTTAAGCCCAGTACCAGTTGTTCTTTGAGCACAGCATCAGCATCAGGTACACGCTTGGAATCCCTACTGAGGACTCGACTAAGCTTCTCTTGCAGATCGTATGCGTAAGAGCGGATAGTCTCACCAGGCATCTGTATCCGATCATAGAACTCCTTCAGTCTTGTGCCTATAGGCACCTTGTCCCCATAAGCTTTCAAAAGGGTGGAGAATATTTCATCAACACTCTCCTCCTCTCCTTTCAGCATAAACTTCACTGTCATTTTGGCTTCATCCTTTAATTGCTGCCTGACTAGTTCAATACAATCCTCATCTGTAACCTTCATGACTTTAAATGCAGACTTCATCGCTGCCACCCATTCCTCAATGCTCATGTCACCTGGCTTTGTCAAGCTCCCACTAAACTCTGGCAGCTTGCGATCCCGAGGGATATACACAGCAGTTGGACTCCTCTGGGCAGCAGCTTGCTGATCTATAACAGCCTTGGCCAGGGAGAGTGCCTCTCTCTGCTCCTCTCTAGCTTGCTGCAAAGCTCCAGACTGCTCAGCCAGCCTTCGCTGCATCTCCTCAAACTCTCTCTTTAACTGTTCCAGCTCAGCCATCTTAAGATTGACAGATCTGTAACCAACAGCTGCAGCCTACTTGAAATGCACCTACTGACTATCCTGTTCGTGACGCCAATTGTAACGGGGTGTCAAGCCCCGTTTTGTGGGGGTAGTAGCAGCAACCTCACCTTGGACGACGGGAGAGCGGAAGGATCTGGGTCCCCACCCTCCAGTACAATTAGCCTCAGTGCTTATTTGTTTAAGTATGGATAGCCTGCCCTGTTCTACACTATGGCTTCTAACTTCCCCAATAAATAGATGTAAGGTGAGCCACTGCCTGAAATGGTGAGGTGGGCTTCGGTAGACCCTGACACGGTGGCGGCCCGAAGGATTGGTGTTAACCACACTGTGAATGGCTACAGGTTTGTTAACCCCCCCTTTCCCCCTCCCTAGATCAGGACAGGACAGGTGAGACGCCCCCACTCCAAGGTAGGTATATCAGTAACACAGTAAATACCCTGTTGGGCACCCAACACATACACACAATATAACTCAAACAGTGACTATACTTAAACAACTATAATTTGAACAATTATTAACATAGTTTATTCATTTAAAACATATATAAATCTGGGTGTTCCTCTGGAATGAAATGAAACAAATGACAACGACAGCAGTAAATAATCCACAATATTATTTCTGCACTCCCACTCTGGGTGTATTTGGCAGTCCACGGTTTGAGAGAAAGAGTCTACGAACGGTCACGTGGATCTCAGTCTCTGATCACAGTCTCTGATCACGAGGCAAAATACTCTTTCTTAACGTAGCCTCATAAATAAGATACCCAGGAAAGACAAACAAATACAAAATAAATCACTTCCCTTCAACTGAGGAGGCGAACTGCTGAGAGGATGTCGTCTGGATGGCAGGGTACACGGCAACAGTCGGACACGGAGAAACAGTCTCTGAAGACCAGGAACACGCTGAGTCTCTATGTGGCGCTTCCCCACTGCCACCGGACGGTAGACGCGGTCGCAATCCCTCGCGTTGTGCGTGAACACGGCTCCCGCTCAACCTGCAGCTAACGCCAGCCCAAACGCGCGCACACGGACACGCAGGAAAGTGCACAAAAACAAACCAGCAGCCTTCCCCCGCGGCAACGCCGTATCCTCCGCCACATGCACGTTGCAGAAAGGGCCTCACGCGCTCTTTTTGCTACACGAAGGTGGGCACGTCCGCCATTTCGTGCGCTACGCAACAGCTGAATTTTCCCCGAGACCAGTCCTGACTCAATACGCACCGGAGTCTAGTTTAAAGAGCCCTCAGACCTGCTCGTCTCGCTCTGAACGCTGGTGCTCACAAAGACAGACTTTCTCTCGTTTGAAAACACATAAATACTCGTTTGTTCTCTCTATATGGCTGGAGAGCAAGCATACACGTTTACTGCTCTTAACCCACCGTTCGCTTTCGATTTCCTTGACCCGCCCCCAAGCGATACTGGGACCTCACATTCATCTTCGGACAATACTTTTAACCCTTGCATGCCCCGGTACACACAGTACATTGTTGGAGATTGCAGAAAAGTAACTAAAGCATCATAAATATTTGTGTACTCCACATATATATATATATATATATATATATATATATATATATATATATATATTAGGGATGTATATCGTCACCACTAAGCTAGATTCGATACACATCTCGATACCCCAGTCAACATGTCCATGCGGGCCCCACATGGGTTTGAAATGGGCTGGCACATGGGCCCTTTTTGGGCAACCCAGCTGGGGCCCACAAAGATTTGTCCATCGGCTCCACATGGGCCCCATGTGTGTTAGCCCATGTGGGCCAATATTGGGGTCAATGTGGGCCTCAGGTGGGCCCCGTATGAGCATTGATTCACTGGCCCTACATGGGCCCCATGTGTGTTAGCCCATGTGGGCCAATATTGGGGTCAATGTGGGCCTCAGGTGGACCCCGTATGAGCAATGATTCGCTGGCCCTACATGGGCCCCTTGTTTGTGTGGGATAATGATGGGGCCAGTGTGGGCAACAAGTAGGGCCCTTATGGTTAACTGCAGACACCCGCTTCAGCCCCATTAGGGGCCCATGGGCAAATCTTTATAGGCCCCATATGGGTTATGCAAAGGGGGCCCAAATATCAGCCCATCACTCACTAGAATGTCAGCTTGCATCACACATTTGGAGCACAATTACTATAATGCTAACTTGTGTCATCCAATGTGGGTCCCTATGGAGTCATGGAGGGCTTCCGGTGAGGTCTCTGCTGTACATACCTAATGCAATATTCAGTTGCTTTTCTTACTTTGCAAAACTGTTGTATAAGAGCACAGCACTAAAGACTGTATTATCATAAGTAATTTCAATCAGAGATGAGCTGTTTATAATACTTACATTTAAATGACGACAAATGCTTGATCAATCCTAATAAAAATGTTTTATTGAAAACGACAACTCATTAACAATTTTAACCATAAATGTCCATAAAACATATGTTAAGAGTCTTTAGAATCCTTTACTGTGTGTTGCTGAGTTGTGTAGTTTCACATCTTGTAGAGAGAGAGAGAGAGAGGAGGGGAGGGAGAGACAGACAACAGTATTAATTAAAGCACACAACAGTAACACTGCAGATTATCTAAACCACTTTTAGCAATGATAAACATCCTTCTCTGTGAATCTAAAACATGGTAAAGCATAAAAATCCTGTTTGTACTATTGAATTAGCACACTAGGCCTGTTTAATGGGCATGCATTTTCTGCACCACCTGGGTCCTGACCATAATACACTGTACAGAACTCTATGAAGGCTCTTGCCAGCTTCTAGTTTGCACAGTATAATAAAATCCTGACCAGTACTCCTTCAAATATACTATACAATTCACTAATTTGAGCTGCTGCAGTTACTCAAAATTTCCAAAGACACTGATGTCTAACACTTTAATCACCTCTTGGGGGAGATTTTACAAAGGCCAAGTGATGTGTTTACAAGTTAGGTGTACATAAAACATTTAAAAACTCCAATATAGGAGCTGTCAGGGTTTTGGAAAGTAAAAATGACTGATTTTCACATGCCTTCATAGTCACATTATCACAAACGTGTAACTCACTATTGATTACTTACATCTGTTCTGCGTTCCTTTTTTGAAAGTCTCTCTGCGCTCTCAGTGGACGGTTTCCATCATGGTCACGAGCATTGGTAAACCACTTTGAGACAGCTCTCTCAACATCTTCTTTAGTTAATTCTGAAGATAAGCATTTTGTTTTAGGGCACCTACAAAACAAAATTTAAAATTCAGATAGAATAAACTGAGGCAAAAACAGCCACCACATGTTACTTTACAGAGCACCAAAACGAGAAAACCGCTATCTAACTTGGACCCATTACAAGAATGATTAGTAGCTGTTTATCCATAAGACAATACTCTTTTCTGCTATACACAAGATTTTCTATGGTAGGTTAGGACTACGATCATTTGTTTTTCCCCTCATACTGGGATTAATACTACACAGCTCTACCTTAGAAATGCAGTCATTTGTACAGTGGTACCTCGAGATACGAGTTTAATCCGTTCCAGACCCGTGCTCGTATCTCGAACTGCTCGGTTCTGGAAGCAATTTAACAATGTAAAATATTGTAATTGGTTCCGGTCCTTAAAAAAGTCACAAAACTAGCGTAAATGTGGAAAAAAAGACATGTACTCCGGCCGAACAGACGAGCGAGTTCGGCTACACGAGTGCCTTTCTCATGCAGGTGAATAATCTCCTGTTTCTATAGTTAGTTTCTATAGTTATCATTCTCTTCTCATTGGACTTTCCACTACTAGAGCCTTTTTTGGAGCCATAATGCAAAACAAACGTTTGTAGTATTGAAATACTGTACTGTATACACCGTACGTAGTGTTACTCGTTGCAAAGCACACATGCGAATGGCTGTGATGACCGGTTCATGCTCGTATCTCGAACGTGCACTCGGGTGTCGAACAGAAATTTTGCTCGTCTCGGTGCTCGTATCTTGGATCGCTCGTATATAGAGCAGCTCGTATCTCGAGGTACCACTGTATTTGGTATATTTAATGCCAGGACACGACTTACTATTAACTGTAAAGGTTTATCACTTAATTAATAACTAACAGGACAATTATCTTTTCTACCAAAACGTTAAGCAAACATTCTCTAAACATAACTAGCTAGCTAGTTAACCAAGGTGACCACTTAGTTCTAGTGTTTGCTAAGATAGGTTAACTCACTATCTTAGGTTAGCTAGCCTAGCACCATCGAAATTTGCACTTATGTCTTAGCTGATCTAGGAAAATTAATTAACTAAATCTAGGTGGGTTACGTCGAAAATGTGTAAACATAGACATTTAAACACTATATTTCCCCCCACAGATTATTCCTCTTAGCCATAACAAATGAACGCTTGCGTTCTACCTTTCAACGCTAACGGTTGTTTTAGCTATCAAGCTAGCAAATTAACATAGCTAGGTTTGAATTAAATATAACGTCAGGCATTATATCCTCAGATATTTTTCTTTCTTCCATTGTATATTTGTTCTTTTACACATTGATAACCAAATTAGAGAAACCGGATAAAAAGTTAATTTCTTACCTCAGTGAACGATATCTCCAACGGATATAAAAATTCACTTTCAGTCAGGCCAGGCGGGAGACCGTTTAGTCTTTCGTTGGGGGCGGGCGCGCACGAGAGGAGGCGAGGCAATGGCTTATTCCATACATCTGAAGCAGGTTCATTAACTTTCTTAATATTCTGAATGAATTTAGTTATTATAACTGCTTCACAAATTAAACTATATCAACATGCAATTTATTTGTTTGTGTGCCAGAGAAATATCCAGTTCTACCATCATTTGCTTGAGCTGAGGTATAAAATCGTGTACTATGTAAAAATGTCTGTTTTGTAAATGGTATTTAAAAGTCCGTTTTTAAAATATTAGGCTGTTTTAAAAATCAGGCCCACGTGGGTCCCAACTATAACCCAACTGGGGCCGGGATTTATAACCCCAATGGGGCCCACAAATGTAACTCAACTGGGGCCCGAATAGAACCCTTAAAAAAGCCCACTCTAAGCCCATGCCCAGATAAAACCCATACTGCCCAGTTAAATCCCATGTGGGGCCCATGTGGACATGTTGGCTGGGACACTGCCAACGATGCGATATAACTGCAATACTCTGAAACCCCTTGTCGATGCGATGCGATGCGATACAAATGCGATGCGATGCGACACACTCACGAACGTAAGTTTTTGAGCGGGGGGGTTACGAGGGGGTAGCGGCCGCAGAGATGTCCACACCGTGCCGTCTTTTCATGCGTGTCGCCAGGTTCGTTGTGCTACTAACGTATATTTAGCCCCACGGCATTGTTTTCAGATTGCGTGACCGCCTCACTGAAGGCGATGCATCGTGAATTCGCCCGCAAATTAAACTCGATGCACGTTGAATCTACCGATGCAGTCGCATCGCAGACATGTGTACCGTTTCACCGATGTGAATCGATGAATCTCCACATCCCTATATATATATATATGTGTGTGTGTGTGTGTGTGTGTGTGTGTGTGTGTGTGTGTGTGTGTTGAGACAGATACAGACAGTTTACGATTATACTGACCTGAGTTCTCCTTTTCTGTTTTTCTGGTCCTGTGAGTCTCTGAATTATTCTGATTCTTTTCTTCTGAATCAGATTTTTTATCTTCAGTAGATTCTGTATTTGCATATGTATTCTTGCTGTTTTCCATTTTTCTCTCTGAATCAGTCTGAATCAGTTCACACAAATGAAGCAGTTCAGACAGATAAACGAAGCCTGCTGAAATAAATCCCACTATACGTGTATGTCACTGTTAATCTGAACTCTCACTTCCTCCTTTTCTAATGTTGCTTCAGGAGCTTCTGCATGATGCAAAATGTGACATGAGGCTGACCTGTTAAAGTCATATGAAACAGTGAGAATTAATGTCTTCTGTGAACTCTCCAGAAAACAAAAACAAACAAATGAGGTTGGACTGGAGATTTATGTCAGGTTGTGTATCTTGACGATGTAGGAACATTGGCCATTATTGGTCACCTCACAGTGACACACAGTTCTGTGACCTGCCCCAACCCCCCCACTGTATCCAGACTTGGGTCTAAATGCAGTACATCATCCTGCAGATCTCTGTCCACCTTTATTTTCTCCAAATCAGACAGTGAATCACTGAGTTAGGCATCAGGTGTCACAGGAGGCAGTAAGTAGACAAGGCCAGGAGTGTCAATCAGCTGTTGCTACAACAATGTACCTTTACTCACTACACAATCGGGTTGTTGTGTAAAGTGTGATTTTTGTTTCTGTTCATGTAACTTATAGACCTGCTGATAGTGGTACATTCATCTGCAGCATTTTGTGATTTCATGTCAAAATGAAACTCTCTGCTTGAACTTTCAGCATTTTGAACACTTTGTATGCATCTAGATGCAAAGAGTTGTAGTGAGTGTTTTAGATGTTAGAAATGTCTTGGCATTTTTATGATGAGCTGAGCAGTACTGAGGAAATGAAGAGAGGAAAGTGAATTGAGATGACCGGTGAAATGTGTGAGAAATTGGGTAAGAGGATATTACATCAAACGATATTAAATAACAGGAAGACACAAACGTGCAGTGTCATTACCGTTGCAAACTCCCTTTTTTACACATTGTGAAAACAGTGAATTTAATAGTGTGTATTAAATCGCTAACTCATCATACTGATAAGTTATTTCAAGACACAACCTAGTTTTGTTCTTATACAACTCAAATTTTATTGCATAAAAATATAGGAATGTAAAATGAGGAATAAAGTTTAATAATCATGATTTCTCTTTAACTTATACATGCAGCTTCATAAAGCACAGTCTTTCTAGAGTCTTTAGGGGTACTGTAAGAGCCAAGGTTCTTGGGCACTGTGCATTTCTGGTGGCATGATGAAATTAGTATGATGGTGATTTGAGCTGTGCAACTCTTCTTACATGAGATTCCTTTGGTAGAATATATCCTAGTGCAGCACTTGAACAGCACACCAGAGAACCAAAATAGGCTAAATGTGTATTTACACAATGTACCCACTACAACAACCTGATTGTACTTGTAAAAGGGTAAAGTGTGATTATTTGTTTCTGTTCATGTAACTTATAGACCTGCATATAGATAGATAGATAGATAGATAGATAGATAGATAGATAGATAGATAGATAGATAGATACTTTAGTCAGACTTTTAGTCAGACTTTTGATCCCATTAAACTTAAAAAATCTGCCGCATTTTGTGATATCAGGTCAAAATGAAACTCTCTGCATGGACTTTCAGCATTTTGAACACTTTGAATGCATCTAGATGCAAAGGTTATATATATTTATAGGTTAGAAATGTCCCAGCATGTTTATGATGAACTGAGCAGTACTGTGGAACTAAAGAGAGGAAAGTGAATTGAGATGACCGGTGAAATTTGGGAGAAATTGGGTAAGAGGATATTATACCAACACAGAAGCAGAGGACAGTATTAAATAACAGGAAGACAACAACTTGTAGTGTCACTACCATTGCTAACCCCCTTTTTTATACATTGTGAAAACAGTGAATTTAATAGTGGGTATTAAAGGGGGTTAAATTAATAGTGGGTCTTATGAAGGACCGTTTAAAAGGTATTGAAATTATTGCAAAAAACAGTGTGCAGTGCTCTGGGGCCTTGCATCCATGTTAAGGTAATTTGTAGACGGTGCCTTAGATGTTGCAGTGGTAGTACATTTAAAATGTCTGCTATTTAAAATACGTTTATTCCTGACATAAACAAAGTTGTAGATATTTTGGCACTTAAAGTTATTGAAGAAAGAATTCCGAATATGCGAACGTGAAACCAACTTGCCTGAAGTTTCCTAGTATGCATATGAGTGACTTTTGATCCCATTAAACTTAACTTAAAACTATGTAGTTATAAAGAAGTGTGTCCTCTTTGGGTTTGACATACATTTGAGATGTAGACTGTGTGAAAAAATGCAATATTTTTCGCTTGGTCATTTTCAAGTGCTAAAGTTTCAGCTCCGCTGTTTCGCAAGTCACGTGATCGGATTCCCGCATTTGTTGATAGGCAGAGACGAACATGTGAGTGGGAGCTACAGCATATCGATTAACTTTTAACATACAAACTCAAAAGAAAATGGTGGATATTTTTTCCAATTTCAAAAAATCCTCACCCATAAAATATAATGTTGTATCGCCTGTCGCCACTGGTGAGTGAAATAATTATATTATTCGCAAGTTAATATTTGTGTAGTCACAGTCTGGAGCCCTGGCATGTCTGACGCACGCCTCTGTCTTTTTTCAAGATAAAAGGTGAATACAAAATTAGAAAAGTAGCATATTAATTTTTTTACAAGCTGTCCCACCCAGAACGTGTCCGCGACCCACTTTTGGGTTGCGACCCACCAATTGAGAATCACTGATTTAGATGATTGAACAGATACAGCTAGTGGTGTACTTGCTCATCCATAATAACAATACATCAAGACTTTTATTTGCGATCCATTCAGAACATATGGGTGTCTGCCCTTTTTAGGGGCACTCAAGCACAGCTAAATTGAGTCCCTTTACCTCACCCTTTACCTTTACCCTTTACCTTTACCCAGCAGAGGGTGCTTCTGTTGAATAGGGTTAAATCCCGTAAATAGTAATAGGGTTAAATAACACAACTGTTGTTTATGTCTAAAACCCTATAGCGTTTCTGAATTTGCAGCGCGTTTCCAAAATGTAGTGCACGCGTTGTCATTTTGATGCATTTGCTTTGCGTATTTGCAGCGTGTATTTCGCTTGCATCGCAATGGGCTTTAAGGGCTACTGTACGCCAGGCTATACGCGCCTCTCTAATATGGTCTGTCCCTACCAATAAGCAGTTGTCAGTTTACTGTATTAATACCATATAAATACGTTTGCAATGAAATAAGCTATTGATAATTAATACTAATAATAATCATCCTGACAATAGCCTCTGGTAGGAAATTTATTTACCAGGCTTTAAAGCTATGGTTAAGAGTCTGTTAAGAAAACACTATTTAACTACCCAAATAATGGTTCACAGATTATTAACTAGCTATGTTTAGTGGTGTGATGATGGGTGCGGCGTCAAGGACGAGACACAATCCGAGAAGCAATCCTTGCTTCAGCAGACGTCACTTTAATGTGAATACGAATGTTGCGCAATAGCGCACGAGGAACAGATACACTTGACACAAAACGTGTAGACTTAGACAACGACGAGCACAGGACACTGCGCGAGCGCACATTAAATAGACAAACCACATTAGCCCCACGTGATTACGAGACAAGTCACAGGTGAGACTTATTAATCACACGACATAACCACGAATATACACTGACACAGACAAAGCACGTGGACTACGTATACGATTACAGGAACACACACACACGACATAGGCGCCAGGCTGCGCGCCAAGAGAGGGGTGAGTAGGGGAGAGAGACCGGGAGCTACTGGTGCTGCAGGCGCTGCAGTGGGCGGTGCTCCTCCTGCCCCTGCTGCATACCCTCCTCCGGGCGCAGCGCGGCTGGCAGAGGCGCCCGGTGCAGCGCGGCTGGCGGACGCGCCCGGTGCAGCGCGGCTGACGTACTCTCCCCCCAGCTGGCTGTATGGAACGTCCACCTCGCTCCACGACTGTTCTCTGGAGTTGACAGTGGGCGCTTCCACTTCCATGTCCGTCGTCTCACTGTCCTGGCTCCAGCTCATGGGCTGCCACCCCGGGAGCAGTCCATGCTCTCTGCACTAGAGCGAGTAGAGGACGGGGTCCACCTCCCTTTAACCTTCTCGGCCGACGGTTCCGAGGGGGGAGGGCTCTGTTCTTCCTCCTCGGTGTATGAGCCCTCGGACGGAGGGTAATCTCTGTACTCCTCCTCCCTATCGTCGTCATCGGGGTGATCCTCCCTGCCTTTCCCTACGGTGGTAGCGGGACCTACGGGCGGAGGGAGGTAATCTTCCTCCGACTCCTCCTCCTCCTCCTCCCCGTAGTCGACGGTGGAGGCGTCGCCTATTGATGGAGGGTAGTTCTCCACCCCCTCTCCACCGTAATCTATGGTGGAGGCATCACCTATAGACGGGGAGTAGTCCTCGATCTCGTCCTCCTGCTCCTCCTCCTCAGAGTCCTCCTCTCCGAACCCCTCCTCCGGAGTTGACGCGGTAGCGCCGATCGTGCAGGCGCCCACCCTCGGAGGCGAGAGGGCGCGGGAAGGAGACGAATGGAGATGTCTCCAAATCCTCACCGCGCCCTCGCGGAACATCTCCGCCTTCTCCGGGTCCTTGCACTCACGCGCCGCAGACAGCTGGGAAGCGCACACAGGGTCCCTCTCCAGCTGTTCCTGCGTGGGCGTCGCCTCCTGAAGCGGGGAGGAGCCCTCCTCTCGACCGGGGGGGTCCTCCTCCAGCTCGAGGACGCCCACCCGCAGGGGCGATAGCTCCCGAGAAGGAGAGGGGTGTCGCTCCTCCCATACCCGAGCAGCTGTCCTGCGGTATTCCTCTGCCAGCTCGGGTATGGAGGTCTCCCGAGCCGCGCACAGCAGGTAGGCACACTCGGGGTCCTGCATCAGCTGTGCCAGAGTCGGCGGGGCTTTGTGGCGTGGAGGAGAGGAAGAAGAGCGGTGATGCCGCTTGCAGGGTTTCTTCCCCTTCTTCAGCTTCGGCTTGTAGCCTGGCATTCCTTTTGTGTCTCGGAAGGCTCGTCGTTCTGTGACGATGGGTGCGGCGTCAAGGACGAGACACAAATCCTTGCTTCAGCAGACGCCACTTTAATGTGAATACGAATGTTGCGCAATAGCGCACGAGGAACAGATACACTTGACACAAAACGTGTAGACTTAGACAACGACGAGCACAGGACACTGCGCGAGCGTACATTAAATAGACAAACCACATTAGCCCCACGTGATTACGAGACAAGTCACAGGTGAGACTTATAAATCACACGACATAACCCCAACCACGAATATACACTGACGCAGACAAAGCACGTGGACTACGTATACACACGCCCAAAAGGGAGGGGCCGGGGTCCTCAACGTGACAAGTGGATTTTCTAATTTTAAATCATTTTCATATTTATATGAAAGTATACATGTATCTCTCTGCATTAGGGTTCACCGTTTTTTGCTTTTTTTTTACAGATTGGATGTTGTGACGGAACTGCACAACGCGATGCTGTACACCATGAAGATAGCTCTGTTTGTGTACTAGAACATTTTGCTGATGTAGTACATCATCCAGGGATCTTTTGTATACTGGAAAATGTACTGTATACTGGATACTGATTTGGGGCCCAATCAGTACAAGAGTAGTATGCAGTAGGCTGTTTCAAACACAGCCTCTTTCTTGTTTCACTGTGGGACATGGGACAGTAAGAGAAATGGGGTCTGGAGAAAAAAGATGAACTCAACTTTAAAAACAAGAGCTGAAACAAACTGCGGTAAATAATCAACATTAACAATGAACTAAAATAATTAAAAGACAGTAGAAATTAATTAAACAAATAAATTAACCAATGAAACAGTAAAAACTAAAACAAGATCAAAGTCTCGTGCTGGGTTGGAGGCCAATAAATAAAAATAAGTTTTAAGATTGGTTATAAAAACAGTGTCTAATATGTCACTGTAGATCATTTGACAGTTTAGGAACAGCAATCAAAAAGGCTCTGTGCCCTCTGAGCTTACACTTTAACCGTGGAACCTCATGGAGCAGCTGATAAGCTGACCCGAGGCACGGGGCATGATCATGGGGGTGGAGCAGTTCAGAGAGGGAGGAGCTCAAAGAGGGAGAGGGAGGACATGTTTACGTGTTTTTAAAGCCATGTAAAGGCTTTAAAAACAAACCAAAGACTCTTCAAATGAACTCTACAATACACAGCCAGCCAGTGGATGGAGGCTAGAATAGGAGATATGTGCTTTCTCTTGTGTTAACCAGTTAAAAGTCGGGCAGCAGCATTCTGCACTAACTGGAGCCGTTTGAGTGTGGACTGGCTAACTCCAAAATTAAGTGCATTACAGTAATCCACCCTAGACGTGATGAAGGCATGGATTGCTGTTTGAAATTGCTCGTGTAGAAGAATCTTCATCTTCACCAGCTACCTCAGCTACTCCACCCACCTGCCAATCGTATCCACATATCCTGTGTAACCCATCTTCAGTAAGTCACCTTGTCATTGTGTTGCTTTCTACATCCTCTTTCGATCTATCACTCCTCCATGTCCCTTATGAATCTTTACAGTGATCCAATTTAAAATTACTGTCCATCTTAAAACCCAGGTTAGAAACTGTTAGCTTCCCATACAGTGTCAAAAGGCCCAAGTCAACAGGGGGCTGCATCACAAGAATCACTGGGAACAGACACTATCACTTCATAACCATTACACCACACAAGAGCTATGCGTGATTAAAGGAAAAGTGAGTCATTTCTCTCCAGAGGCAAAAGAAAAACAGGAAGACCACACTTCCTGCAAGGAGGAGATTTCAACTATTGAAGAACAATACACCAAGTGAAACCTTAACCCCAGAACTCTTAACCCAAGTCCCAAGAGAAGACTATTCCTCACAGCAAAGGTAGGAAAGAGAAAAAGGAAAGTTTCCACTCAGGATTACCATTTACTTACAAGTCGAGGGCACAAATGTTGGTGTAGCTGGCAGTATGACAACTATTGTGTGTCTGTCATTTTCCAGTCCAAAAGGTTTTCTATTGTTTGGCCTATAGAGACAGTATCCAGGTTTATAGGGGATTGTATCTGTATATGTAGTAAGAGATTGGGGGAATGTGTATGGTTTTTTTTTTTAATTATGCTTAAGACATTATTCTGTGCCACATAAAGCAGTGGGATATTTGCTTGTGTGGAGAAGTAAAGAGGAAGCACTAATTGAGACTGTAAAATGAAGTTTTGATTTGTAATGTACATTATGAAATTTTCATTGACTTCTGTGTTTGTGAGTGAAATAACAGTAATTACCACAGAGTGACCACAGAGACAGTGGAGCAGATGACAGTAAATCGGTCTCAAAATTAAAATTAAAATACAATACTCAAAATGGAAATGTAATCCTAAATTTGCATGTACATGTTCTGCTCATGCAAGCATCTTTGAGCTCAAAATTCAAATTCAAATGCAGTAATTCCATTTGCAATTTGGTAGACATCTATTCATATTTCATTTACACATACATTTAGATGCTTTATTTATTTAAATCAAAATATATTTTCCCGATTTGTATGCTCATATTTTATGTGATCATGCAAAGGTTGTATCAAAATTATAATTAAAACATTGTCACCTAATATGCATTTCCATTCCATGATAATGGATGGAGAGCAGCAGTCCTCAGTACGTTCTCCCTCTGACAACAAATTAAAGGCGTCTCGTCAAATGTATCATAGCGAAACTGAAAGTGAATCTAAAAACGATCATGCATATTCATGTATATATAATTGGTCATTAAATATGCACAAAGTAGTTTAACATTTCTGATATTTCCACAGATTAGCTGGTCAGTTTTCCTGGCTGTGCTGCATTTATAATACTGATAATAATAATAATGCATCAAGACATACACAACAATAAACAGGATGGCGTGCTGTTCTAATTATGGGATTGACAGATATTTTACTTCCTATGTGCATCACAAGATGTGGTAAACAGCTTTGCACCTACACCTGACCACATTATGGCACCAGTTTTTGTTCTGGAAACTGGAACTTTGCTCTGGAAACTTTGCCTGACCCACACAGCTTTTGTGAATCATATTCATCATCATTTGTCTTAATAATAAAGCCTCTCTCAGGTGGATTTTGTGATCATTACAGTGAATTTGACCATCAAAAATTGTTTGAGTAAAACTGATTAATCTGTCTGAACTTACTCACTCTTCACTGAGACAGATTGAAGGAGATGAGTGGGAAAATCTCTGCAAATACAGATCCTACTGGATACAACATGTCTGATCCAAAAGACAAGAACAATGAGCTGGAGATTCTCAGAACCAGAAACAAGGAAGGTGACAATTCAGGTCAGTACACTCATATACACACACTCTCTCTCTCTCTCTCTCTCTCCCTCTCTCTCTCTCTATCACTACATACATATATATGTCTCAATACCCTAATGTGGCCTTAATTAATTCTTGAAGTTTAGCATGTGAACAGTGTGATATATTGATATATTTTTAAAATTCTTAAAAATACAACTTGTGTTCTAGGCTCAGGATCGAAACGTGCAGTGAGCAGATGTTCCAGACTGACTGCAGTGTGTCTGGGGCTGCTGTGTGTTCTCCTGCTGACTGTCATCATGGTGATGTGGGTCAAGTTCACTTCAGAGAGAGACCAGTTACAGACCAGAAACTATAACCTGACTATAGAGAGAGACCAGTTACAGACCAGTAACTATAACCTGACAAAAGAGAGAGACCAGTTACAGACCAGTTACATTAACCTGATTACAGAGAGAGACTATTTACAGACCAGATACAATATCCTGTCTTCAGAGAGATACGAGTTAGAGATCACTTACTTAGAACTAACCAAAGAGACAAACCAGTTGAAGAAGGAGAATGAACACCTGCAGAAATCTCAGTATACTAATTGTGAGTGATCCTAAACTTTGTCAATAAGCAAATCAGTAAATCAAAGTATATTGACTGTACTGTGCATAATAAATCTAATGCACACTGTGCCAAATAGTCACGTCCTCATATCACAGAGTGAGATGTGGTCCCGACTCATCAGGGGAAGTACTTACTTACATAAACATTTCTTAAACCAATCACAAATGTAGATTGTCAATGAACAGGCTTAAGCTCACATGAGCAAAACACACAGAGTTTAGAGATAGTGTCTTGTGGCCAGTTGATTACAGTTGGTAACCTTATTTGTTCATTTGGAGTCTGTAACCCTAGAAGTCAAATGAAATGGGAAAAAAGATCTAGTCAAATGACGTGATGTCTTAGCATGGTATTAATGAACAGGTGAGCACCCTCCTCAATTTATTTAGGGCCTCGTCTCACGCTGCAGTATCAGGATGTGCTTAAAAATTGGCATGTTTTTATTATGCAAGGTAAATAAGCATATTTAATATTGGTATCAGTTCTACACATTTATATAGTACTTATACAGTTCTCTTTGTTGTAAAGATGCTGATTGAAAATGTCATTAAACTAAGTGGTGTGATGAGCCAGATAATTAAAGAAGTGGTTTGGTTAAGTTTACTAATGTAGCCACATCGGTGTAACCCCAATTCTAATCATGAAATTAAGTAACATAAATAAACTGTGACGTCTGGGACGTTGGGACAGAAGCAGCCGGAGGGACGGGCTGAGAATGACCGGTTTTATTATCCATGATAACAAACCAAAAGAAATACTCAGGCCACAAGGCAGATAATGACTCAATATATAAAACGAAATAAGTTAAAGGCAAAGAGAAGCCAACGGGTAATAGACAGCAGGCAGTAGTAGGTGTCCCACGACGAGAGGCGAGGGTGCAGGCTGAATGCGCAGCACTGGACAACGCCACCTGTGGGAATAAATACACCCCAGAACTGATTAGGTGCAGGTGTCAGTATTCAGGTGACTGAGACGGGAGGAGTGACCGGGTATGAGAGGATATGCTCTGTGTGGTTGTGGGCGTGTGTGTGAGAGAAGAGGTGCGTGTGTGTGAGAGAAGAGGTGCGTGTGTGTGAGAGAAGAGGTGCGTGTGCGCGCCCTCTGGTGGCGTCCAGGCCGACCCACCGTGACATAAACAAAATTAACATTATTATGTGTCATATCTTTGCATTTGGAAGCTTTCTCTAAACAGAAACAACAAAAATGCCTTTAATTGAGATTAATTAATTGATGCTCTATTCTATTATCTGAGATGTTCTGTGAAAGACTGATCATACATAAAATGATTACATTATGCAAAGAAATGGCACGTTTACACTTTTTTCAATTTCAAAAGTAATGAATTTATGTGCCATTTATTTCTGCATTTAACTTTATTTGAAAAAGGTTCAAGTTGGCAAACTTCTTGACTTCTGCAGACTTAACAGGTTTAAGTAAAAAAAATAAAATAAATAGGACAGTGGTGAAAGATGACAAAGAGCTGCCAGATCAGAATAATAATAATGAATATATTTTTTGATTAATAATAATAATAATAATAATAATAATAATAATAATAATAATAATTATTATTATTATTATTATTATTATTATTATTATTATTATTATTATTAATAGCATCTGACAGAACAGCCTGTGGTTTTGTTTCACTTGTCACTGGAGCAACAAGAACATGAAGGGAACCTTCTGGACTGAGCATTCTTCACAGAGAAGCCTGGACATACCACCATGGTCCAACATGAACCATCTCAATTCACCTGCTCACCAGAAGTGCTACAGAGTCCCACAGAGGATGTTACCAGTGTTATGGCCCCACAAGGGCTACAATGTAGGTGTGAGTGTGGGGACAGTAGCATATGTGGAGTGAGTGTGGGGACAGTAGCATATGTGGAGTGTGTGTGGGGACAGTAGCATATGTGGAGTGAGTGTGGGGACAGTAGCATATGTGGAGTGAGTGTGGGGACAGTAGCATATGTGGAGTGTGTGTGGGGACAGTAGCATATGTGGAGAGTGTGTGGGGACAGTAGCATATGTGGAGTGTGTGTGGGGACAGTAGCATATGTGGAGTGTGTGTGGGGACAGTAGCATATGTGGAGTGTGTGTGGGGACAGTAGCATATGTGGAGTGTGTGTGGGGACAGTAGCATATGTGGAGTGTGTGTGGGGACAGTAGCATATGTGGAGAGTGTGTGATAAAGTAGTGAGCAAATCAGCCAAATACAGTACTAAATAATAAATGTGTTTATTGTTGAACTCTAAGCTCAACAACAGCAAACACCAAGAATCAAACAAAAGTACCAAAGGAATTAAGAAGACAAACAATTCTGGGAGGGAACTAAAGAAAAGAACATAATAGCTACACTAGGCTAATATAGTTAATTCAGTAGGCTAATTCAGGCTAACCCAGTCTAAATGTGACCCAATGCCACAGATGGACATGACTGAAAGACTCTGGGTAGAGCCCAGTACATCTCTCTATACTGCTGTCCTCTGTACTCATAATATTAAAAATCACATGTTATTCAGAAACATAAACTTTAGATTTTAGATTTTTTTATTTGATTTTTTTCCACTATATTGTATTTTACAGTTATCACTAGTTTCATTAAATGACAGCATGATTTGATAAACCAAAATGGCTTGTCTCCAAACTGAGATCCACTGACAATCCTACAGTATCTCTACAGTGTCACACAACGAGACACAGAGGACTCCAACACCCAGAATTTCTTAGCCCCACACGTTGCCGTGTGTTCGCATCTCTTGTCTCATTAACGTTATGTGTTGCAGATGTGTTTTGTTTATGTTCGTGTATTTAAGTGTTTGTTAGTCTGCGTCTTTGTCAGTTGTTTCACACATAGTCCCGTGTGTGTACATTACGTGTCTATTTCAAAATGAAAGTGAAAGTGATCTACATTCGTCTCAGCATCACACTTCATCCCTCGTGTTACAATATGCATAATCACTTTGAGGCTATAAGAAAATATTTTAAGCAGACCCATATAAAAAACAGGATAAAACCACCATTGTACACTAATATATAATACATACACATCTCAAGATGTAACTTATAATTTAAACTTACTATCTTCACAGTTATTAATGACACAGAAAACTCCTAAGCAATGGACTGTAATGCGTCGGGTGTCGAGTGAGTGTTGGTAGCGAGCCTGACCACACAAAAACAATGAACTGAAACCTCCTCCAAAATGTCTGCAGTATAAGCACTGAAAGAAAATACCTCTGTACACAAAGTACGGGGAAAAAACAGGGAGAAGTAAGGACTAGCATTAAGAGCTGTAAAAAAATTGTCTCTGACAGCAGGAGTCAGTCAAATTCAACACATGATGTGATTTGCAAGATTTCTGTGTGATTTCTGTATTTATGTTTGACCATCAAGTAAGCAGCACTTTTTCTCACAGATCCACTTGTTTTGGATATAGCACAGCCAGTCATTCCAGCCCTTCGTATATGTGAACATCACAATCTCACCACAGTTCTCATCAGTTTGATTGTTTGGCTCCCCTTCAGCCCAGAACCTGAAATTCAGAGAATCACATTCAAACTCTGATGAAGGTTCCTGATACACTTCAACCCAGTAAGAGTTGATGTAAGAGTTTAATCAGTGTGTCTTATTTTACACTGATTCTCTTACCCAGTGGTTTTAATACTGGAGTCATCCACCCATTTCCAGATGCCCTCTGTATCTATATCAGTCAGACCGATCCAAGCACGACTGTTGCCCAGTGTTGTAAACAAAAAATCCTGCAAATATGTTTCCTAAGTAAGAAAAGGCAGTAGAAGTATAACTGTTCTCCCTCACATGGACTCTCCCTCTCTCACCTGTTCCTGTCTGCTGTTGATGATCACCAGGTCTGCTCCTCTCTCTCTGCAGTCCTGTCTGCTCTCACTCCAGGTCTTCTTCTCAGTAGAGATGTAATACATACTGCAGCCAAATATCTTACATTCTAGTTTAACACACACACACACACACACACACACACACACACACAGAGGATCATTATAGAAGACATTTGTGGCAGCACATCTCAGGTTTCATCACAGTGTACATTAGGAAAATTAAGGCATATAGGGTAATGGCGGGATATTTCAGACATTATGTTCTTACCCATATTAGGATAATGTTTCTGTAAACAATCCCTCTCAGCCGTTAATTGGTCCCTCTTACTGGTTAGATGTTTGATTGTGATCTGTAACTGGTCTCTCTCTTGAGTCAGATTGTAGTTACTGGTCTGTAGGTGGTCTCTCTCTGCAGTGAACCTCACCCACATCACTATGATGACAGTCAGCAGGAGAACACACAGCAGCCCCAGACACACTGCAGTCAGTCTGGAACATCTGCTCCATGCAGTGTCTCCTCCTGGTGGGTAATACACACAGAGAAACACATATGAGCTTCAGGTTCATATAGTCTATTCACAATAGGATATGTTTTTATACATGCCTAACCTTGTAATGTTACAAAAATATACATTCTTTTTCAAATAAATGTGCACAAATGTGAGGTGTGTAGGTAATTTCACTGTTGTAGCTCTCTACTGTTCTGCACTGATAAATGATGGTGCTAATATGTCAAAGTCTCTGTCACTTTGTGTTGTCAAATTTGTGCTCCATTTTATCTAATCACTTTCAAAAGTTAGTGAAATATCCATTCAATTATTTAACACGTATATGTAGCCTAGTTTGCCTTTTTCACAGAGAGACATGTTAGGAGCTAACCCTCCAGGGAGGACCCACCAACAAACCAGACTAAGACGTCCTCCCTGGGAGGACACGGGGAGACACACTCAGCACAAACACAGGCACGGTTAGAGTTAGTACTCTGTAACGGAACTTTTATCTTCATTAATTTAACTTCCTTTAAATCTACTGTTTTAATCGTGCTTCCTATTTTAGATTTAAATATTTTTATCTCTAATTTCTTTTAACATTTTCTTTTTGTCTTTTTTATAATTTGTCACTTTATTTCATTATTTTATTGTGTTTGTTTCCTTTTGATATTTAATTTTAATATTTTATTTTTATCTTCTTATATTTGCTTCCTCTTTAGATCTGCTTTTAGTTAAATTTTGTCTCTCTCCTCAGCAGAAACTTATTGCAGAGGTTGTGACTTCTCTCCTGGTACGTGTATACACAGGCGACTCTAGGGGTGCAGGAAAAAATCGATTCGAGCTTGAATCGCGTTTCTAACATTGAACGATTCAGAATCGATTCTCTTTTTTTTTCCGATTTTTTTTCCTGGTGCGTGTGTGCCTTCTCAGCCACCGTAGTGCTAGGCAAAACAAGGAAACAGCTTTGACTATGTACAGGCATGCTAGTAAAGCTACAGTGGGTTGTGTAGTAGTGTACGGTATTTGTTCTTGCGCCGTTGAAGTATGAAGTTCAAACGGCTCCGCGGTCTTTGAAAGCAACACTTTAGATTTTACCGTCAACCCGGCCCGGGTTAGAATGGGCTTGATCGTTTGCACACGCATAAATACGCTACAGATGATATTCGGGAATTACAATGATTATAACTACTGGTAAAATAAAGGTAAAATAAAAAATAAAAATAACTTAGTTCATTGAGCACTCTAGTTTTGTCCTAACTAGATATTTAGACATACTGCTATAATACTGCGAAGTCGTGGTCAGAGGTGAACTTCGTTATAGCCGGTGTGTATTTTATTTAAAATAATTAACACCCTTGAGCCACTGTGTCTTTGGACATAGATAATGCAGTTTGCTGTGATGGATAATTAAAGTCTAGCTCTTATTTATGCATAGAAACCTAAATCAACAATATAATCTGTAGCGTCTTTATGCGGATAAACGAGGGAAGTTGGAATTCGCCGCAACACACAAGCCAAAACTGTCGCACATGAAATGCTACAGGCACCGTTCTGAAACTGATCAGGGGTGAGTTTCCCGAAACGTTCTTAGCGCTAAGTACTTCTTAAGCTCGTACGTTTCATATGAGGTTACGAAGTACTTAGCGCTACGAACGTTTCGGGAAACCCACCCCAGTTCAGTTAAATGTGTTCAGTTTAGTAGATATATGCGGCTTTTAGAAAATACGGTATATACATTTTTTTTTTTTTCATCTGTGAAGTGGAAGTTCTGGCAGCTAACGTAAGCCTACCCATTTTATTAATGTAACAGCACTTTTATTTTTGGAAGCACTTTCATATATTTTTTTTTTTTGTGATTTGTTAAGGAAAAACGTGTAATTTTGTTTCTGGAAGTGGCATGTTCTCAGAAATAGGCAGCTAGCCTAATTCTTGTACGAAGCAATTTGTTGTTTTTACAGAAAGAGCAGTATTTTTGTACAATAAAATTTTTGAGTAGTGGCCAGTTCTGGCAGCTAGCCTAAGCCTACCAATTTTATTTACTTTACTACAGTTTTATTAGTTTAATGTAGTATTCTGTGTGTCAGCCTCAAACAGACATGTTGTCTTGGATTTACCTTTGTGTGTTTACATTACTGCAATATGTTGATAAAACCTTTACAATTACATCTTTATAAATGTACTCTGCTTTCATGCCTGCATACCGAAGTAGCTGGTTTTGAATTGATAATCGTTTTGAATCGGAAAATCATCGTTTTTGAATCGAATTGTTGGGATCTGAAAGAATTGGGAAAAAATCGAATCGTGACCCCAAGAATCGATTCTGAATCGAATAGTGGGATTCCCAAAGATTCGCAGCCCTACAGGCGACGCCAGGGAATAAGGAACTGTCAGGATCAAGGGATCTAACTCGACAAGAGTCGAGAGGTTTGGCGGTCGAACTCCAGGGGGGGGGGGGGGGGGGGGGTATACAGGTGGCACCATTGGTGGTTACCAGGCAGGGTAACTGAGTGATTGGGAGTTTCACCCTCGGCTGGGAGTCGAGCACCAGGTGGCCGTGCATAACTGTGGGCTGACGAGTACACAGTTCACATAAAACCAGTGAGAGTGAAGGTCGCACTCTGTGTGAGTGTTTATTGTACGAGAGAGCGTGGGTGAGTAGCTAAATCTGTTATCTTATTTACTTTACTTTTTTATTATCTTATTTACTCATTTACTTTACTTAGGTGGCACCATTGGTGGTTACCAGGCAGGGTAACTGAGTGATTGGGAGTTTCACCGTCGCCTGGGAGTCGAGCACCAGGTGGCCGCGCATAACTGTGGGCTGACGAGCACACAGTTCGCATAAAACCAGTGAGAGTGAAGGTCGCACTCTGTGTGAGTGTTTATTGTACGAGAGCGTGGGTGAGTAGCTAAATCTGTTATCTTATTTACTTTACTTTTTTATTATCTTATTTACTTATTTACTTTACTTAGGTGGCACCATTGGTGGTTACCAGGCAGGGTAACTGAGTGATTGGGAGTTTCACCCTCGGCTGGGAGTCGAGCACCAGGTGGCCGCGCATAACTGTGGGCTGACGAGCACACAGTTAACATAAAAACAGTGAGAGTGAAGGTCGCACTCTGTGTGAGTGTTTATTGTACAAGAGAGCGTGGGTGAGTAGCTAAATCTGTTATCTTATTTACTTTACTTTTTTATTATCTTATTTACTTTACTTTTTTCCATCTTTTAAATGTGATTAATTTCTTTTAAATCTATTGTTTTAATCTGTGTATTCTTTTTTTTTCGTTTGTAAAGCACTTTGAATGACCGTTGTGTATGAAAGGTGCTATATAAATAAACTTGCCTTGCCTTGCCTAGAAGGAGGGGCAAAGACACAAAAGACAACAAAAACAGACACAGAGACAGTAAATGGAAGACGGGGACAGTGACAGGCAAAAACACTTAGGGGATTCCCAGGCCTGTGCTGGAACACAGGCACCCATCAAATGGTCCTGGTCCCAGTGTTGCGAATAACGCCATTAAAAATAACGGCGTTAGGTAACGTCGTCATTTTGTCAGTAACGGGATAATATAATTAGTTACTTTTCCTGTCGTTACAACGCCGTTTACGTTACTGGTCATTAAAAGCGGTGCGTTATTATATATTGATATACTAATCCGAGCGGACCGCTGCCCAGGCTAGTGAGGAGTAACAGATCCCGATAGGTCACCGTTCTCGGTGTAACACCTGTTTAACTTAACAAGTCAGTAAGCGATTAGCTAAGGCAGCATTATGATAGCCAATCAGAGCTAGTGTTTTTACACGCGCGCCGAAGCACGCGAGTGACACGACACAAATGGAGAAGAGGCCGAAATTGCGTCAGGTGCAAGCCGAAGAAAACTAGAACTTTCAAGGCGATATAAACATTATTTAAGAAAATACTTGAAGTTCCTGAATGTCTACCAGACTGGGTATTTGATTTATTTAATTAAGAATAGAGGTTTTATTGTTAAGTTTACTTCTGTTGTAAACAAACCAGTTGTTTCAGGTTGAGAGAATTTAATTTAATTTCATAGATGTAAATGCACTTTATATAGTGTAACTGTTTACTTTTGCTTTTTTTCCCCAAAGATTTGGGATTTTAAAGGATTTTATCCTGCACTGGTCTGTGGATGTGCAATAAATATCAAAAGTTAAACAATTTTCTGATCTACTCATTTCAGTTGACTGTGAAAACTGCTTTAAAAAAAAAACTTTATTAATTGGCATATAACCTTTTTTTTAACTGTAACGCAAATAGTTACTTTCCCTGGTAACGAGTTACTTTTATTATAGAGTAATTCAGTTACTAACTTTTTTGAACAAGTAGTGAGTAACTATAACTAATTACTTTTTTTAAGTAACGTTCCCAACACTGCCTGGTCCACAGAAGCAGATGCAGGCTCCCTGATTTCCCTGGTATCTCTGGTCTCCCTGGTATCTCTGGTCCCTGATGTAGCTGCTGGGCTGCATCATCTCTGTCTCTAACTCAGAGTAGCTAGAGGGCTCCCCAGTGTCGTAACCAAACTCCTCATAGCTCTCCCACTACTTAGTGTAGGAAGGAGGTCCCCTAGCAGAGGTGTCATGTCCAGGTTCAGAAAATAAAAGTCCTCACCAGGATTTTACTCAAGCTTGCTAGATTTTCTAATTAGTGCAATCCAGGTAAATTAGTGGAATCAACACAATCCAGGAAGCCTGAGCTAAATCCTGGTGAGGACTTTTACTTTCTGAACCTGGAATTGACACCTCTGCCCTCTAGGCAGGAGTCCCAGGACTCTTCATCCCACGACCTACAGACACACTCACATCTCACTCCTGCTTATGACCACGAATGTCTCCGTTGATGAGACAGGAGACATGTGGGATAGATGACACTAACATATACACACACATATGCACAAAGAGATACATGAGCGCAGACGCAGATGAGACCAAGGGAGGAGTCAGGGGCATGAATCATGACACAGAAGTATTGAGTCTGTAGCTTTTTATGTAGTTGGACAGTAACATTGCACACCCTGCCTCTGGCTGTTTACATACTGTAGTCAAAAAACAATCCCTCTAAATACAGCACTGTATACAAACAGTCTACAAATTCTATCTTGGTTACACTGTTTTTTGTTAAACTGTGTAATATTTTAGACATTTAAAAGTGAAAATACATTGTAACAATAAAATGTAGTTGTAAAATCTAGATTTATTTTACAATAGCAACAAAAAACATTTTGTACTCAATGTAACGGATCTGGCTGAGCAGGTAGGACGCAATTGCAGATTTTAAGGAGTTTTAATATAAATGACTAACACAAAAGATAAGAACTCATACAAAGACCAAAGGTGACATGAAAGCTAACACAACAAGACACAGAAGGAGCAAGAACCACAGAAGTCAACAAAAACCAGTACTCACAACTTACAAGTCACAACTCACAATTCACAACATACAACTCACAATTCACAACATACAATAACCCACAACACTAAAGCCCAAACACAGGACTTAAATACACCTACTAAACAAGGAACCCAACAAGACACACCTGAAAGCAATAACGAGGGGCAGAGAAGAAGGCAGGGGTGTGAAAACAGAGACAACTAGGAATTTCCAAATAAAAGACACTCAAACACACAGAGAACATAACAAAAGACATGGGGGGTCCGTGACTCGTGTGTTCCCTGTCTGAAAAGTGCTATACAGATAAACTTGTCTTACCTTGAGAGAGCTCCAAAATAATGTCAGTACTTCCTCAGTTATTAAGATACTTATTAAGATACTTCCTAGTTCTGAATTAGCAAACATGTATCAGATAGAAAAAGAACCCATAGTACCATTCAGCCCTGTTAAAATAAAAAAAAACTTGTGCACCTGTATGTTGAGTTGATATAATCCTGTTTGTGAAGTCCTCCGTCTCTGTGTTGATATCATGACCTCTAACAGCATCTGCACTCTCATAGATAGCCACCGTCATCTCCACCCTCTCTCCTCTCTCCAACTCCAGAATACCATTAACATCATGAGACACACTCCAAGACATGTCTAATCTATTACAGACTCAATCAAACACTAAACTCTAGTGTCTCTGTGTGAAGACACTACAGTACAGCTGCTCCTCTTTACTCATGTGATGTTTCTTGACTGAGTTTAATTAATGTACTGCTGCCAGTTAAGGAAGTGACCAAGCGGCAGTGGAGTCTTATATAAGTACGATTATTGTGGTCAAAGTGTGAAAACAACAGAACTCCGATCTGCTTTCTGTATGTGTCTAAGTAGCAATGAATCTACAGTATATTGTACCAGATACGTGTACACTGCAAGTGCTTGACCTGATAATGTAAATGTATAAACAAACCAATAATGTGTCAATACCCAAATACTGTTTAATGTTGATGTACACACATTAGGCATGTGTAGGAAGGATAATTTCATTTGATTGTTTTATCCTCTTAGATGTAATGGTTACCTGTATAAAGGCACCCAGCTGAGTACAGCAGAGGAAAAAAAAAAACCACAAAGAACAGGTAAAGGTCAATACACTAAATAAGAGAGCAAAATAAATTACAGCCAATACATCACAATGTCTGGGAGGTTTCAGAAAACTCATGTAGTGTATGTACTGATAAGATGCAGGTGAAAGTGTAGAATTCTGGGGAGGGTGACCTCTGGCAGCCTGGTGTGTGTATAGCAGTAACTGACAGTAATAGTACGGCACACTCCCTCCCTGTGTGCAGATCGAACTTCAGATAATCAACCAATCCCATTAACCGATCCCCAGCTGATGATTGACTCTGATGATTAGGTGAAGGCCTATCACCGATTAACTAGTAATGCAGTATTTGGATAATCCCCAGTGGATAATCCCCAGAAAATCTTACTTGTTTGGGCCTTCTAAGTATTCTGGCAAGATTTGGCAAGAGGAACATATTGGTTTTGAATGTTTGCATTTCTCTGAGTCTAATTCTGTGATTTGTATATGAGATAATGTTGCTCTTAGGTGCTTCGGTTTCTCAGTTTGTAGTATGAATACGTCACATTTAAAATCACTGAGTTTTTCACTACAACCCATTCTACTGTCAGTACGTGAGTATACAACACTCTCCAGCTCTAAAAATAATTATGTGGGTGTGATTTCAACTTTATGGGTGTGATTCCTACCACTAAACAGCAGGAAGTCACACTGGAACTTTTTTCCTGTGTCAACAGCTGTTGCTTAAACTCTTTACAGTACTCAGTGTATTTGGTTAAGCAAAAATATGGCCAGCTCCTCCTTTCAGTGAAGATCCAGAAAATACTTGAGCTGAAATTTCTCTGCTGTGTGATTTTGTTTGAGGATGAATAAAGCCTGAGTCAGCAGATGTACAGCTAATAACTACCACCCTGCTGAGGCCACCTGGTGGCCCTTAATGTGCAGTGCAATCAAGTGTCTAGTGTACAGTTCTAGTGTACGATCACTGTTAATGCATTAACATCAGTGTACTAAACAAAGTGGCCGGACAGTGTAAAGCTATAATCCACAAATGTGAATCTGAGAGCATTTGGTTTCTTTTGTCAGTGTTACAATAATAGTATTATTTTATGATGAAAATAAATGGGAAGTATCATTTTGATCATAATAAACCCACCCACCACCTGTCAGTCCTGTCCTTGTTTTTGTGTTCCATGTGCTTTTGTCCCAACAGTTGTCATTTATCATTCAGTACCTCATTACATTGAGCAGGACTGAATTAGTAAAGCTCTTGTAATGTAGCTAGATAGCTGTAAACTAAAAGCTTTATTGTCCATGATGAATACAACTGAAATACTCAGGCCAAACGGCAACCGCGAAGTCAAGGGTGGCACTCAGCACAGTCCAGAGAGGCAGTCCAGTACTCAGGCGATGATGCAAGGAGCAGGCTCTTAAATGTGCAGCACTGGACTGCAAGACCAGTGGGCTTAAGTGATGGGTGAATCATTGGTGGCCAAGTGTCAGTAATTCAGTGATTGTGACCGGGGGAGTGGTTTGGTGTGAGAGGGTGTGTTGTGGACTGAGGTGGGAGTGTGTGTGGGTGTGTCAGTGCGCACATGCGCCCTCTGGTGGTGCCAGGCCTGCTCACTGTGATATCAAGTTGGCAAACTTCTTGACTCCTGCAGGTTTAAGTTTTTAAAAATTATTAAAATAATAATAATAATAATAGAGGACAGCAGTGAAAGATGACGAAGAGCTGCCGGATCAGAATAATAATAATAACAATAATAATAGTAAGTGTGGGGACAGTAGCATATGTGGAGTGAGTGAGGGGACAGTAGCATATGTGGAGTGTGTGTGGGGACAGTAGCATATGTGGAGTGTGTGTGGGGACAGTAGCATATGTGGAGTGAGTGTGGGGACAGTAGCATATGTGGAGTGTGTGTGGGGACAGTAGCATATGTGGAGAGTGTGTGGGGACAGTAGCATATGTGGAGTGAGTGAGTGTGGGGACAGTAGCATATGTGGAGAGTGTGTGATAAAGTAGTGAGGAAACCAGCCAAATATAGTACTAAATAATAAATGTGTTTATTGTTGAACTCTAAGCTCAACAACACCAAGAATCAAAATAAACAAAAGTACCAAAGGAATTAAGAAGACAAACCGTTCTGTGAGGGAACACAGGTGGCACCAAAGAACCAAATAACATAATAGCTACACTAGGCTAATATAGTTAATTCAATAGGCCAGGTATCACCAAATGGCGGTCCTCTGTTGTCCTCTGTACTCATCTACTCAAAGCATTACTCTTTAGTAATACAAACGGTTACTGGCAGCTAACGGCAGTCCTCTTAGCAGGCACAGGTGGTTTGTCATAGCGTTCACATCATGAGTGAGGAGGGATCTCCCTCCATACACCTGACTAGACTTTTATACTTATAGCTCCGCCCCTAGCTAAACCAACTTCCCCTTCAAGGGACGACGTCCTTTTAACTCAACATTTAACTCAACACATTTCACAAATACATACACATACATACATATATAGTGTCGCCAGTTATTATCCCAAAACATTGGGACCCTCGGGACCCTCATCACCCTGCAGGTGGATCCATCCCTACTGGGATAAGTAACTTCCTTTGTATAATCAGTTCAGTCTTATGTCCATGTTTCGGTGATGGGCTACCTTGCACCATCACAGTAACATAATCTCCGTCTCTGATTCAGAGCAGCCAGAGGACTCCCCAGTGTCATAACCAAACTCCTCACAGCTCTCCCACTACTCAGTGTAGGAAGGAAGTGTTGGGGAATCCCCCTAGGCAGGAGTCCCAGGACTCTTCATCCCACGACCTACAGCCACTCTCGCATCTCACTCCTGCTTATGACTACAAATGTCTGCATTGATGGGACAGGAGACATGTGGGACAGATAACACTGACATATATACACACATACGCACAAACAGACACACACGAGCGCAGACGCAGACACAGACGAGACCGAGGGAGGAGACAGGGGCAGAAATCATGACACAGAAACATTGAGGCTGTAGCTCTAATGTACACTTGGACAACAATATTGTATTCTCTGTCTCAGGCTGTATTCATACTTTAGTTAAAAAACAATCCCTCTCTCTAAATATAACACTATTGTTGTTTATTCGAACAGTCTTCAATTTCTAACTCAGTTACACCATTTTCGGGAACAGTAACACGCAAAAACACAAAGTGGATTTCCAGGCAACATGCTGGAACCACAGAACCCATCAGAGGGTCCTGGCCCACAGAAACAGCCACAGGCTCCCTGGTTGCCCTGGTCTCTCTGGTCCCTCAGTTATTAAAATACTTACAACTACTTCCTAGTTCTGAATTACCAATGCAAACTTACTTGAGATGGAAAAAGAACCCATAGCATCATCCAACCGTATTGAAAATGTAAAATAAAGTTTATGCACCTGTATGTTGAGTTGATATATTCCTGTTTGTGAAGTCCTCCATCTCTGTGTTGATATCATGACCTCTAACAGCGTCTGCACTCTCATAGATAGCCACCATCATCTCCACCCGCTCTCCTCTCTCCAACTCCAGAATACTATTAACATCATGAGACACACTCCAAGACATGTCTAATCTATTACAGACTCAAACACTAAACTCTAGTGTCTCTGTGTGTGAAGACACTACAGTACAACTGCTCCTCTTTACTCATGTGATGTTTCCTGACTGAGTTTATTTAATGTGCTGCTGCCAGTTAAGGAAGTGACCAAGCAGCAGTGGTATCTTCTATAAGTACGATTATTGTGGTCAAAGTGTGAAAACAACAGAACTCTGATCTGCTTTCTGTATGTGTCTAAGTAGCAATGAACCTGCAGTATATTGTACCAGATACGTGTACACTGCAAGTGCTTGACCTGATAATGTAAATGTATAAACAAACCAATAATGTGTCAATACCCAAATACTGTTTAATGTTGGTGTACACACATTAGGCATGTGTAGGAAGGATCATTTCATTTGATTGTCTGTTTTATGCTCTTAGATGTAATGAAGCGTTCTAGACCTAGAGGGGTGGGGTTACTTGTATAAAGGCACCCAGGTGAGTACAGCAGAGAAAAAAATCCAAAAACCACAAAGAACAGGTAAAGGTCAATACACTAAATAAGAAAGCAAAAGAAATTACAGCCAACACTTCATAATGTCTGAGAGGTTTCAGAAAGCTTATGTAGTGTATGTACTGATGAGATGCAGGTGAAAGTGTAGAATTCTTGGGAGAGTGACCTCTGGCAGCCTGGTGTGTGTATAGCAGTAACTGACAGTAACGGCACACTCCCTCCCTGTGTGGGCGCACTTGGTACGGTCCGCTGTGCATGTTTGTTGTTTGTGGTTGGTTGCTGTCACTGTGGTCACACGCCCTGTTGTTAGCCTGACTACTTGTATCGTTTTCCCCTCATTAATGTACGTGTATTTAAACCTTGACAGTTCATTGTCTGAATTTGTTATTGTCGTGATTTGCTCTTGTATGTCTGCACCTTAATAATGTGAGAAGGTTATGCAGTGCAGATCAAACCAAATCAAATTTTATTTATAGAGCACTTGAAAATCAATGTCGCTGTACACAAGTAAGAGCATAAAATACATATAAAAGAAAACCACAGTTAAAACAAAAAACCACCAACATCTCAGACTGGGTTAAAAGCCAAAGAGAAAAAATGTGTTTTAAGAGCACATTTAAAAGCAGAGAGTGAGTCAGCCTGCCTGATGTGCAAAGGGAGAGCGTTCCAAAGTTTTGGGGCAGCGACTGAAAAGGCCCGGTCACCTCTCATCTTCCTCTTAGTCTTTGGGATGACTAAAAGTGACTGATCAGCTGACCTGAGTGAGCGTGAAGGGGCGTATGAGTGGAGGAGGTCAGATAGATACGGTGGGGCAAGGCCCTTAAAAACAAATACAAGTTTTTTAAAATCAATTCTAAAACAAACTGGGAGCCAGTGAAGTGAGGCTGGGTTCATTCAGCTTCCTGCTGACGCTGCTTCCTGTTGATGCTGCTTCCTGCTGACGCTGCTGCGGAGCGAATTTTGTAATTGTTTTTCTAAAGTGTACTAATCTGTTTACGTGCCAATCTTTACTTTTTGCCTTCCTAGATATATTTTTACAGATAGTACTTCCACCGTCAAGACGGGCAATTGATTATTCTGGCCGCTGATCAACTTTCTGCTTCTAAAAATCTACTAGCGTAAGTTTGTATAAATCGGCTAGACACGGTAAGTGTTCTGATTTATTCATGACTGGTGTGGGTTTGTTTCCTTGTTCGGAGTGTGGCATGTTTAGTCTAGACCCTTTCGCCACTGATAGTAATAGTGGTAGTATTTGTGAGAGGTGCAAACTAGTTAATTCTCTCGTGGCGAAAGTGGAAAGTTTAGAGCGCCGCGTCCACTCATTATTGAGGGATAGAGAGACAGGGTCTGTAGCAGCTGTGGACGCGCCAGGGAGAACTAGCGCCTCCGCGACTCCGGCGATAGAGGCCCTCACAGCGGGGCGAATGGGTGACGTCTCGGCGGCGTAGTCGGAGAGCGAGGGCTGCAGCTACCGCTAACGCCAGCGCTAGCCCACCAGAGCACCACTCCCCGGTTCACGTGTCCAATAGATTTGCTCCGCTCAGTGCTACACCCGCTGAGGAGCCTGTCTCACGGACTCTGGTGATAGGAGACTCTATAGTCCGACACGTGAAAGTAGCTGTACCTGTAGGGGCTCCAGCGGTTACAGTCAGCTGTTTACCGGGAGCAAGAGCGCCGGACATTAGTGGCAACCTTAGACTGTTAGCCCATAGGAGATACTCTAGGATAGTCATTCATGTAGGGGCCAACGATATACGTCTGCGGCAGTCAGAGGTGACTAAGGCTAATGTTAAAGAGGTGATTAAGGGTGTACTCACACTAGGCACGGTTTGCTGGTTCCGTGCTGGGGCCCGGTTACCCCCACTCCCCACTCCACCTCTGGCCTGCACTCACAGTGCCTTTATCAACCCGGCCCGAGCAGGCTTACATCATCACAATGGGACTTTATTTGGATTAAAAGCGCGCTCGCACAACACTATGGAGTTCACGATTCTCTTTTTATTGTATTTTTGGAGTCGTTTTGGGAGTGCAGAAACACGGTGCAAGCACAGATTTATCGATAATTTAACACAATGATTGTCTGCTAATCGCTTTGCTGCTATGACTGTTTAACGTGAGCGTTGCATCACTGACGTCATGTTTGAGTTCCAGCAAAATGAACCAATCAGACGAGGCACCAAGCGGGCCCGGGCACGGATAGCGCTCACACTAGAAGCGAACCGTGCCCGAGTCCAAGTGAATCGTGCCCTGGCCCACCGCCCTGGCGTCACCAAGATCCCATAGGATTGAGACTGTGTCTGTGCCCCGGGTTAAACTAAACTAAGTTTTTGACTAATATTCAAACTTTACATCCAATTATTACCTATATGACCGATCTGAAAATTGGATTAATCAATATTCGATCACTCAACTCTAAAGCAGTTTTTATGAATGAACTTATAACTGACCAGAAAATTGATATTCTATGTCTAACTGAAACGTGGATTCAATCTGGTGACTATTTATCTCTAAACGAAGCCACTCCTGTGGGATATAGTTATATACATAGACCTAGATTGTCAGGCAGAGGAGGAGGAATATGTATAATATATCGTGATTGTTTAGAAATTCATCAGAAATACTTAGATATCTCTAATTCATTTGAGATGCTGCCTATTAATGTAATTAGTCCATCTGAAAATAAAAGTACATTTTCCCTAACAAATGTATATACACCACCAGGGCCTTACTCAGATTTCTTAAAATATTTCACCGATTTTGCAGCAAATTTAGCAGTAAGTAGTGACAAAATAATAATGGTAGGAGACTTTAACATACATTTTGATAATGCGGAGGATCCACTGACAAGGGCTTTTACTTCTATATTGAACTCTGTTGGCATTACACTGTCACGGTACGGCGGCCCCCTACTGGTCGCCCCCGTCTACAGCAGCAGCTTGTCCTGTGGGTGTGGCGTTGTGTTCGTCCCTCAGGTGGGCGGAGCCCGCGATCCGTCTCACCTGAGGGTCGTTTGTTCGTCTATATACAGGGTTCATACACTTTTTTGACAACTAATTTCCATGACTTTTCCATGACTTTTCCATGACTTTCAGACAAATTTCAATGACTGTACATTCTCTAAACATATGTGTAGACACGAAAAATAAGAAAAAATCCAGGCTAAAATTCCACAGTATATCATCAATTAATGAAAAGACACATGGTTTAATTGAAAAAATAAACATTTACCGTATTTTCACTATCAATATAAGTCGCATCTAAGTTTTTTTAATGGAAAATGTTGTAGCTATAAGCCGTATCCGGGCTAAAAGCCGGTGAGTTCCCTTTTACCGACGGGTCTGGTTAACGACGGACGGAGTTACGACCGACTTTTCTTAATTTCGCGCGGTGCGTGGAGGTGCAGTGGCAGCACTGTGGAGTGTTGTGGAGTGTAGTGGAGTGTTGTGTTGTGTAGTGTTGTGTACGATAAGCTGAAGCAGCGCAGCCTCCACCGCAGCCCATCTCGGCAACGCGGTCGCTCTTTCTCACGCTGTACGCACGAGAACATTGTTAGTTTTTTTCTATTCTGTATTTACGATCAAGGCGTGTCTAAATCTAGGTTCGCGCTTAACGACGAAAACTGCTTTGCGTCGGACTTTTCAGTCTCTAACCCCAACGTTAACCAGTTGGTTAACCACACAGTGCACATTTTGCATGCCCCGTGTCCTTGTCTTTCTCAAGCCATAGCTTGTATTTGTCCAACTGAAGCAGCCATAGTTGAATCGGCATTTACCAGCATTACGCTGATTTACACGTCATCAAAGTACAATCTACAGCTCCGCTTGGAGTCCAACGCTAACGCAGCGAACTAACCTGTGAAGTTACGTTAGTGGTCCGCACAAAGAAAAAACATGGCTATAATATATATGTTTATTTTTTCTTCCGGTTATCGGAACGACATATATTTATTGTGTCAAGCAAATTTCCATGACTTTTCCAAAACATTTGAGTATTTTTAGTTTTTCCAAAACTTATCCAGGCCTGGAAATTGCTATTTTCAAATTCCATAACTTTTCCAGGTTTTTCATGACCGTACGAACCCTGTATATATGTCTTGTCTTTGTACCAGTTGACTGCTGGTTATTATATCCTTAATTTGGATCAGTTCACGGGTTTTGGTTTGTGCACTTTACATATTAAACCATCCTATTTCCCTGAGACTTGGCGTGATCGCTTCCATTTATTTTCGCTCACCCTACCCGTCACATACACAAAACGTAGTAGGACCCACACACTATCAAAATCATACCCTAGATTTAATCTTAACGTTGGGTATCGATGTAGATAATATAAATATACTTCCGCAAACCGTAGCTATCTCTGATCACTATTTAGTCCAATTTGAGATTCATCTTAACATAAATACCCACCCGTCTCCTCAGCAGTGTATAAAGCGCTCAATAAATTCATTAACAGCAACACAGTTTATTGAAGCTCTCCCTGATTTAACTGCTCTAGCCCACTCGCCATCCGATCCAGGAGAGTTAGACAGTCTAACTCTGGTGTCCACGGCACATGGAAAGGATGGCAAACCAGACTAGGCTGGTTCGGTTTCACTGCAGCAGCAGTGACAACGGACATCGCACATGCTAAGTTTTCCTCACACCTCTCCTCCGGTGTGGGGAAGATGACAGTTGACTCTCCTGTTGAGAAAAACAACATGTACAAAAACAACAGCATAACATTCATTCTGGTGGCTGTTCTGGAGCTCTTTTGCAGTGGGTGTAATGTGTCCACGTCGCTTGGCCGCTGGTCTTCACAGCTGTATTGGTTGTTAGCAGCACTTGGAAGGGTCCCAGCCACCTGGGTTGGTTCCACCTCCGTCGGTGGAAGTCTTTGATCAGCACCCAGTCTCCCGGCTGGAACTCGTGCAGTGGGTTCTCTGACACCTCAGGCAGCACCGCCTTCACCTGCTTAGACACATCAGAAAGAGACTTGTGCAGAATCACACAGTACTGCAGCAGTGGCTCATTTATCAAGTGTGTGTCCCAGTCGGGCGGCCCAACCCCCGTGTTTGGAGGCCTTCCAAACACAATCTCAAAGGCTGATAAGCCTGTGCGAACTTGGGGCCTAGTGCGGCTCTGCCACAAAACCAGGGGCAGACACTTTACCCAGTTCAACCCTGATTCCTGAGTTAATTTAGAAAGCCCCATTTTAATTGTGCCATTAGCTCTCTCCACTGCACCTGCGCTAGATGGGTGATAACTGCAATGCTTTCTCATGTCTACACCCAAGTACTTAGTTAATTCTTTTAACCCTTCGTGTACGAAAGGAGTGCCATTGTCACTTGACACCCTCCTGGGTAAACCCCAGCGTGGAATAATTTCTCTCAGTAACAACCTTGCTACTGTTTCTGAATCCTGCTTTGAAGTGGGGAAAGCCTCCGTCCATTTGCTAAACATACACATACACACAAGCATGTATTTCTTCCCTTCAACAGGTGTTAGTTCAACAAAATCAATTTGCCAGTGTTGAAACGGTACGGTGGGAGGCGGGTGTCCGGCAGGTGCATGCTTCGTCCTGTTATCCCTCTGTGGAGTGTTCTGTGCACAAACCAGACATCGTGAACAAAAATTTTGGGTTAGTGAGGTTATTCCTGGTGCGTGCCAATGTCTTGTTATCAGTGATACAATCCCTCCCTTGCACATGTGAGCTCTCCCATGTGCAATTTCAATCAGGCCTCTCATGTAGGCTGTAGGGACACACGGCTTACCTGTTCCTGTGTGTATCCACACTCCCCCCAATATTTTGTACCCTCCCTTTGCCCACTTTTGCTTCTCTTTCACTGTAGCTTGTGTTTGAATAGCTCTAGTTGTGATAGGTGTGTCTTCAGCATCGCTGTGGTCTGCCACCATCATTTGTGTGTGTGGAGCCTGTGAGGCTGTGTGTTGAGCTGTAGCATCAGCAAGGGCATTGCCCCTTGCTACTGTGTCGCCTGTTCTGGTGTCTCAGCTCTGACTGCGTTGGACGACAAGACTGAACAAAAGCTGTTAGTTCTTCAGTGAAGCGCTTACCTCCCATCTCTGTCGTTTTACCCAGACCCTCCGCCGCCTTTATGATCTCATCTCCTGTCCAGTGACGGTGGACCATGATGACTCCTTCAGGGCCTGCGACCTCAACCATTGGGAAGGTCGCTGCGCCCCCTGGGGTGGTTATTTCAAGCATCACCTGACCTTTGCTTTCTGTGGTAGACTTCTCCCTCAGCTCACGACTTCTTGTGTATGCTGCCACGGGTGAGAAAGGTGGCGGGGGTGGTGGTGGCATTGGGAAGGTGGCGCTTTCCATCACTTGGTGGGCTTCTTCATATGGGGCTGATGGACCTGGGTACGGTGGCAGCTGTTGGACTGGTGGAAGTGCAGCAGGCAGAGGTTGTGGCTGTGGTGGCACCTGAGCGTGCAGCTGCTGTGCTGGGATGACTGGCTTCGGCGGGGCGGAATCTAGATCTTAATCGGTTACGACACACTGAGAGTCTTTGTTACTACACTTTTTAATCCCTGCCTGTCGTGCTTGCCTTTTCTCTGCTTCTTCAAGCCAACATTTTGCTTTTTCTTCCATATCTGCTTTATGTTTAACAAAATACTTGCGTGTTTTTCTATCTTCGCCTTTGGGCTCTGTTTTAACTCTCTCAACTAGTCGGCACAGATAGTCTATACTCAATGTTCCCTTTAAACCATGCTTAGTCCAAAAACCCACATGTCGAGTTATATCTTCCCCATAATCTCTTGTCATTTGATAGGTAATACTAGTAAGTAAGTAAGTAATCTTTATTTATATAGCACTTTTCTAGAGCAGCTCACAAAGTGCTTTACAGACAAGAAGATCAATAAAAAAACAAAATAAAAATGTAATAAAAGTAATCAAAACACAGGCGAATCAATGTAGCAGCTGTCAAAATAAATATTCATATTCTGCAAAAAGCAAGAGAGTAAAAGTGAGTCTTTAAACATTTCTTAAAAACATGAACTGATGTTCACAGTCTGATGTCAGTAGGGAGATCATTCCATAATCTGGGAGCATAAGCTGCAAAAGCCCGGTCACCCTTTAGCTTTAATTTGGTTTTTGGAACAGTCAGTAACCCTTGGTTTGAGGACCTTAATGACCTTACATTATTATATGGACACAAAAGCTCAGAAATATATGCTGGGGCCTCACTGTGTACCGCCTGCAGTGATGTCGGTAACGCGTTACTTAGTAACGCGTTACTCTAATCTTACCACTTTTTTCGGTAACGAGTAATATAACGCGCTACTATTTCCAGTCCAGTAATCAGATTAAAGTTACTTATCCAAATAACTGTGCGTTACTGTTTTTATTTTCCCTAGTAAAAATATATATTTTTACTTTCTTCTTGGCTCAGTTATACTTTTGCCTCTGACCGTAGCGCTCGACTCCGCACGCTGCGCGCGACCCTGTGAGAGCGCGAGCACGTTTTACAAGTCATTTTTTACAGTGTCCTCCTGTAACGATATGTGGTAGTATAAAGAAATACCCCTCAAAAACAGGGGAAGGAACATTTACCTGACCAATTTTAATGTTGCTTTGTGTTTCAGGTTTGAAAAGTGCTGGAATTTTGACTAATGTAGCCTACTTTAAAATGCTTGAAATTTTTATGGTATTTCGTTTCACAAGCTGTCTGACTGAACAATTCGCTTGTATTATGTTTACATTTACAAATAATACCGCGCAGCTACACAAACGTAATGTCAGGAGATACTGTAGCGACTACTACTCCTCACGGCGAGTCTTGCCCTTTAAGTGACGCTGAGGGGGCGGGGCCTGCGCGCGCCAGGGCTGCGTTATCAATAAAGTTTCCCTCCTCTGGATTTTTGGATTAAGCAGTTTCTGCCTTGGTTACCGAACCTGCTTCAATTGTTACTGTTAAAAATGCACTTCCAATAAAGTGAGTATTGGAAAATTTTATTTTGCTGCTGAATGTAACTACTAAAGTAACTTGTAATCTAACGTAGTTACTTTTAAAATCAAGTAATCAGTAACGTAACTAAGTTACTTTTTAAAGGAGTAATCAGTAATCAGTAATCGGATTACTTTTTCAAGGTAACTTAGCCATCACTGACCGCCTGATAGGTCAACACTAAAATTTTAAAATCAATTCTATATCTCACTGGTAACCAGTGAAGGGAGGCCAGCACTGGGGTAATATGATCTCTACGTTTTGTCCTGGTTAAAAGACGAGCAGCTGAATTTTGAACAAGCTGCAGTCGAGACATGTCTCTCTGACTCAGACAGGTAAACAGAGCATTACAATAGTCTAACCGAGAAGAGATAAAAGCATGAATGAGTTTCTCAGTGTCCAAAAGGTCAGAAAGTTTCTGGTCTTGCTGATGTTTCTAAGCTGAAGGAAGCATGATTAAAGAAGCTTTTTAGTATGACCAGCAAAATTTAAATGGGAATCAAAAATCACACCCAGATTTCTAACATATGGTCTCGCTTTCAACCCAGCTTTATCCAGGTCTAACTGAATCTTTTTGGACACATCCTCTGGGCCCACAATAAGAGCATCTGTCTTGTCCCCATTTAGCCTAAGAAAGTTCTCAGACAACCAGGCTTTAATAGCAGAGACACAATTGGTAAGATTGACTAATCTCCCAATATCATTTCGTTTTACAGCTAAATAAATCTGAGTATCGTCAGCATAAAAATGAAACGCGACATTAAAACTACGAATAAGATTACCCAGGGGAAGCATATACAAAGAAAACAGCAATGGACCCAAAATAGAACCTTGTGGAACCCCACAGGTAAGAGGTGCTAGTGCAGACATCCTGCCCCCAGCAGACACTACAAATGACCTATTTAATAAATAAGAGTGAAACCACTTTAGTGCCATCCCAGAAATTCCAGCCCACTTATGTAAACGTTCTAATAGGATATCATGATCAATGGTATCAAATGCTGCACTGATGTCTAAAAGAATTAAGACAGAAACATTGCCTGTGTCGCTATGCATTAAAAGATCATTTACAACTCTAAGCAAAGCTGTCTCAGTGCTATGCATAGGTCGAAATCCTGATTGAAATTTTTCAAAAATGCTGTGTTCTTCTAAAAACTTCACAAGCTGAGATGCAGCAGCTTCCTCTAAGATTTTTGAAATGAAAGGAAGTTTAGAAATGGGCCTATATTTGCTACACACCAATGGGTCCAAATTGGTTTTCTTCAATAAAGGCTCCACGCTTGCCAATTTAAAGGAGTCAGGAACACAACCTGAAGTAAAGGACATGTTTACCAAATGCAGCAGACAAGGGGCAATGGATGACGAGACTTGTTTTAAAAATTTTGAAGGTAATATATCAAATGGACAGGATGAAGGGCGCAAGCCCTGAACAATAGAGACCAGTTTCTCATGAGTAATAGGTTCGAATTGGGTAAAATAAGCTAAGTTACCGGGAGAGGAAAACACAGGTAAATCGGTTACAGGTACAACAATACTAGCTCTTAGGTCTCTGACTTTACCTACAAAAGAAGCTAAAAACCTCTCACAATCGATGTCTGGAACTGAAGAGGAAAGAGAATCACCATTTACAAGACGATCAATAGTGGAAAACAAAAATCGTGGGTTGTGCCTGTTTTCATCGATCAAATTTTAAAAATATGCTCCTCTTGCCTCTTTTACATGTGCATTGAATGCAACTAACAGGTCTTTTAAATAAAGATAGTGGACCTGTAATTTTGTTCCACCTTCGTTCAGCTTGTCTCCGTTTCCTTTTTAAAACCATAATTTCATCATTCATCCACGGGGACGAATTTATTTGTGGTTTAGCTCTGGTTCTCATAGGAGCAATTTCATCTAAAATAGAGGTACACACAGTATTAAAACATGTAGTCATCTCGTTTACCTGATCACCTGACCTGATCTGAGATACTAGATTATAGAGATTAGAAAAAAGACTATTAAAATTAACTACCGATTCATTATTAAGAAATCGAGAGCAAACAGTACGTTTAGGTTTAGAAACAGGGGCTTGAAGTTTCGCCTCAAAGATAATACAGCTGTGGTCCGATAATGCAAGATCTTCTACACAGACAAGACGAACAGTCAGACCCCGAGTAAAGACCAGAGAGTTAAAATACAGATAGTCCTGTGGACAGAGTTCAACAAGTTGGTTATATTCTCCAGATTTGATCCATGTCTCCGTAATAAAGAAAAAGTCCTGAGAAAAAAAAGTTCTGAGAGAATATAAAATCATTTACTACAAAAGACTTGTTGGTTAAAGAGCGTATATTAAGAAGGGCCAGCTTACAGTAATTTTCTTCCGGCTTTTGTGTGCAGGTAATAGTGCGAAGATTACTTAAATTTGTCCCCCTGCATTTAGTGAGCAGGTTTGTTGTGTTAAGTTTACCAGCAATCCCGGTTTTCCAGTTCGTGTGGCAAGTTGTTGCCCGTAAGTCCGAGCTGTAGCGCGGTGCCCCGTCTACCGAACTCATGCAGCAGCCTAGCATCCCATCAAAACAGCCGAAATAGCAGCAGCAACGCGGTGACGCTCCATTAGAACCCATGCGGCAACTCCGACCCGCGCACCAGCGAGACGAATCACCAACCAGATCCACAACCCGAAGCCACACATACTGCTTCTCCCAGGAACGCAGCACAAATTGGTACCCCTGTAGATCCAGTGCTTCAACAGAGCGGCTTAAAGTTTTAGAAAACTCGTCCAAGGCTGCCGTGTTACTCCTCAGCACTCTCTTTAAACGCACCAAAACGCCGGCTCTCCTGCCGCGTTTTCTCTTGCGTCTACGTCGGCGGTTCGCAGCTATCTCGCCGCCGAATCTCTCGCCAGTGCAAGAGTACGCCGGTAATCCTGGAGGAGGACAGCTGTTAACATGCTCACTTTCAGGATTTACATTTAATCCAGGTGCACACATAGCTAGAGATCGAATGTGCAACAAGGTCTGCCTGTCATAGACCCGGATAGCATAAATTTGAGTAAATAGTGATAAAACAAAAACAAACAATAAACACACAGGCAGGAGCAAGCTTGCGACGTCGCCACGCACCGGCGCCATCTTTGGCGGTGTGTACTACTATGGGTCTGAGCCTCCGAAGGTTTATTTTGTGTTTTACCCATAATTCTAAGTAATGGTTTACTTTGTGGTTTACTTTGTGTTTTACCCATGATTCTAAATAATCCCAGAGATGACCCTTCACACTTTTTTTTTTTCTTTGTGTGAGAGGTCCAATCAATTAAACACGTCAGGAAAAGTCCTCAAAATTTAGATCCGCTCCGCATACCAACGTAGCAAACAGTTCCCCCCGCCCCTATCGGATATCTCTGCCGCTCCGGAGCTAGCCAACACTGGACTACGTCTAATCTAGTGCGCTTCTGTCCAGCTAGATCTCTGGCCAGACTGACGGGCGCTTGGCTAAGTCCTATCTCGCGTGGGCGATATCGCAGTATCCCCACCTTATAGACTTTCTGTAGGCGATATCTCACTATATCCCTATCGTATAACAGAGATCCTCCGGCGGGTGGACACTGGCGGATATTTAACACTTAAAAAAAAAATTCCTAGAATTTTATAAACTGAAAATTCCCACTTACTTTGGTTTTTGTTAGATCGAGCGGAGAACACCACCGGAGACTGGTGGTGACATCACTCCCTGGATTGGTACTTTCCCATTGCTCACGGGGTTCCCACTATGTGTCCAGCCCAGCCAGGGATCTCATCCCTCGGGGGGGAGCGTCCTCCGAAGATCGGTCACCACTTCTGCGGGGTGTCTCTCGTCGATCCTTGTTCGTGACGCCAAATTGTCGTGGAAATTTTCTAATAAATGGATGAGGACTCAGACGTGGTTAAAATGATTGATTTAATAAGACAAAAATCACGCAGACATGAGAGTCTCATTCAAGCATGACACTCTGAAGGAAGAGGGCAGTCCTCTTCCCTTTTATACACAGTTCAACAGTTCTAACAGGCAAGTTATTATTAGCACAGCATGTACCAAAACACAGGTATCCAGCAGGCTACTTTTACCTAACGTGTGTGTATCTCCTAATATGGACTCTCCTAGAGTTAGTGGAAGAAACTGGTGTATCAATAGAATGCAAAGACAGCTGAATCCCAGAATAGTGGACTAGTGACACTCAGTTGACAAAGTGCTCTGACCTTCTGCACTTTGCCTGACCTGGGCCATAGTATGGAACACATGAGCCTGGTTACACTGAATCACACTAAGTCAGTATGTAGTCCTTCTGCTTAGCCAAAATGGACAAATACTAACTCATAAGTATTATAATAATCTCTAAACATAATCTAATCAATGATAATTAATCAATAATCAATAATTTCTGTCACACAAGTTTGTTGACAGGGCAGTGGATGGATGTCATTGTCTCAGAATGCCCCCAAGCCTATGTTACCTTCTGGTTCTGCCTTTTTAGCTAGGCTGTAATAGTTTAACTTAATGCCGGAGTTGCTGCCACACTCCAGAAATGTGTTTAATTTTATCTGTCCTGTATATGTCCTCATACAGAGCTAATTTTCCCTGTTTCATTTTCTCCACATGGCTGCCCGCGGAAAAATGAGATGAGGAGAGACAAGCGATTCATCCAGTGCCAGCCACCTACTGCCTGACCGGATGAGCCTACACCATGATGGACATTACTACATCTTTTCCTTTTCTATCTGTCTAAATTGTTGTTGTTGTCATGGTGACCGGTGTCGGCCAGAGGAGGATGGGTTCTTCCCCTGAGTCTTGGTTCCTCTCAAGGTTTCTTCCTCATGCAAAAAACTAGGGAGTTTTTCCTTGCCACTGTCGCCCTTGGCTTGCTCACTGGGGCTAGCACTCTGCACTTGTAAAGCTGCTTTGTGACAACAACTGTTGTAAAAAGCGCTATATAAATAAAATTTTATTGATTGATTGATTTATGCTCAGATCGAGGTTTGGAAGATCTAGATTTCGGTGGAGCCACAGTGTCTAAAACAGTCTGGCAGGTGGAGTTAAATTGAGAGGTGAATGCCTCGACATCTGAATTAAAGTCAAGAGACTCAGAAAGGCTGATCGTAGCATTAAAGGCTGCAGAGAACCGAGCAGCGGTAGAGGAATTAAAAACACGACAGTGCCGTGTAGCAGTGCGAGATTTCACCATATGACATAAGAAAGGCATACCAAAAACAGACATATGGTCAGAAAAAGCTGTGTCACAAATCTCCAAGTAAAACCATATGTTAAAACAAGTTCAAGAGTGGGCCCACGCTCCTGTGTTGAACCAGACACACACTGTACATTAAATTAATAATTTTTTTAATTAAAAGAATCAATAAGATGTAGGAAATCATTGGCCAATGGCTTTAAGGGTCAGCATACATGAATATTAAAATCACCAACTAATAAAATCCGATCATAGTATGGAATTAATTCTGCCAAGAAGTCTGCAAAGTCCCTGATAAAATCTTTGTTATACTTAGGTGGCCTGTATATAACAATGCACAACACTGGGGACGCAGAGCAAAGTTCAAATAAGTGAACTTCAAAGCTGGAATAAGATGTTGTCGGATTGACCCGTTTACATTTATACTGTTCTTTGTAAACAGTCGCTGTGCCTCCGCCGCGTCCTGACGTCCTTGGAGAATTAAAATAAGTGCAATCGGGTGGCAGAAGTTCACAAAAAGCACTAGACTCACCAACAGTCATTCATGTCTCGGTAACACAGAGAAAATCCAGTCTGTGGGACGTAAAGAAATCCTTCAGGATAAACGTTTTGTTGGCTAGTGATCTAGCATTTACCAGCGCCATCCTGACAGGAGCCAGAGCATTAACTGACTGCCGGGCCCGAGCAAGAGACTGCAGGTTGCGTAGGTTCGCCCCACGGCCGCAGAGGTAAGGAAAAGAGACGCCTGTCGGTTGCACCTTATCCGAGCCGATCAAAGAAACCAACGAGGAGGCGATCAGATCCAGGAAGCGCCATGAAATAAAACGAAGGGAGGCCGACTCAGTATCTCCAGAGAAGGTGACAGAAGAGCACGCCAAGCTGACTAAGTTTTATCAACCTGCTGCCGCTGCGTTTCCCAAGACGTCTGCGCCTTCTGCGTGCAGATAGAGCTGGAAAACGGCGGAGGCAAGCCGGTATACTCAAAGGAGGTGGTAGGTAGAAGGTCCTCTGTCCGTCTTGACTGAAATGTTCCCAGTAGTGATGTAACATTTGAAGCGATGCCTCAGAGCTTGTATCGAGCAAAAAGGGGCGTGCCAGATGAAGCCCCGGTTCTTTTTTTATTTTTTTATTTATTTATTTATTAAATCACACTTCACAGAGGTAAGTATACAACGAACAGTATACAAAAACATAACATATGTTATGAGCCAGACGAGGCAGGGGTTGTCTACATTAAACAAACAGGTTATAAGTGGAATATACATTCAAAGTTCTGATAGCCTTCTTGTTTGTTGAATCAGCAAGCAATTTGAAATAATATTCCATTTCCTTTCTGAATACCAAAAAACAAGGGGTCTTCCCACCAAACTTACTTTTATGAATAAAAAATTTAGCTTGAAGCAAAATCAAGTTTAGTAAAAAATTTCCCTTCTTTCTTGGCATACTTATGAAAGCCAAAGACAACATTTTCCCAGTATAAAACAAAATCTTTGAGATGATGATCAATGAAAAATCTGCTAGGGTCTCCCCAAAACTGTTTGCTCTGTGAACAATGCCAGAATAAATGAACCACTGTTTCTGGATGGGAGTTACAATGATGTTTTTCTTGAATTTTTGCATATAATGGTTGGCAGGGTAGCATTTATGTAAAATCTTATATGATACCACCTTACCTTTGTTTGTAATTAAAAATTTATGTGGGAGCATCCAAACTTTTTCCCAGTCAATGTTGTTGCTGAGGCGACTCCAATATGCAGTTATGTAAGGGATGGTAACAATATCTTTTTGGAATAAAGCACGTATTTCTTTATTCTTTTTCTTTTGGGGTTGTGATGAAAGGCAGATTTTCCCTTCTGGACAGTCAGTTATACAGAGGAGTGATCCCCGTGCAGCCAAAGGTGTCGGTCTGTCTCTAAACAGTATTAAAACGCCTGAAGGAATGGCATTGATGACAGAGGAGAATTCCTCAGGAGTCGGATGAAAGTTATATCTGGACAGAAATTCAGTGTAACAGAGAAGTGACCCCTCCTCATTAAATAACTGACTCACCAACCAAATCTCATTCTGAAACCAAGATTCAAGAAAAAGTGGTTTATTTTTAGAGATAATGTCTCTATTATTCCATATAATATAACAATGTGGTGAGAAATTATGCTTATAAACCAAATTCCAGGCCAGGAGAACCTGTTTATGGAACACTGACAGTTTGGCAGGTGTCACGGTGAGTCGGCCCGGACGCCACCAGAGGGCACCCCGAGCGACCCGTACACGCACCAACACGCCCACCGTCTCACAGCACACACCCTCACATTGCAGGACACTCCCACGCTCCCAATCACCTGTGTTCTGACACCTGTTTCGTGTTAGGCTTTCCCCTTTATATTCCCACAGGTCGCTCCTTCCAGCGCTGCTCATTCACCTGCCACAGCGCCTCGCTACGTGGGAGAGTTCTGCTAGACCTACAAAGAGCCTTACTTCAGTGTTCACCTTTCTGTTGCTATTGTTTTTGCCTTTGAGCCTGAGTCTTTTCGTTGTATTATTCTATGGAGAATAAACCTGAGCATCCTTCACCTCTGCCTCCTGCTGCCTCTGTCCCAGCGTCACAGCAGGGAGTTTATCTACATTATAGTTACACCTCAGAAGGAAGTGCAGTCCACCAAAACGGGAAAAAATGTAGTGGGGAATAAAATTCCAAATTGATGTAGGATTTTTTATGACGTTTCTAGCCCAATTAATTTTAAATGTGTTATTCATGGTAATAAAGTCCAAAAAATTAAGTCCTCCAGATTCATATCTATTCATTACAACACTTTTCCTTATATAATGTGTACGATTCCTCCAAAGGAAGTTGAAGAGCATTTGATCGATAGTTGTACTAATTTTACTATCTAGCTGTAGTGAAATGGCAGCATAAGATAGTCTGGATAGTCCCTCTGCTTTAGTTAATAATACTCTGCCCCACAAAGACAAATCCCTCTGTAACCACTGATTAAGCTTCTTTTGAGTTTTCTGAATGATTGGAGTAAAATTTAAGGAAGATCTTAATTTTTGATTCTTGGTGATCACAAGGCCCAAATATTTAACCGCCTCTCTTACCATAATATTGCAGATAGATTGAACATCACAGTTTTTGACTGGTAGCAGTTCACATTTTTTAATATTCAAACATAAACCAGAAGCCTTAGATAAATCATTGATGATATTGAGAACAATGGGTATTTGATTTACATCTTTTAGAAAGAGTGTAGTATCATCGGCCAATTGACTAATAAAAATATCCCTGCCAGCTATGGAGTTTCCTTGAATATTACTGTTAATAATATGAGTTGCGAGAATTTGTGTAGAAAGTAAAAATAGATAGGGAGAAAGTGGACATCCTTGACGGATACCTTGTTTGAGGTTGAATCTGGGGGTCATACCATGTTTTAATTTGATAGAGCTATTGCTGTTAGCATACAGGGTTTGAATGGCCTTACCAAAGTAAGTACCAAAGCCAAACTTTTCTAGAGAACGAAAGAGGAATTGATGTTCTATTGTGTCAAAGGCCTTATAGAAATCCAGGAAGAGAATGAAGTTGTTATCAGCTATCAAGTCAGAGTAATCAAGCACATCCAGTACAAGTCTGATGTTATTTGAGATGTGACGATTTCTCATAAAGCCTGACTGTATTTCGCCAATAACTGTGTCCAAGACTACTTTAAGTCTCTTAGCAAGCATATTGGCAAAGATCTTGTAATCATTATTGAGGAGAGAAATGGGTCTCCAGTTATCAATTAAAAGTACATCCTTGTCAGACTTAGGGATCAAGGTGATGATGCCCTGAGTAAGACTTGAAGGGAGTGCATTCTTTTCTATGCTTTCTATAAAAACCTGTAGCATAAATGGAGCTAACTGTTTTGAGAAGCATTTGTAAAATTCTGAAGTTAGGCCATCTGAACCCGGAGATTTATTCGTCTTAAGAGAGTCAATGGAAACAAGTACCTCCTTCAGGGTGAAAGGGGCATCACAGTAATCTTTATCACTTGAATCCACTGTTTTCAAGTTTTTTATAGATGTTAAATATATATCTGTGGCCACTTCATCATATTTAGAGCTGTAAAGACTTTCATAGAAGTTACAGCAAAAATTTGAAATTAGTTTGGTATTTTCAGAAATAACACCACCAATGTTTAGATGGTGTATGGTATTGTTTTTATGTTTTTCCAGCCTAAAAAAGTATGCAGAGTTTTGCTCCCCTTTTTCCAACCACTTCTTCCTGGATCTCACAAAGGCCCCTTCTGCTTTGCGTCGATATATATCATCTAGTTCACTCTGAAGGTCTAATAAGTTCAATCTGTCCTCCTGTAAGATGTCCTCAGGAGACTTTGAATAAAACAAAGCAATTTTAGAGATTATCTCTTCTTCCTCAGCTCTTCTAGATTTGGCCACATAACTTCCATACCTTCTTAAGAATTTACCAACTTCAAATTTAAACAACTCCCAGTTAGAATTATAGGATTTCTCTTTCCTAGCTTTATCCCAAAACTGGCTAGACAATTTATCGATCTCTTTTTTAACTGACCTATGCTCAAGCAAGGAGTTATTTAGTTTCCAGTATGAAGATCTATGTAAAGTAAACCGAGATACACATAATTGTATATTAATATATATCACCCTGTGGTCAGTCAAAGGTGTTGTAAGGATATTAACCATGACTTTATTTTTCTCAATGGAATTTGAAATTAGCCAAATATCTATGCGGGATTGTTTTGTTCCCAGTTTATTACTCCAGGTAAAAGATTTGTTGTTAGGAAATTGCTCTCTCCATATATCAATAATGTCAAGCTTAGCCATAATCTGTTTCAGTTTTACATTAGATGATGAATACTGTGTTGGAGGCCATCTATCAACTGTATTGTCAAAGGTGACTGAAGTCCCCACCAATAATAATAAGAGAGTTTGAGTATTTAGAGAGCCAAAGGAGGATTTTATTTTCTATTGAATCAAGTAGACTGTCATTCTTTACTTTAGAATTATAGCCATACACATTGGCAATAATAAGAATGGTATTATAATATCTAATCACCTGAATAATATAGTGGCCCACTAAGTCGCAGTCTGAATGCAAGACATTTCCAGAGAAGGTGTTTTTAGCTGTGGTGACTCCAGCAGATCGCTCAGACCCATGGGAGAACCAGACCTCACCGCCCCATTGTGATCTCCAAAAATTTGTATCATTAGATAAGGAATGGGATTCCTGAAAAAAACTGAAATCTGTATTAAGTTGTTTGGCAAACAGAAATAAAGCTTTACGTTTGTAGTTCTGTCTTAAACCCCTGGCATTAACCTTATATGGTCCAAGGGTCTGTGGGACCCATTTTTAAAAAATCAGCTTAAAAAAATTCTACAATTTTTTTTTTTTCAAACTGAGATTCATTGGTCCTTGGCTCATTTTCTGTGAGCAACATAAATCAGAAAATATTTTCAATGACCACCCCCCCGTACCCCCCCCTTCACATTTGTATTACATACAGGGTCCAGGGTCCACTGGGCCCTGGGCTAGTCAAAGTGGGCAATCAACATTGGGTTGGGTAGTTGATAGTCGTCTGTATGACTTTAAAGGATATACAAACAAAGGACAGAGGAGTTTGGCATGCAAAGGTGAGCAACCATCAACACTTTTGATGGTTGTCACATCAGGGGTTGATTGCATATTGTCAGACAGCAGACGAAGAATCTCTATAGAGACAAAGGGGTGAGATCTGAAAGAGGCATCTTTTCTCTCAGCCCTCATTATCCCTCCCTCCTCTCTGGACCTGTGTGTGTGTGTGTGTGTGTGTGTGTGTGTGTGTGTGTGTGTGTGTGTGTGTGTGTGTGTGTGTGTGTCTGTGTGTGTGTGTGTGTGAGTGTGTGTTTCATCCAATCATGGGGACATGATGCTATAAATGCTAAAAATGCTATAAAAGATGGCAAAGCGATTCTCAGTTCAGACTGCCTTACAGCTGCTATTGGAAGAGACAGAGGATTTTGATGGTGATTCAGAAGAAGAAATTTCAGGATCACATTTCTGAAATATCAGAGTCTGATAGTGATAATGAAAAGGAGGATGAGCAGCAGCCAGCTCCGTTAGCACCAGCCCGTCAGCAGCTAGCCATAGGACCAGCCTGTCAGCCAGCATGATTTATGATTCATTTCCTTATTGTGTTACATTTTAATAAAAAAGTAACTAATAAATAAATGAGAGCAAACTAATTTAACATATGTATTGTTTTTTTACTTGCAATTGGGCTAAATCTGCTGATTATTTTAACAAAAAATGCAATGGGTCCCCCACGCCCAGCTGGACCCCAAGAAGGTAGACCACGCCCGGATCTCATCAGGGTTAAGAGAAACTATAGACAAAGTGAATAGAAAAAGGAAAAAAAAACTATCTAATGAAAACTAACTGCTCAATACAAATATCACTTAAAGGGAACCGAGAGCTGCATTATTAACAAGAAATGCTAGCAGAGTTAAACCAAACAACAGGTCAACTGAACACATTGCCTATACAGGCCAGCATCAGACAGTTGTGTTTTTTGTTGTTATTTTTTAGTCACATTGTTAAAGATGAGAATGAGAGAAAAAAACACAAATCAGAGCTAAGATACAGCTGTTACCAAAGTCTTCAGGAAGAGGGATTAATCTCTGATCCATTAATGAAGGCCCGACCTCCAACAAAATGTGCTGTTTTACCCTCTTTTCTGGCCTTCTCGACTAGGGGCCACAATTTGTTCCTGCGATCTCTGTCCTCTTTAGTGAGATCCTCTGCAAATCTCAGGCCCTTGTCCCATAAAAAATGGGATGTCTTAGCAGCTTTCCATACAGCATCTCTGCAGACTCGTGAAGAGAACTGTAGGATTATTCCTCTAGGCTTGGAGCCAGTTGATCGCTTGGCGCCGAGACGATGCACTGTATCGATTGCATCAGCGAGCTTGGTCTTCCATTCTGAGAGGACATCCAGACAAATCTCAATGGTCTTCTGCCGTATATCTTCCTTCTCCAGCTCTTTCACTCCATAGAGCCGTAAGTTCCATTTCCGTGAGTATCTTTCCTTAGCCGACTGTCCTCTACCAGTCTTTCCTCGTGAGAAACTCGCTTTTCAAGTGTAAATACTTTTTCTTTTATGTCCTTAATTTCAGCACAGGCAAAATCAATGGTCTTCTTTAAGCCTTCAATTTTCAACGCATTTGCACCGACCATTTTCTCAATATTGTCATACCTGGTATTTATTAGTGCAGACAGCGAGGCAACTATGTCATCAGCGTTGGCTTGATCGGAGTTATCACGAGTATACATCACCTTCTTTGGGGCTGGCGATTTGCTCGGAGTGACAGGAAAGGAAGGGAAGTCTTCCAGATCGTCCTCAACTACAGGAAGAGTCACAGGAGCAGCGTAGCTATGCAGGCTATCGATTAGCATATTGCCAGCATTAGCATTAGCTCCAGGCAGCGAGGCTTTTGAACCTTCCAAAGTTCGGCTCCTATCGCGTTTTACAGGCATGTTCAAATTCTCTTCTCTATCCATGGTATAAGAGTGTCAAGGCAGTGACAGTTTATTAAAGAACAAACTATAACTCCACTGTTCAGTCCACAAAGACTGAAACTTCGCAGCGCTCGGTGAAAGCGTGTGCTCACTCGTCCATCTTGGCACGCCCCCCGAAGCCCCAGTTCGAGGCGTGTGTCATTACCATAAGAATCACGTGACTGATGACAAACGAGGCCTCGGATTCAGTGGGCTACGTCATCGTTTCATTTTGAGTGTCACAACCACATAAAGGGGGTTTGAGCCAGAGTCCTGCACGGGTCCGTTTTTTTGAGACCCAAACCCACCCACACCTGCAGAGTACAGCACCCACCCACCCACGAACCCGTGGCTATTTCAAAGTTAAATCCGTACCCGGCCGGACCCGTTAATATTCTACCCGTTAGCCACCTGTGCCCGTGAAAAATCACACAAATCGAAAGTATTCCGTTAGAGCACTTTATTTTTCAATGCGCTGTAGTGGAGACAGCTAAACGCCATTTCACTGTGACACCCAAAATGGAATCCTTTGCCTAGAACTGAGCGACTGACTCACTCAGATTTCTTTGATGGTATGTAAAGATAAACACTGATTCTTTACAACAGCAACAGGCCCCAAAGGACCCACATCCATAGTGGTGTTTACCTCCCAAAAGCCTACAATGCTGACCTTATGATCTCCTGAGCTTGGGAGAGAGGCCATCTAAGAGAGGCTGGTCAAAACCAACCTTCGTCGAAGGACACTGGGACCACAGTCAGGAAGGACCATAAAACTCTAAATTCCAACGTTATCTGATCGCCCACAGTTTAAACCCACTCTATGTCCTGTGTTATAATCCAGAGCTGAAGATACAAATATTTCAGAGATCTCTGTAACTCCAAATCTGAACTGTACACAGAATTGGGATTCAGCCTACAGGAACACTGTGCCATGTGGTTGATATAAAGACACAACTTATGATCTTTCATGTATTCAGTATTAAGTGATCTTATTAGAATACGTGTTACTGTATAAACACACCACATTGATGCATATCTATGTATTAGTTTGTATGTTACTCATCGAATGTAATCATTCTCATGTGTACGTATGTGACCTCACATTTATGCCTGTCTGTGCATTATGTTATTTGTTGTCCAAAAGTGGAAATTGAGAATGGCTCAATGTGTAGACTAATAGAACCAAATTAATTCTTGTTTAGGCAGAGTATGTAAGACAATTTATTTAGGATTAGTTTACTTTGTCTTCGAATTGTGTTAATCTGTCTTCTTTGGTTAAGTCATTAACTAGACCTGGAAAGACGGGCACTCCTCGCTCTCCCCCTCTCTCTCTCTCTCTCTTTCTCTCCCCTGTCTGGGCAGAGGTCATGAATATTCATTAATAAAGGCCAATGGTCAATGGCCTGATGAACATGAAAGCGCCTTACAATTACGCCCCTAAACTAAACTTGTTTTAAAAGCCCTAGCTCGAAGCGAAACAATGAGCTTGGCAGCCTGGTAATTTGGGAAGACTTGGAGAACTTCGCCAGAGTCGCTGAGACTCAAAGACTCGAACACGCCAAACCATCGCGACTGTTCGCTGGACTAACTGTGCGTTCACACCGAAAGCGATAAAATCGCTCTCCGTCGCCAGCATCGCGTCGCGTGGGGGCGTGTCCAACAAACATCACGCCGGCATGCAGCACGTGACAGATATGCAAATCACGTTTTTAAAGCAGGACGCAGTATTCGCTCTGTGCACAAGGCGGAGCCTCCTAACTTCCGGGTAGCGAGGGGTAAGCATACTTGTTTCCGGTTGTAGTAGTTTGTGTAGAGACGTAGAGAGTGATAGCAATCATGAGTGTTTTTAAAATAAAGGAGAAAAGATTAACCTACCAGCATCAAGAGAAAAGAACGTCTCTTCATTGCTGTGTGCCTCTGTGTGCTAATTCTTCACGGTACAACTCGGAGATTAGCTTCCACAGATTTCCAGCAGATCCAGAAGTGCGAGGTCAGTGGCTTATAAAGATCCGTAGGGACAACTTCAGCCCCATTGCAAGTACTCGTGTCTGTAGCAGGCATTTCAACACGAGTGACTTTGTTGTGACGGCCGGGGGAAAGAGAAAGCTCAACAGAGGAGCGGTGCCTTGTCTTTTTGCCTGGAACAATTTTAGCACACCCGCGCCAAGGCTTAACGTTTGGAAACGCCGACCGAGATGCCCTTCCCCGGCTTTAGCAGCGCCGGACTCCGACTCCGAGATGGACGTGCAGATAGCGCCTGATCACGACTACTGTGTTACTCCAACCACCTCAGCAGCGGCAGATGCTTTAGCAAACGAGAACGAAGCACTGAGGAAAAGAATACAAGAACTGGAACACCGGCTTGAAACGTTACAGCTGCAGTCCCGCTTTGGGCTTCATCGTCTTGCAGGATCAGATGAAGACATTCGTTTTTACACAAGGTAGGTCCATGTTTATCGCTTATCGGGCGATATAAAAATGATCGCCGTTAATCTATTCTTAAAGTTGGGTTGGGAACTGGGTCAAAATGGATAAGCAAACTATGATGACTTTCAACTTGATAGTTTAGCTCAGCTGTATTCTTAACCAAATTGCACAGTAGGGGCGAGAACGAGTTTTCAAACCTGTGAATTACAAATCGTACGTGTGTTTACATGGATGCCGCCACGAAGTCGCCAGGTTTGCTTCATGGAAAATTCATTTTTTAGGAACGTAAAGTGTTACCGGAGCGGAGCTCGAAGCGGTCGTTTTCTGCATGGTCCTAGCGCTAGATTCGTCGCTATTTAAATATTTCTTTTTAACGTTAAAACTGCAGAGGACCAAAACCGGCTTTTGAAAAAGTCCCCTCCAAATTACGTCAGTGAGGTTAATGTACTAAATGTTGGCTTACATTTCAAATATCATGTTTAGCTGAATAAACATGTTATCAACCCCTTTTAATTTACAGTATGTAGGCTTACAAATTCATGTTTAACTGAATAAACCGTTGAACACGAGTAGCCTACATTTTATTGAGCATGTTTTTTTTCTTCAAGTATCAAAGTAGAACAGCTTCCTCAAGCAGTCATTAGCCCTATCCGGACGGGATTAGTTTCTCAGGGGGTCCTGGGGTAATTTTCTCTTTTACGGGGGGTCCTCTGTGATTTTAATCCCGTCCGGAACGAGCATGTCCGTGTTTTTCTCAGACGTCCTCAGAGAAAATTACAGGCGGAATTACCTACTGTTTTTCGCTGTACTCCGTGGTCGTCTGGTAATTTTAGTCCCGTCCGGATCCACATGTCTGAGTTTATACATGCAGACATCACCTCGCGTTTAATAAAACAGCTATATGTCCACTGCCACGCACCGTAGTTACACGTTGGGCGCGCGTTTTCACGGAGATCCACGTAAAGACAGCGGCGAGCGAAAATGGATTTACTGGATTTTTTAATGGATTTATTTTATTTTATTTAACGGATTTATTTAGCTATTTACATTCATTAGCGATTTTTTATAATGTGTTTTCTGTATTGGTTTAACAAAATAGCTTAACTTAAACGGAGATCTTAAATGCTGAACTGAACAGTAGTAAAGTTAAAAGTTAAAAAGGAATCATCAGAGTTGGCAGTGTGACATTATTAAACATGCTATCACGTGACAAGGCGATGTCATGTGACCGAGAAAGCCAAAAACTCGCGGGTCCTCCTGTTTTTTCAATTGCTGTCCGGATGCAAGAGTTTTATCACTGAGTACAAGGGTGAAATATTTTTCACAGACGTCCCCCTGAAAAACTAATCCCGTCCGGATAGGGCTATTGATGCATTTTGGAAACAGGAGATGAGCCCCTGGTCTAATGCACCCTCTGTATTAAGAAACCCTATCTCAAAAACTGACTTTTAGTCATTACTTGGGTAGCACGCATATGAGCCATTTTAATATCTAGATTAATCTAGATTAATTTCAAGATTTCAGTGAGATTAATCTAGATTTAAAAAATTTATCTATGCCTACCCCTAGTATGAATGTGTTGTCATGTCTTGTGCATTAGTCACAGTAGTGTAGGCCTACAGTACCGATAAGTCAACAGTGATTATCATTTTATTTGTAGATTTGCATCATACAAGCATCTCCAGGCCTTTTGGCAACTGGTGGAGCCTGCTGTGAAAACCAGGATGGTCCGGATCACCAGTTCCTGTGCTGCCTCTGCCAACGTTGGTGAGCCAACTCAACAAAAAGCAACAGTGAGTTATATATTCAAGATCACAAAAAAGTTCAAAATGTAATGTGCTGCAGTTCTCACACACACGTGAAGTAACTGCAGTGCACTTCAGATGTTTTACATGTAGAACAACTGAAGTACACTGCAGTTATTTTACTCACACACACACTAAAGAACAGTGTAAAATAGATTAAATATGCACAGTGTACCTAAAATAATGCCTAATGATAAATTTATCTTATTTCTTTTCACAGAAACTTGCACCGATAGACGAACTACTGCTCTTTCTGATGCACCTGTCTGTGGGCCTACCTCTCAGGGATCTTGCCAACCGCTTTGGTATTCACCGGACCACAGTCAGCAGAATTATTGCAACATGGACACACTTTCTGTACCATCTACTTGGTTCTGTTCGCTTGTGGATTCCAAAAGAAGAAGTGAAGGCTCACTTACCACCCGAATTCTCAGCATTTCCTGACACGCAAGTGGTGCTTGACTGCACAGAAATTTTTTGCCAAACCCCCTCCTCTCTCGTTTTGCAGAGTGAGGTATTTTCCACTTACAAATCTCACACCACATTCAAGGCCATGATTGGCATTGCACCCCACGGTCCCATCACCTTTGTGTCTGCATTATATGCAGGCTCTTTGAGTGACCGGGAAATCTTTAAGCTGTCTGGAATCACCAAACTCCTCACTGCCGACACTGCAATTATGGTGGACAAGGGTTTTCTCGTGGACAACCTTGTTCCTTGCAAGGTCTACCGACCTGCCTTTCTTTCAAAGGGGAGCCAAATGTGTAGAGAGGATGTCCAGCAGACCCAGTCCATTGCCCGCTTGCGAGTTCATGTAGAGAGATGTATCCGAAGGGTTAAAGAAAACAAGCTCTTTGACAAAGTCATACCATTGTCAGTGTGTGGAAGCATTGATCAGTTGTTTAGTGTGGCATGCTTCCTGGTAAACTACCAAAACGGGCCACTGGTGAAAGCGTGGGCAGGCAAATGAATGAACTCTTAATTCTATGTACAGGAGATCAGAGTTTACTTTGTACTTTCTTTAAGTTGTTACATTGTTCATGTTTAATTTCCAATTTGTTTGTTTTGTAAATAATTAATTCTAGGTACTGTAAAAAAAGACACTGGGAAATATGCTAAACTACTTTATTCTTAAGAAATAAAGTGAAAAATAGTATTGTGTTTGCATTTGATTTTACTTCCAATAAAGAATGCAATGGACCAGTTTTGCTACAATAAAATTCATTACCGTTGGTCACATGAAAGGTTTATGGCATATTTACAAGCTTAATGAACTGTAAAAAAAAAAAAAAAAAGTTCTGAATGTTGATACAAAATTGTAAATTGAATCAGTTAAATAAATATAAATGCCTATAATATATATATACACATGTAATAAATGCATATAAAATATTAACACTAACAATTTTATCTTGTATTTTAACATTCTGTTCTATAAAGTGTCAGAACTATTGATATGGAACATAAACACATTCTCACACTGGCGATGCCCTCAGCATATTCAGTATGTGTCATTTAGGAACTCCATGAGTTAAAGTGGAGGACACTGCTCTGATTGGAACTTTACACATCTTTTAAAAAACTTCAAAAACAGTTTAGTCCTTTAAGCAAACTGCCATATAAACGTAAAAAAAAAAGAAGTCGCCCTTCTTTCTGATGATGGTAGCAACTTCTGCATCTCTGTAGATCCTCTGAATCACCATGTCCTCTTCTGCAAACACTACAAAGTCACACCACTCCATGCCTGTAATCAGGAGCTGACCTTGGACCTGCCAGTAGTAGCTGTGATGTTGTTTCAACTTCATGGTGTCACTTTGCAACCTCAGGTATTTACAGTCAACGTAGCTTTTGGCATTTGGGCATTTGATTTCCAGCAGGCCAAAGGGTGGGTTTTCAGTTGGGTCAAACACAACCCCGTCAGGCGATGACCCGAACCATGGAGCATCTGGGTGGATCACAAAGCCGCAGGGCCAGTAATTGGTGTTCTTCACCCGACAATACTCCTGAATGGCGTCATGCTCTAATGCCAGTCCCCTCTTCATTAAAGCAGTTTGAGCCACACCCCTTCTTACTCTCTCGGCGAGATGTTCTGCTGAACTCTGACCACGGACATGGCAAATATCTTTAAAGTGGGAAGATGTTACTCTGTTCTTCCTGACTTTATGCCACTCTACGCAGACACTTTGCTCCCTTGTAGCAGCCTCTACCTTCCTTGCCATATCTAAAGTAGTTTGCAGGGACTGCAGATGTAGCTGCTGTTGGAGACTGCAAACAAACTGGCAGGTAGTAGGTGCCAAACGGTAACCATCTACAGGTAGAGGTGGTGGTGGAGGGGCATCTTGGTGGTAAAAGATAGTTTGGCTTACAGGTACTGGGTGCTGGTAGGAAATTGGACTGCCTTCTTGAACTTGACCAAACGCAGAGTCAACCAGTGGGACATCAGCACTAATTGCCATAGTAGTGATCAATGGCGCAGTGTCCGCTGGGAAATCCTTATAAGCCTCATCCACTTTAAGGACATCAGGATCAGGCAGCTCCCCCCGCACAGCTTTGTAAAGTGTGCTCCTGTTTAAAATATCAGTTGACACTTTAAATTAGACAAATTTTAAGCTAAAAGACTACTTCCATACCAATTTATATACATTCAAGTGACAATGCTATGGCCACCTCTTTGTTTCTACACTCATTGTTTATTTTTTCAGCTCCACTGATCATATAGGAACACTGTAGTTCTATAATTACAGAATATCATCCTCATCCATTTCTGTGGTGGTCTATCCTATGGGGTCCTGAGTATTGAGCAGGGTGATAATATGCAGAGAAACGGGTGCAGGACAACAGTCTGTAATTATAGAACTACAGTGTCCTATAATATCAGTGGAGATGCAACAATGGGTGTAGAACTTCGGAAGTGTCTATAATATTGTGACTTGACTGTGTAAAATAACAGTAAATACTTACCTTACACCATTAGCAACAGTTCTCTGCTTTGGCTTGGTTGACATCACAACCATGTCACTGACCCGACCTGGCTTCAAACCCTATTAATGATTAATAAAACATTATTAAAAACTGAAATGGGCTTTATAAAAAGTACTTGGTAACACTTGGTAATTCAGCTACATTGTGCTTCTGCCACATATTGTCTGACTACAGGTATTTCTAATATTTATAATATAACAAAATGGCCAATATGTATTCTGTAAAACAGATAGTAAATCCTTTGTAAAATGTGTTTTTTCTGGTATCTTACTGGGATATATTTACCATGATTCTCGGCTTGTGCCAGCATTGCTCTGTCTCTGTACAGCTCAGGACTGGGGGAACAGCAGCAAGATTCAGCTGAGAGTAGTGTGCAGTCTGGTACAGCAGTGCAACATTATGGTTACACAGTGCTATTCCAGCTACACATGAACACTCGGCTCCAATCAGCTGCACAGGGGAGGAGTCCTCAAAGACAATCTTTTAAAAGGAAAATGGTGTTGTGTTACAATCATAGTAGACAACATCTCATCGGTTTTTACATAAACAGAACAATAGGAAAGCTGTTCAAATTGTTTTGAGTGATCATAGTATCTAGTGGTTTTAACATAAGTTGCATAAAATAGTATATTTGGAACACTGTTTTAGTGTTTGAATTTATTCAAAATTAAGTTAAAATACAGTTTATACAACTGAACAGCAATCCAATACATAAAAACAAACATGCGGCAAAGAACAGCCGCCAAACACTTTCTATATATATTTCTATATATATTTTCTTTTTATATATATATAGCCACATAAAACCCCCATAACATAGCTTGAAAAGAACTGCCTTGGAACTGCTGAACAACTGAACTATCTTCCATCCTACTCTGAGGTTGTGAGGTTTCTCATGCTTCCTCATAGACCTATGGCAGGTAGCTCGGACGCTCACTCTCCCTGTTCCTGGATCTTTATTTGATACTGGGAACAATATAATGTTATCACCAACACACTTACACTGGACAACATTAGTCAAGTTATTCAACAGCTATATTGCAAAGTTACATAACAACGTTATCTCCAAGAAAGCAAATCATCTGTGGAAGTTAACATACGGGAGATATGGTTAGCTAACCTAGCTAGCTAGCTACTGAGCTAATGAGTTAGCTAGCTTAGTTCTCTAGATAAATACACTTACCTTCGTAATTGTCGATGTAACTCGAGACGTACATCTTGAAGCCCTTCTCTCGCTTACTTCTGGGTGCTGCTGTCGAAGCCTGAATGATTCTCTGAACATCGTTTATAGTTATTTTCGGCAAATCCTGAAGGCATCGCGTATAGAAAGCCATACTGCCTGCTGACCGACGTAGAGAAGCGGAAATGCCTCCGCATACCAACCGTAGACCGGAAACCGGCAGCGTCGTCTTACGCAACTAGGACACACGATTATAAAGGAGTGCGTGTATAAAACATAGTGTGTGTATAAAACACATATAGTATATAAACCTAAAATGTTTATGTATTTTTTTTACTTTTTACCCCAGACCCGAAAATCAAACAGGAATTTAAAAAATCATAACCAATAATCGGGTATACGCTAATTTATTGCAGATGTTTTTTAACAAATGAACAGTATTCCCTCCAAAAATAAACATTTTGTACTGTAAATAAACAGGGACACATCGTAAAGTGCGGGACATCCAGAGACAGCCACTATTAATCTCTCCTCCATTTTGCAATCGGAACAAATAATCAGTAGGAACCAAAGTCAGAGGTGCGGTTTCGGAGGAGGGTGCAAACATACTTTTTGATTGGTAGTCGCCGCCGCGCGTCACTGCTCATTTGCATACTTGTTCGCGTCGCTCGAATCGCTCACTTCGCGTCGCTGGGTGTCGCTCACTCTCATTGAAAATGAATGACTTCCGGTCGCCGTGTCGCTCTTGTCGCTTTCGGTGTGAACGCACAGTCACGCCGAACACCGCAATGTCCAGAAGAGCGATGCCAAGAAACCGCAACTAACGCTCTCACCGAGTCCAACAGAAGATTCTTCTTTATTTTCTTTTATTTTCTTTATTCTACGTTTTGTTGTCAAAAGTACTTTTATTTCGTCTAGTCGTTCAAGTCAAGCTCATCTTTCTATCTATCTTCACAAGTTTGTCTGCGCACTCCAGCTGCGACTGTGACGTCACCGCTAAGTCTCCGCGACCCGAGCCGTCTCACGTGACCTGCTCCGCAGACCTTAGCTGCCTCAAGAAACGAACCGTGAACGTGCACCGGTTGGTCCGCGTAACCACGCCTCTTCGTCGACGCTCAGTTCATGCTGTTTTGGGGTTGCCAGTTTTTATCTCTCCCGAAGTCCAAAATAGTAAATACTGTTGCCATTAACCTGCCCAAACTTCCTCTTTCTTCTTTTCTATTCTCTCTCTAAAGACCCTGGGTCCTACGCTAGTTAGGCAAGCCTTAGGATAGTCATATAATACATTTAAATCTCATGACCGTCAATAACTATCATTCGCTGTTGTTGTTTAATTTTATATTCTTTGTTGTTCACTATTATATCCCTGGTTTAAATTAGTAGATTCACATATAGGTTTAGTTTCAATTTGAGCCAAATCATTCATATGCTTTGTATCAATTGTAATATTAACCATTTAATAAATGTGGACATTTATTCATCTGGTCACGGTGGTAAATGCATATTTTGGTCGATGGTATTAGGTCACTGCGCGGAACCAGAACTTAACCCTTTAGTAATGAGACTGATCAAACCATATTCCACCTAACTCCGTTATCACAATACTGGTTCCTGAGCAATCAGGATGGTGCCCCGTTCATAATCCATAAACTAACATATGTATCCGCTACAGCGCCTCTGAAAAAACGTCAATACAACACAAAATAAAATCTAAGGTGCAGGAACAGTATTCCTATCTAATAGTAGCAACTGGTAAAATGCAAGACAATTTATGTAGCCAACCGGTGCCATAACACAATGCAAAACGAGAGGGAACAAATGCCAGTATAACAACTAAATAAAATCGCCTAGGTTACTGTGCAGGAACAGTATATTGTCCACAGTCCCAGGTTTGAGCTGCGTTCTGCGCTCTTGGATCACAAAACCAGCGGAGGAAAAATCTCTCACTCGCAGCGCTGGATGCGGGGATTGAGAGGACACTTCGGGCAGTTGTTGCCAGGTTGGGGAAATCGTCTTGGTGTTCTTTCCACCACAAAAGAACATCGAACAATTCGTCCTTAGGTGGCCCGTATTTAACTGACCCGCCCGCATACCCACCCATTAAATTGCGGTACGTGTAAAACCCACTCGTTTCAGCATCTATTTGCCTGTACCCGTACCCAACCCGGTGCAGGACTCTAGTTTGAGCCTTTCAGCCCTTTGTGGATTTTAAGTTGGTGTTGTGAGAGGTGTGCATTGGTTAATTAGTTAGAGTTAGTGGTTAAAGTTCTGTTATAAAATAGATTAGATCAGCTATTATTTATTATTCGAATTATTATAGACTTTAAGCTAGTTGTAAGCTAGGTAGACTTCTAAGGCGTCTAAGAAAGGGAATGGACTCAACCCCAACACTGTTAAAAAGCTTCTTTAAAAAAAAATAAAAATCAGTAATTTATATTTGTTCCATCTGTTGCAGTTTCCTGTTTTTCAGTTCCAAGCACTCTTGTACTCCCAGTTCCACAAGCATTTATTTTAAGTATTTATTTTACTTGTTCAACATCACATCACTCAAATAATAATATTTCCATGTAAAAACACACTTTTAAATTCATTGGGATGTGGCAAAAATATTTTATTTTATACACAGACATTCCAGTTTTCTCTGACTCAGAATTAATTGAGTCTGTCATATTTCCTTTTGCACAGCAGGTGTCACTAGTGAGAACGAGTCAACGAGGCTTCGGGTAATGAACCTTTTGGTGAACCTTTGAGCTGGAAAGCCCCATTGGTTCATGAAGCCTCGTTTTGCCATCACTAGTTCCCAGCATACGCATGATTGACTTATATTTAAGAGTGTTTGCTGATCATATACCAGTAGAGAGTTGACATTCAATATAACAAGCAACCAAAGCAGCCGGAAAACAACCACAGTTCGTAGAGACAGAAGGCAGGACACAGACACTGGCGCCATCTTGTCTGCCAATCAGAGAATAAACCAATCCCATTAACCGATCCCCAGCCATTAACCAATCCCCAGTTGATGATTGACTCTTATGATTAGGCGAAGGCCTATAACCGATTAACTTGTAATGCAGTATTTGGTCAGTGGATATTCCCCAGAAAATCTTACCTGTGAACTGAGTATCTGTTGTGTGGGCCTCCTCGGTATTCTGGCAAGATTTGACAAGATGAACAAATTGGTCTAATTCTGTGATTTGTGTTTTCTACTTTGTAGATGATGTTGCTGCTCCTAGGTGCTTCGGTTTCTCAGTTTGTAGTATGAATACATCACATTTAAAGTCACTGAGTTTTTTTCTCTACAGCCCATTCAACTGTCAGTATGTGAGTACACAACACTCTCCAGCTCTAAAAATAATTCTGTGGGTGTGATTCCTACCACTAAACAGCAGGAAGTCACACTAGAACTTTTTTCTGTGGCTGTCACTTTAAAAACAGCTGTTGCTTAAACTCTTTACAGTACTTAATGTACTTCGGTTAACCAAAAATATGGCCAGCTCTTCTTTCAGTGAAGATCCATAAAGTACTACAGCTGAAATATCTCTGCTGTGTGATCTTGTTGGAAAATGAATAAAGCCTGTCTGCAAATGTACAGCTGATAACTACCACCCCGCTGAGGCCACCTGGTGGCCCTTAATGTGCAGTGCAATCAAGTGTCTAGTGTACAGTTCTAGTCTACAATCACTGTTAATGCATTAACATCAGTGTACTAAACAAAGTGACCAGACAGTGTAAAGCTGTAATTCACACAAATATGAATCTGAGAGCATGTGGTTTCTTTTGTCAGTGTAATACAATAACAGCATTATTTTATGATCAAAATAAATGATATTTCCAGGCTAACAGATGTGTATCTCCTCATGTCAAGATTGTCTGAAGGTCCTGGGACTAGATGAAGTAACGAGGTAATGTACTAATGAAAGAGCTAAAAAAAAATTGTTCCAGAACTTTGTTACAGCTTTTATTAAACACACTTCTCCTGCAAAGTAGCTTACTATGTCACTGACTAAAATACCAATCCCAGTCCAATGTGTTAACAATGTAAAAGAAGGAATTTCTAAAAATTAATCTCTTACCTTCACCAGGGGTAGGAATAATTGGAGTTTCGCTCTGTTCAGGTTAAAAACAGAAATCTGGGTTAAAAAATAAAAATCTGGAAAATGACATTTGTCACAGTGAGCCGGCCCCATTGCACAAGAGAGACGCTAACACACACACAAAACTCCCTCACTCAGTCACCAAGCTACTGACCAGTGGGGAACCGTCAGGGCCCTCTACGCCCTCTCAGAGGGCCTAAAATATTCTTAAAACATTATATATATATAATTATCCAATTTTATTTGATCTACTTACAGTTTTACAATCGACATCTAAACAATTACAAAAATATAAGCAAATAAATTATTCAACCGTGTCTATTCAATCTGTGTTGGAAAGTGAGGGGTTAAGTGGAAGCCTGTGTCTCCCCCTATCAGGACTGTGATGCCCGCTGTTCGTTTACAGAGGGCCTGGCAGTTATACAGAGGGCCAGGTTTAATGGTCATGGTTCGCTACTGCTACTGACATGCCCCACCTGTCAACACACACTTGTCCCTTGTTGCGGGTTCTCTTCTCTTCCTTATTTAAAGCCCACAGGTCCAGTGCCCCACAGTGTTGGGACACTAGAGAGCTACGAAGCTGGAGCTGACAACCTTTCATGCCCTCCCAGCATCAGAGGCTGTTAGCATTATGCACCAGTGCATGTTGAGTTTGTACTGCATAATGGCACCTTGAGGTTCTTACAGCATATGTTGTACGCTTTGTTTTGATCCTTCTTTCTCCTGTATATTTATATTTATTTATATTTATATTAAAGTTGGGTGTCATCTGCATATTGATAACTAATACCATGTTTATTAATGATGTGTGGTAACGGAAGCATATATAGGTTGAATAGTAACGGCCCAAGAATTGATCCTTGGGGGACGCCACAAGTTATTTTTTGATGTGTGGAGGAAGAGGTACCTAATGCAACATAGTAATCACGCCCAGTTAGGTATGATCTAAACCAGTCTAAGCCACTAAGGCCTACCCAGCTCTGTAGTCGATCAAGAAGTATTTCATGATCAACGGTGTCAAAAGCGGCGCTTAAATCTAGCAGAAAAAGGACTGAGAGTTTGCCTGTATCCTTATTCAATCTCAAGTTATTTACTACCTTAACTAGAGCTGTTTTTTGTGCTGTGGAGAGCTCTGAAACCAGATTGAAAAGTGTCATTTATTTGATTTACTTTGACATAGTCATTCAACTGGATTGACGCTACTTTTTCAATTATTTTGCTAAGAAAGGAAAGGTTAGATATAGGTAGATAATTATTAAGAATTGTGGGATCAAGATTTCTGTTCTTTAATAGTGGTTTAACCATTGCAGTTTTAAGAATTCTAGGGAATTCACCCAATTGCAGAGACTGATTAACAATCGTTAGAACTTCATTTGCTAATGAGCTCAGAACCTGCTTGAAAAAGCATGTTGGTAAAGGGTCCAGTTCACAAGTAGAGGATTTTAGTGATGAGATCACATCAAGTAGTGTTACCAAGTCAACTTCTTGGAAATAAGATAATAATTGGAGCTTCGCTCTGTTCAGGTTAAAAACAGAAATGAAGAAAAATCTGGAAAATGACGTTAGACACGGTGAGCCGGCCTCGTTGCACAAGACACACACCTCTCCCTCCCCAAGCTACTGACATGCCCCACCTGTCAACACACACACACACACACACACACACGTCCCCAGTGTTACGAATGTAACGGCATCATTTTGTCAGTAACGGGATAATATAATTAATTACTTTTCCTGTCATTACAACGCCGTTTACGTTACTGGTCATTAAAAGCGGTGTGTTACTATATATTGATATACTAACAGTAATGCGAGCGGACCGCTGCCCAGGCTAGTGAGGAGTAACAGATCTCGATAGGTCACAGTTCAACACCTATTTAACTTAACAAGTCAGTAAGCGATTGGCTAAGGCAGCGTTATGGTAGCCAATCAGAGCCAGTGTTTTTACGACACAAACGGAGAAGAGGCAGAAATGGCGAGTCAGGAGCAAGCCGAAGAAAAATGGTCATTTTCAAGGTGGCGATATAAACATTATTTAAGAAAATACTTGAAGTTCCTGAATGTCTACCAGACTGGGTATTTACTTCTGTTGTGAACAAACCATTTGTCTCAGGTTGAGAGAATTTAATTTAATAGATGTAAATGCACTTTACTGTGTATATAGTGTAACTGTTTACTTTTGCTTGTTTTTTTTTCAAAGATTTGGGATTTTAAAGGATTTTATCCTGCACTGGTCTGTTGATGTGCAATAAATGTCAAAAGTTAAACACCTTTATGATCTACTCATTTCAACTGACTGTGAAAACTGCTTTTTCAAAAAATCCTTATTCATTGGCATATAGGCCTAACTTTTTTTTACTGTAATGCAAATAGTTACTTTCCCTGGTAACGTGTTACTTTTATTATAGAGTAATTCAGTTACTAACTTTTTTGAACAAGTAGTAACTACAACTAATTACTTTTTAAAAGTAACGTTCCCAACACTGCTTGTCCCTTGTTGCTGGTTCTTCTCTTTTCCTTATTTAAAGCCCACAGGTCCAGTGCCCCACTGTGTTGGAGCTGACTACCTTTCATGCCCTCCCGCAATCAGACACCATTAGCATTACACACCAGTGCATGTTGAGTTTGTACTGCATAATGGCACCTTGAGGTTGTTACAGCATATGTTGTACGCTTTGTTTTGATCCTTCTTTCTCCTGTATATTTATGAATATATGAACAAATTCAGTTTGTGCAGGGCAACATCTCACTCTGCAATATCAGAACATAAGTATCAGAACCAAAATATTACAAGAGTTCCCCTGAACTCCAGCTGTAGTACAACTTGTGTGAATTGTAGTTTTAGAGTTTATTCTCCAAGATCTAATGGCAGATATTTGCTGTGCATGAGAACACTGGCCCAGTTTCTCATCTAATGAAAAATACAAGAGCAAATAACCACTGCCAATCAAGCATTTGAAAAAGACAGCCTTTATTCCATAAGGGTTTGATCTGAGGCTTCAGGCCACTTCTGTAAAGACAACTCTTCCACTGGACACCACAGCAGATTCAGGAGGAGCCTCCCAGTCTTCTGCTACATGTCTCCCTGGTGAGCAGCAAAGGAGAAAGGAAGTTCAGACCATGTAGGCACCTTAGCAAACAGGGACCTGCACTGGGGATTCTACTCACTTTGCCTGCCACAGCTTGGCTCACAGCTGTCCGTTGCACTTGGATAACACACGGCTGTACTGCAGTGGATATAGACACTGCGATTTTTGGCCCATTTTCAGCCGATTTTTCACTTGTGCGACTATTTTTGCGATCGGGCCGAGGTTCGGCTCAATCGCGTGTCGTGCATCGTATAGTTTACACAGGTAAACGAGGAGCGATTCACACCTCACGACCAACTCCCGATCAGAAATCGCAGCGTCGCAAGAATATCAAACATGTTTGAAATTCAAATCGCTCCTCGTGAGATCGCATGAGAGTGTCGGGTCGTATAGTGTGAGTATATGAATCGTGAGCTGTGAACTTTTAAACCCTGCGATTTATGCCAAGCGCAGACTACACGACTTTTTTGTCCCTCACGATGTTCACTATGTCAAATTAGCAGTTATATTCGTTTCATGTCGTACTCGAGGAACTGGCAACACCGACCAAACATCGACCTCGTCCCGGCGTGAGTTCGTAGATCATCGCGCAGGGGCGGGGCATAGAAGCTGACAATAATGGCTACAGAAGCGCTTTGCGTGGTGGTAGCGCTTTTGTGCTCAGAAAAGCACAAAAAAAGAGGAAACGGCGACTGTGGGCTCATTCCTGGGTGACCCAAAGAGGACATCACCGGCTATGTTTACATTTGTGCGCCACAGAACACTCTGTCTTCCTATTGGTCAGCGTCAGGGAGCACATCATGGAGCATGTCAAACTAGGCGATAAAATACAAAAAATTCTAACATGCTAGTCTTTTCGTCGGACAGTCCGATGGCGTCGCTCACGTCAAATTACTGCTCGTGTACTATGTCATACTACACGGACCTTTGTTGCTTGCGACACTGAAATTCGGATCCGACGCGGGCAATTTGTCGGCTCCGACAAAATCGGGCTAAATTCGTGTAGTCTGAACCGGCCATAAGTCGTACAGTTTGAGCTGGAGCTGAGTACACGATTTAAAATATCGCACAGTGTACGCCCAGCTTAATTTGCATTCCTCGTATTCATGTGGCTGACCACATTGTATGATTGTGGATCATAGAGGTTCTGCTCAAGTCAGCAGGGCAAATGATTCCTAGAGCAACTACAAGAACATGAGTGGCTAGGACCATATAAAAATTAGGTTGTGTCTCTTTAGGGTAGACTTTAGCACCCAGCAGACACCAGTGATGGTGACAGCAGTCATTTGAATAAGTAGGGCTTTAGGACCCAGCAAGTAGTAATAGTATGGAACAGCTGACGGCTGCAAACTCGCATTTGTCTGGGTTAGTATGAACGGTCTGATTGAAGTTTGAATGTGGAGTTATTTTAGTAGTAAGTGAACTTCAACATAATGTTGGTTGCTTGTTGGTCGCTAATACATGAGTAGTTTCTCTCTGTCGCAGGTTTTAAACATTGAGTGAATGAACCTAACATGATAAAATCTAAATCAGCCTTCTTTACCCTTCACAATGAAACTGGCTTGATCAAGTTCATTCTTTGAAAAACACCTTCACCTCCTGGACTCCATGTGTAATGTATCATTGGGGTGTGTGATTGTGTGTGTGTGTGTGTGTGTGTGTGTGTGTGTGTGTGGGTTTACCCCTTAGGTCATCATACCCTGTATTAGCCCATTATCTGTTGCCCCTCACCTCAGTGTCACTCTGTTTCCTAGTGTATTTAAGTCCTTGTGTTTATTCTGTTGGTGTTTGACAGTGTGTGTGGTTTGACTAACCTATCGTGCTTAAAGTTTCTCAACTTTATTGATCATTCATTGGTACGTCCTGTACGATCGTGTCTCCATCACCCGACCCTGAGAGGAGCATCTCACCTGGAGCACTTCACTCCAGAGCCTGTGTGCCCTCCACTGGCAGAACCTGAGCCCAACGTGAGTCCTTCATCTGGTGTGTCCCTCAGACAGAGGTGTCCTCACCACCTCGATCAACAAGGACTCGCCTTTATGTAAGTGTTTGTGCATATATTTGTTAGAACAGCAGTAGTTGATCCATGCACATTACAGTTGCTCAGCTGGTCTGGTAAATATGGCATATAAAGACATTTAGCATTTACAGAAAATTGGAAATTTTATTTGGCTGAGTACAGAAACAACACATTTTTTGTATTACGACCAGCAGAGAGACATGAGCCATCATTTGGAACCAGAACTCTACTCTTGTACATCATAACCAAAACATTTAACGCCAGACACAACAAGAGCAGCAGGTTAATGATTCTAGTGCTCTCCCCATGATTATACAGCCTACAGAACTCATGTTGGTGCAAAATACTGCTGTGACTTCAGTGTAAGCATTTAGTCAAATATTGAATTAAAATAAACTAAACTACTATTTCTGTGCAGTGCAGCAGACCACAGAATAAAGTGAGTATTGTGTGTTAACACTGTCATACATAGATCCTCCCTCACCTCCTTAGCTCCTTAATGTGTCCCTGTTTTCCCTGTTTTGTGTTTTGGGCTTGGATCACATTATCACATTGGATCACATGTTTTGCCTACATATGCTTGTGCTAATCTGAAACTCATTTTCAGAAAACGACAGAAGGGAATCCAACATGCAGTTCAACATGTATTCTTCAAAAATAACACTGCCAGAAAAAATACCAATTATTAATACAAGTTCATCTAAAAATGCTCTTTTCACAGATCCAAAAAAAGGAGCGATTACATTGATAATCAGCCCAGTTTTGTACACTGTCAGAGTCACGGTCTCTAATGACACAGTGTTCATTTGGTCCATTGGGTTCCCCAGTTCTCCAGTAGCTAAAAGAAACAATCAGAATGTTTTGTCAGTATTGTAGTGTAAGGGCGTACTCACACTAGGGTCTGTGATCCGGGCCCGGGCACGGTTCCATGCCGAAGCACGGTTCGTTTGGCTAGTGTGAGTGCTCCAAACGTGCCCGGGCACGATTCGCTTGGACTTGGGCACGGTTGGCTTCTAGTGTGAGCGCTATCCGTGCCCAGGCCCGCTTGGTGCCTCGTCTGATTGGTTCATTTTGCTGGAACTCAAACATGACGTCAGTGATTCGACGCTCACGTTAAACAGTCATAGCGGCAAAGTGATTAGCAGACAGTCGTTGTGTTAAATTATCGATAAATCTGTGCTTGCACCGTGTTTCTGCACTCCCAAAACGACTCCAAAAATACAATAAAAAGAGAATCGTGAACTCAATAGTGTTGTGCGAGCGCGCTTTTATTCCAAATAAAGTCACGTTGTGATGACGTAAGCGTGCTCGGGCCAGGTTGCTGAAGCCAGTGTGAGTGCAGGCCAGAGGGGGAGTGGGGAGGGGGGATAACCGGGCCCTAGCACGGAACCAGCAAACCGTGCCTAGTGTGAGTACACCCTAAGAGTCAGTAATTACATCTTCAACAGGGCTCAGATCAGTGATATCTTACTTGTTCACCAGTGCTGTGCCATCCACCCACTTCCAGTCCTGGTTCTTCCCTTTGTCAGTCAGACCAATCCAAGCTTTCCTATCTCCCATCATGGAAACAAAGTTCTGTAGAAGTGTAAAAACTGGTTGTACATTTATGTGAAACTACCACAGATACACCCTACTTACACAACATCAGATGACACAACATTCAAAAACATGTATTTGTTAAAAATCAACCCTCCAATACTCTCACCTGTTCCTCTCTGCTGTTTATGATCACCAGGTCTGCTCCTCTCTTTCTGCAGTCCTGTCTGCTCTCACTCCAGGTCTTCTTCTCAGTAGAGATGTAGTAAATACTGCAGCCAAATATCTTCCATTCTAGTTTTACATACATATAGGGCAGGGGTCGGCAACCTTTGAGACATGGAGTGCCAACTTTAACATGTCTAGTCAATGAGTGTGCCACTGTCAACCATTAAAATTGGAGGGGGGGGGGGGGGGCTAGGTGGAGGAAGCGAGTCTAAATTGTTGAGGGGGGGAGGTGGTTGTGTGGTGAGTGTTAATTGTTAGTGGAGGGGAGGTGTAAATTGACACAAATTAAGTAATCGCGATCGATCATCGCCAAGTATAAACGCCTCCGCCGCTCGTGCAGGTTCAAAGTATACAAAAGTATAATCTATAATAAATAATCCAGCCTTGACGCGGCTTATGTCACACGCAGCGCCGTGCGGTCGTTAGGGTTATTTAAACAAATGTAAACATGGGTCTGTGGCGGGAGCTGAGTGCTGAGCGTTGAGGAGCGATTTCAATTGGAGGATCGTGCTCTCTGTCTGAGATTTTCAAAAAATTTTTGCTGATGCTGGTCCAGCGTGTCGCGTGCCAGTGATTATGCCTCGGCGTGCCAACGGTGGCCCGCGTGTCATAGGTTGCCGACCCCTGAAATAGGGTAATGCCATGATATTTCAGACATTATGTTCTTACCCGTATGACGACAATGTTTCGGTAAACAATCCCTCTCAGCCATTAATTGGTCCCTCTTACTGGATAGATTTTTGATTGTGATCTGTAACTGGTATCTCTCTTTAGTCAGATTGTAGTTACTGGTATGTAACTGGTTTCTCTCTATAGTCAGGTTATTGTTACTGGTATGTAACTGGTTTCTCTCTATAGTCAGGTTATTGTTACTGGTCTGTAACTGGTCTCTCTCTATAGTCAGGTTTTTGTAACTGGTCTGTAACTGGTCTCTTTCTGCTGTGAACTTGACCCACATCACTATGATGACAGTCAGCAGGAGAACACACAGCAGCACCAGACACACTGCAGTCAGTCTGGAACATCTGCTCCCTGCAGTGTCTCCTCCTGGTGGATTATACACACAGGGAAACACATATGAGCTTTAGGTACATAAAATCTATATATTCACAATAGGATATGTTTTTTATACATGGCTAACCTTGTAATGATGTTACAAAAATATACATATTTTTTTCAAATAAATGTGCACAAATGTGAGGTGTGTGTAGGTAATTCCACTATTGTTGCTCTCTACTGTTCTGCACTGATAAACGATCGTGCTAATATGTCAAAGTTTCTGTCACTGTGTTGTCAAGTTTGTGATACATTTTATCTAATCACTTTCAAATGTTAGTGAAAAATCCTTTACATTTTTAACACGTATATGTAGCCTAGTTTGCCTTTTTCCACAGAGGGACATGTTAGGAGCTAACCCTCCAGGGAGGACCCACCAACAAACCAGACTAAGACGTCCTCCCTGGGAGGACACGGGGAGACACACTCAGCACAAACACAGGCACGGTTAGAAGGAGCAACAAAGACACAAAAGACAACACAGACACAGAGACAGTAAAAGGAAGACAGAGACAGGCAAAAACACATAGGGGATTCCCAGGCACCGTGCTGGAACACAGGCACCCATCAAAGAGTCCTGGTCCACAGAAGCAGATGCAGGCTCTCTGATTTCCCTGGTATCTCTGGTTCCCCTGGTTCTCCTGGTTCCCCTGGTCCCTGATGCAGCTGCTGGGCAGCTGTGACGGTTTAGTCTCGCTCAAGGGCAACACCCTGGGAATTACACATGGCCGGGTAACAAGACTGTAGGGGTGGATGTGGATGATAGAGGTGGATGATATTAAAGGTACTCCAGTATTACTGTACTCTACATTCTTTAACGAATCAGACAAGTTACACATCACACTGACGGTCATTAAGCTATCACCAGAGCACACTTCCAACATATGATCAGCTATTATCCCAAAACATTAATGTGTTTGTTTATACTTAAAACTTTGCAATATACTAGGGACCCTCATCACCCTGCAGGTGGATCCGTCCCTGCTGGGATAAGTAACTCCCTTTGTATAATCAGTTCAGTCTTTTTTCCATGTTTCAGTGATGGGCTACCTTGTACCATCACAGCAGCACCATCTCCATCTCTGACTCAGAGCAGACAGAGGGCTCCCCAGTGTCATAACCAAACTCCTCACAGCTCTCCCACTACTCAGTGTAGGAAGGAGGCGTTGGGGAATCCCCCCAAGCAGGAGTCCCAGGACTCTTAAACCCACAACCTACAGCCACACTCACATCTCACTCCTGCTTATGACTACAAATGTCTCCATTGATGAGACAAGAGACATGTGGGACAGATAACACTGACATATATACACACATATGCCGAAACAGACACACACGAGCGCAGACGCAGACACAGATGAGACCAAGGGAGGAGACAGGGGCAGAAATCATGACACAGACACATTGACACATGACACATTGAGGCTGTAGCTCTAATGTACATTTGGACAGCAACATTGTATTCTCTGTCTCAGGCTGTTTATATACTGTAGTCAAAAACAACCCCTCTCTCTAAATATAGCACTGAATAACACTATTGTTTATTCTAGTCTTTGAATTATAACTAACACTTTTCTGCGAAACTGTAATATTTTAGTCATGTGGAACTGAATAAACATTGTTACATTGTCACAGCAAAACATGGTGTAACAAATCAAGGGGGCGGGTGTGACGCAAATGCAAGTAGTACTATAATGTATTAAACAAACACCAAATGAAACAAGAGAGAACAACTAAAGAAAAGAGAACACACACTAGGGTGAACATAAGAGTGACAACACAAACAACCACGTAACACACTAAAATAAAACTACTTTAAACACATTAATATTGCACTTTAACACACTACTGGAAGGATTACTAGACTTACGATGGATATACTAACAACCATGAACACATGACACAACTACTACTTATCTTCTTATTTCTGCAATTCTCGTTTAGGGGTCGCCACAGCGGATCAAACTCCTCCATCTGGCCCTGTCCTGAATGTCCTCCACTGACACACCAGTCACTCTCATATCCTCTACCACTGCATCCATAAACCTCATCTTAGGTCTACTTCTCCTCCTCTTGCCTGGAAGATCCATTCTCAAGACCCTCCTACCAATATACCTCTCCTCCCTCCTCTGTACATGTCCAAACCATCTCAATCTCACTTCTCTAACTTTATCTCCAAAACATGCTACATGTGCTGATCCTCTAATAAACGCATTTCTGATCCTATCCTTCCTCGTCACTCCAAATGAGAATCTCAACATCTTCATCTCAGACACCTCCATCTCCCTCACCTGTCTCTTTGTCAGTGCCACTGTCTCCAGTCCATACAACATAGCAGGTCTCACTACTGTCCTATAGATCTTTCCTTTCATTCTAGCCGACACCCTTCTATCACAGATAAGCCCAGACACTTTATGCAATCCACACCACCCTGCCTGCACTCTCTTCTTTACCGGTAAACTCGTCAACCTTCACCAAATTGACTCCTTGTAGCTGGACCTGTCCACCGTCTGCCCTCTTATTCACACAAATGTACTCTGTTTTACTCCTGCTCACTTTCATTCCCCCCGCTCTCCAAAGCATATCTCCATCTTTCCAAGCTCACCTCCACCTGCTCCCTACTCTCATTACAGATCACAATGTCATCAGCAAACATCATAGTCCATGACAATTGCGAACAGGATGGGACTCAGGGCTGATCCCTGATGTAGTCCTACCCCAACTTTAAACCTGTCTGTCATTCCTACTGCACATCTCACTGCTGTCACACTGTTCTCATACATATCCTGCACTACCCTCACATACTTTTCTGCTACTCCTGACTTCCTCATACAATACCACAGCTCCTGTCTCAGTACTATATCATAAGCTTTCTCTAAGTCAACAAACACACAATGTAACTCCTTCTGTCCTTCCCTATACTTCACCATTAACACTCTCAAAGCAAACATAGCATCTGCGGTGCACTTAGCTGGCATGAAACCATACTGCTGCTCACAGATCTCTACCTCTCCTCTAAGCCTAGCTTCCACTACTCTTTCCCAGATTTTCAGGCTGTAACTTTATTCCCTTGTAATTACTACAGCTCTGAACGTCGCCCTTATTCTTGAATATCGGCACCATTATGCTTCTTCTCCACTCCTCAGGCATCTTCTGACCTTCCAAGATTCTGTTAAATAACCCAGTCAAAAACTCCACTACTGTCTCTCCCAAACATTTCCATGCCTCCACTGGAATACCATCCGGTCCAACTGCCTTACCACATTTCATTCTCCTCCTTGCAGCCCTTACCTCCTCCTTGCTCACCTCTCCTTCATCTTCAGAACCCTCTTCCCCCCTCTCCTCCTCCTCCTTGTCCCAGCAGCAGTCCAATTTCCACTAATGCCCTGTTGGACAACAGCACCACTGGTGGTCGTTGTTAACCCGGGCCTCGACCGATCCGGTATGGAATTTCTGTTTTTGATCCGCATCATTTGATTTAGCGCAGTTTTTACACCGGATGCCCTTCCTGACGCAACCCTTCCTATTTATCCGGGTTTGGGACCGGCACTGAAATACACTGGTGTGTGCACCCTAGTGGCTAGGTTACACAACTACTACTTATACTGGACAGTAAACTAAACGAACAAGAAGATAGAAACGCACAGGATAAAAAGATACACAAACCTAAACAAGAGAGACGAACGCTACAACTAAACCAAACTACATAAGGAAATAAGACTGACAGGGAGACATACAAATGCTGAAGACGTATAACTGAGTATAGAAGAGGAGAACAATACGCAAAGGAAATACACATAACAAGAACCAACTAAATAAATCACGGTAAGAAAGCAAAGGAGAGTGGAGGTGAAACAGAAGCAAAGCGAAATGAGTACCAAAACAGGGAAGGCAGAACAGAACAAACCAGACCGGCACACGGGAGAAGCGAAGGAGAACTGGTTACAGAACGCAGAGAGAATGAAGTACAAGATACACAGGAAACCTTACAAACACACTGACCGACACAGGGAAGTAAAACCGAGGGGAATATATACACCGAAACGGGGGAGCGAACGAGACACAGGTGCGAACACTGAAGACAGGGGCGTGACAGAAGGGAAACCAAGGAAACTGGGAAAACTAGGCGGGACTAGGGAGGAGGGAGGAGCTGGAAGTGACACATGGATTTAAATTTTAGATTTATTTTACAATAACAATAAAACATTTTGTGCTGGGGTGGATTCCCAGTCTGAATAGTGCTATACAAATAACCCTGCCTAACCTTGAGAGAGCTCCAAAATGATGTCAGTACTTCCTCAGTTATTAAGATACTTCCTAGTTATGCATTACCAATGCACACTTGCATCAGATAGAAAAATAACTCATAGTACTATTCAGCCCTGTTGACAATTAAAATAAACTTGTGCACCTGTATGTTGAGTTGATGCATCCCTGTTTGTGAAGTCCTCCATCTCTGTGTTGATATCATGACCTCTAACAGCGTCTACACTCTCATAGATAGCCACCACCATCTCCACCCGCTCTCCTCTCTCCAACTCCACAATACCATTAACATCATCAGACACACTCCAAGACATGTCTAATCTATCACAGAACACTAAACTCTAGTGTCTCTGTGTGTGAAGACACTACAGTACAGCTGCTCCTCTTTACTCATGTGATGTTTCCTGACTGAGTTTAATTAATGTGCTGTCAGTTAAGGAAGTGACCAAGCAGCAGTGGTGTTCTGATCCTCTTTCTGTGCCTTGCTCAAGGGCACCTCAGTTATGGCTTCAGGCCTGGGAATCATACCCACACCCCTCTGGTCACAAGACCAGTTCCCTAACCACCAGACCATGACTGCCCCAGTAATGTGTCAATACCTAAATACTGTTTAGTGTTGGAGTACACACACAATAAACGTGTCTAGGAAGGATCATTTCATTTGATTCTCTGAAATGCACATGAAAGTGTAGAATTCTGGGGAGGGTGACCTCTGGCATCCTGGTGTGTGTATAGCAGTAACTGACAGTAACAGTACGGCACACTCCCTCCCTGTGTGCAGAACGAACTTCAGATAATCAACCAATCCCATTAACCGATCCCCAGCTGATGATTGACTCTGATGATTAGGTGAAGGCCTATCACCGATTAACTAGTAATGCAGTATTTGATCAGTGGATAATCCCCAGAAAATCTTATCTGTGAACTGAGTATCTGTTGTGTGGGCCTCCTCAGTATTCTGGCAAGATTTGGCAAGATGAACATATTGGTCTAATTCTGTGATTTGTGTTTTCTACTACTTTGTACATGAGATAATGTTGCTCTTAGGTGCTTCGGTTTCTCAGTTTGTAGTATGAATACGTCACATTGAAAGTCACTGAGTTTTTCACTACAGCCCATTCTACTGTCAGTGCATGAGCACACAACACTCTCCTACACTCAGCTCTAAAAATAATTCTGTGGGTGTGATACCTACCACTAAACAGCAGGAAGTCACAGTGGAACTTTTTCTGTCACTTAAAAAACAGCTGTTGCTTAAACTCTTTACAGTACTTAATGTATTTTGGTTAAGCAAAAATATGGCCAGCTCTTCTTTCAGTGGAGATCCATGAAGTTCTACAGCTGAAATATCTCTGCTGTGTGATGTTGGAGGATGAATAAAGCCTGAGTCTGCAGATGTACAGCTAATAACTACCACTCCACTGAGGCCACCTGGTGGCCCTTAATGTGCAGTGCAATCAAGTGTCTGGTGTACAGTTATAGTGTACGATCACTGTAAATGCATTAACATCAGTGTACTAAACAAAGTGGCCAGACAATGTAAAGCTGTAATTCACAAATATGAATCTGAGAGCACTTGGTTTCTTTTGTCAGTGTTACAACAGTAGCGAACCGTGACCTTTAAACCTGGGCCCGCTACCCCCCCCCCCCCCCCCCCCCCGAAATTTTTTTTTTCCTTTCTTAATAAACTAAATAAAGAAAAACTGAGACGACAGTACAGCTTTAAAAACGCAATAAACAATAATATCTGTACTAGATAACATCTTAAGCAAAATAAGTTTCCAAACAAAATAAGGTTCACAGCTCCGTGGTTCTCGGAAGCGGAATATGTAAACAACGCGCACGAGGACGTCAAAGGGATGAATCGAAACTAGCTAGCGATGGTGCTAACGACAGCTAGCGTCGCCACAGCGGGCGGAAATTATCATACAGTTAAGCCCGCCCACTAAGAGAGAAGATATGATTGGTCAATTTTGCTGTCATTTGAAACTGGTATTGCGCTGAATTATAACTGCCAGGCCCTCTGTAAACGAACAGCGGGCATCACAGTCCTGATAGGGGGAGACACAGGCTCACAGGCTTCCACTCAACCCCTCACCTTCCAACACAGATTGAATAGACACGGGTGAATATTTTATTTGCTTATATTTTTGTAATTGTTTAGATGTCGAATGTCAAACTGTAAGTAGATAAAATAAAATTGGATAATTATATATATAATGCTTTAAGAATATTTTAGGCCCTCTGAGAGGGCGTAGAGGGCCCTGACGGTTCCCCACTGCGTTACAATAACAGTATTATTTTATGATCAAAATAAATAAATGATATTTCCAGGCTAACAGATGTGTATCTCCTCATGTAAAGATTGCCTGAAGGTCCTGGGACAAGATGAGGTAACGTACTAATGAAAGAGCTAAAAAAAATTGTTCCAGAACTTTGCTACAGCTTTTATTAAACAAACTTCTCCTGCTAAGTAGCTTACTGTGTCACTATGACTAAAATCAGTGGGGAACCGTCAGGGCCCTCTACGCCCTCTCAGAGGGCCTAAAATATTCTTAAGCATTATATATATAATTATTCAATTTTATTTTATCTACTTACAGTTTGACATTCGACATCTAAACAATTACAAAAATATAAGCAAATAAAATATTCACCCGTGTCTATTCAATCTGTGTTGGAAGGTGAGGGGTTAAGTGGAAGCCTGTGAGCCTGTGTCTCCCCCTATCAGGACTGTGATGCCCTCTGTTCGTTTACAGAGGGCCTGGCAGTTATAATTCAGCGCAATACCAGTTTCAAATGACAGCAAAATTGACCAATCATATCTTCTCTCTTAGTGGGCGGGCTTAACTGTATGATAATTTCCGCCCGCTGTGGCGACGCTAGCTGTCGTTAGCACCACCGCTAGCTAGTTTCGATTCATCCCTTTGACGTCCTCTGTTTACATATTCCGCCTCCGAGAACCACGGAGCTGTGAACCTTATTTTGTTTGGAAACTTATTTTGCTTAAGACGTTATCTAGTACAGATATTATTGTTTATTACGTTTTTAAAGCTGTACTGTCGTCTCAGTTTTTCTTTATTGCAGTTTATTAAGAAAGGAAAAAAAAAAATTCGGGGGGGGGGGGGGGGGGGGGGGGGTAGCGGGCCCAGGTTTAAAGGTCACGGTTCGCTACTGACTAAAATACCAATCCCAGTCCTGCGTTAATGTAAAATAAGGAATTTCTAAAAATGAATTTCTTCCCTTCACCAGGGGTAGGAATAATAATAATAATCTTTATTTGTATAGCACCTTTCATACATACATGTAACTCAAAGTGCTTTACAGTATAAATACAAAGAAACATTAAAAGGAGATAAGACAAAAAGAAAATGTTAAAAGAAATTAAAGATAAAAACATTAAAATAACATAAAAAGTAAAAAAGTAAAGTAAATAAGATAATAAAAAGTAAAGTAAATAAGATAAAACTATTAAGATAGAGTTTCTTAACTAAAAGCGGATCTAAACAGGAATGTTTTGAGACTGCTCTTAAAACTATGCAGGGATGAAATGCCTCTGAGCTCTTCAGGAAGAGAATTCCAGAGCTTTGGGCCATAGTGGCTAAAAGCACCCTCACCAATCTTTAATCGGCTTTTAGGAATCACCAGTACAGATTACTATTTGAAGACCTGAGAGACCTGACTGGAACATATCTAACCATCATTTCACTCAGGTAAAGAGGAGCAAGACCATGAAGACATTTAAAAACCATGACTAGAACCTTAAAATCTATTCTAAAGCTGACAGGTAACCAGTGCAGTGAGTGGAGTGCAGGTGTAATATGATCTCTCTTTCTCCTGCGGGTCAGAACCCTTGCAGCCGCGTTCTGAACTCTCTGTAGGTGCGCAATAGAGCTCTTTGGAAGAGCAGATAGAACAGCGTTACAATAATCTAGCCTTGATGTGATAAATGCATGGACAAGTTTTTCACTGTCAGCAGGAGAGAGCATATCTCGGACCTTAGCGATGTTTCGAAGATGAAAGTAAGCTGTCTTGCATGTAGTCATGATGTGTGATTTGAAGCTGAGCTCATTATCAAAGGTGACGCCCAGGTTCTTAACACATTGTCTGGCATTCAGATTCATTTGATTTAAATAAGTCTGGACATCATTCCTTTATGAATCACTGCCGTTATTTTTAACGGCGTTAGGTAACGGCATCATTTTGTCAGTAACGGGATAATATAATTAATTACTTTTCCTGTCATTACAACGCCGTTTACGTTACTGGTCATTAAAAGCAGTGCGTTACTATATATTGATATACTAACAGTAATGCGAGCGGACCGCTGCCCAGGCTAGTGAGGAGTAACAGATCTCGATAGGTCACAGTTCAACACCTGTTTAACTTAACAAGTCAGTAAGCGATTGGCTAAGGCAGCGTTATGGTAGCCAATCAAAGCCAGTGTTTTTACGACACAAACGGAGAAGAGGCAGAAATGGCGAGTCAGGAGCAAGCCGAAGAAAAATTATAATTTTCAAGGTGGCGATATAAACAATATTTAAGAAAATACTTAAAGTTCCTGAATGTCTACCAGACTGGGTATTTGATTTATTTAATTAAGAATAGAGGTTTAATTGTTAAGTTTACTTCTGTTGTGAACAAACCATTTGTCTCAGGTTGAGAGAATTTAATTTGATAGATGTAAATGCACTTTACTGTGTATATAGTGTAACTGTTTACTTTTGCTTCTTTTTTTTTTCAAAGATTTGGGATTTTAAAGGATTTTATCCTGCACTGGTCTGTTGATGTGCAATAAATGTCAAAAGTTAAACACCTTAATGATCTACTCATTTTAACTGACTGAAAACTGCTTTTTCAAAAAATCCTTATTCATTGGCATATAGGCCTAACTTTTTTACTGTAATGCAAATAGTTACTTTCCCTGGTAACGTGTTACTTTTATTATAGAGTAATTCAGTTACTAACTCAGTTACTTTTTTGAAGTAGTGAGTAACTAACTAATTACTTTTTAAAAGTAACGTTCCCAACACTGCTTGTCCCTTGTTGCTGGTTCTCCTCTCCTTTATTTAAAGCCCACAGGTCCAGGGCCCCACAGTGTTGGAGCTGACTACCTTTCATGCCCTCCCACCATCAGAATTACACACCAGTGCATGTTGAGTTTGTACTGCATGGTACCTTGAGGTTGTTACAGCACATGTTGCACTCCTTGTTTTAATCCTTCTGCTCCCTCCTTTCTCCTGTATATTTATGAATAAATGAAGAAATTCAGTTTGTGCAGGGAAACATCTCACTCTGCGAATTTCAGAATGTAAGTGGTATGATGAGCCAGAGAAGATGTGATTGGTCACATGTGAACCTGCACAGCACTCATTAGTCCTTGTTTGTGTTCCATGTGCTTTTGTCCCAACAGTCGTTGTGTCAAGTATCTCATTACATTGAACAAGACTGAATTAGTAAAGCTCTAGATATTTAGACAAACTTAGGCTAAAATACCCAAGTAAAATGAAGGCTTAAAACCCTTTTAACTAGAAATTTAAGGGATACGAGCAGAAAGAAAGCAGATTAAGTATGCGGTGCATGCAACTAAAATGTTCAAGGGAAGCGTGATTAGCATTTCAACAAAGCACTACAGATAACCTTACAAATAATCTCCATTACAACAGTTCCCCTGAACTCCAGCTGTAGTACAGCTTGGAGAATAAACTCAAATTCACACAAGATCGTCTAATGACAGATTTGCTGTGCATGAGAATACTGGCCCAGTTTCGTATCTAATGAAAAATACAAGAGCAATAACCACCCACAATCAAGCGTTTGAAAAAGACAGCCTTTATTCCATAAGGGTTTGATCTGAGGTGGTGAGCTTCAGGCCATTTGTGTAAAGACAACTCTTCCACTGGACACCACAGCAGATTCAGGAGGAACCTCCCAGTCTTCTGCCACATGTCTCCCTGGTGAGCAGCAAAGGAGAAAGGAAGTTCAGACCATGTAGGCAACATGGGGAAACAGGGACCTGCACTGGGGATTCTACTCACTTTGCCTGCCACAGCTTGGCTCACAGCTGTCCGTTGCACTTGGATGACACACGGCTGTACTGCAGTGGATATAGACCTGGGAACAAAGTCAAACCTAAGCAAGGGCCACAGTGCATTGTACAAATGTCTGGGACAAGGTTAAAGCCATTACCTGGTTGTGCAAGGGAGCCATGGAGGTAGGATCCACAAAGGTGAACATCTTGAGGACAAAGCGCTTGTAATGGGTGGGGAAGGGAACTGCAGACGACCCCTCAACTGCAAGCAACTGTGTCAGGTAGCGGTCATCCTTGTAGGGGCACCTTTGGAATACACCAGGTCAACACCAGCCTCTACTGAACACTGGAATACCCATGGGAAGCAGTTTTGGAACTTACCCATTGACTAGAAGGTCCCACTCAGGAAGGCTGAAGGGGTTGGGGGAAGAGGTTGCCCAGCAACGTCCCAGGGTCAGGACAATATGGGGATCAGACCTGTCCAGGATACGCACTTCCACATAGACCGGCTCCCTCAGCACCTTGGTCACAGGGTAGTCAGCGTCCGTGTAGTAGGAGGTGTAGGCTGCCTGTGCTGTTGGCAGACAGGCAAAGTGGTTTTAGAATCCCTGCATAAACCAAGCTCATACTAGCATCCAGACGGAGGATACTCACCTTCCACACAGCCCTTTGTGGTGCACTGACCATTTGCTATTCTTAGTTCTACCCTGAGGGGTCCAGGAGCAACTACAGGTAGAGGCGGCTCGTTGGCATAGTGCTGAATAGGCAGTGTAGCAACACTCATACCGTAATACCTACACTGGAAGTAAAGCCTGGCAAAAGAAATACAAAAGGTGATGAGAAAAAACCCTGCATGAAAATATGCCATGCAATCATGGTCAACTCACTCATAGTAGCTGTCCCTTGTGATTGCTCCAAGGGGACCAATTCCAACTTCATATGAAGAGGTCATCTTGTTCTCGTACACCAAGTAGTCACCCAGCTCCTGGAAGGAAGAAGGTTGTGAGGTTACATTCCTAAACATCCCACATCTAACCCAATGTAGAAGCCTCAAGCACTAACCATCACATGGGTACCACAGGCAGTTACAGGAAACTGGTAGATAGCAAAAACTGCATTGGAGTCAATTGCACCACAGGGTCCATTTTCTCCCAAAAGGCTGACTGATTCCAGGCTCAGCCTGGGCAGGGTTGAGTCCTTGGCCACCACCAACACGAACTGGCCATCTCTCGTGCACTGGACAGTCACTGCCAACATCAGGGAGAAAAGCAGGCAAAGTTCACCTCCCAGTTTCAAAAGCAACAAGGTTAAACAGAGGCAAACCCTTACCTGTTCTTCCATAGTAGCAACGTCGTCCATCAAAACAGCAGTTTATTTCTTCACAGTGGGTAACATTTAAGCCAGGTTCACCACAAGCAATCTTGACAGACTCATCGACATTACATTTCTGAGAAGCTCCAGTCTTGGTCATCTCTTGCTGTTGGTCATGTACCTCAGGAACATGGAGCTGCAGAAGCTGGGAGTTTGTTGGTAGTTGTTTATTCTCTTGTAGACTCCATGGAGATGCAGCTTCACTAGTCCAACAAGTTAAAGAACCACAAAGACCCACAAGGGCAACAGTGGCCAAAACTCCTGCCATAACCTTTAAACTACAGAGATCTGCATGTAAGTTTGTTCTCCTCTCTGTGATCTTTTTATTTTGCCTTTCCTCCTAATTGTGCCCAAGCCCTCCCCCTATTTTGTTAGCTATTAATGATTTGCCAGCCGAGTGCAATCATGAAATCTGTGCCGTGTTCATACTTTGATGGTAAATTTGACTGGACTGCTTTTGGTTACCTAAAAATGTTCAATCTCCAGGATTTTTGAACCACTTTAAGAATTCCAGTTCATGAATGCTGTACAAAAGTCTTCTAAATCTTTAAATGCTTTGAGGTTCCATTTTAAGGTTGTTTTGGGTTCAGTTCTCCTTGCACCCCCCCCCCCCCCCCCCCCCCCCCCCCCAATAAATCACATTTAACAAACATCTAGGTATTAAATTCTTTTAAGTGTCACGTTACAGCTCCAGACCCTTCCCTTCGGGCATGTTTCTGTGTAGTCGGCCCACTTCCTATGGTTGTGGTTGTTTGTGTACATTTCCACTCGTCTTCTCAACCTAATGTGTATAATTTAAACCTGCGATTCAGTTCCTTTCATTCATTTAATTCATTTTAAAGAATAGAATCGGATAATTTGCATGATGCCTGATACTACATCACGACTACTAATGCTAGTCGTGATGTAGATAGTTATTATGAAGATAAGAACACTTGAGACCACGAGTGAGTTATTTACTTTCATTAAGGAGAATACAAAAAAAGAGAACAATGACTAATGTAATTTTACAATTCACTCACAATAATAGTGAACTTATGCAGCTATGCTCACATTTAGGCATGACATCATGCGGACCTCATATTTCAGGATCATAATATTGTCATTATGTATCATATGGAAATGGCCACAAAAAATCCTTAATTTTGAGAGGGTAACTGTAGCAAAATAATGGTTCTAATGGCTTTATCTTGGTAGTGGACTTAGTTTCAGTTTCATAAGTGGCTGTCAGAGGTGAATACACCATTGTTGTTACAAACAACAGTGACCATCTTCATAACAGGAAGTGTCTGAGGAACTTTGAGAGCAAAGAAAACCACGCATTTAAGTTAAATGACTGAGCAGCACAAGTCCAACTGGCTGTACTGACAACAAGTTCAGGAGGCAATTCCTTCAGTTTTATTTTTTCATTTTGATTATACATGTCGTTCCCATAGTAAATATCCCTCTTTTGGAGGGGTAGATTTTGTTACACCTTCATGTACAGTATATTTACCATATCTGTAGATTTCATCTCCTGGAACACTAACTTAGAAAACTAGTTTCGCTTTCAGTCACTGCCTGCATAATGAGCTCATCTGAGATCTCTCCCTTTTCCTCAATGGTACGTTCCACATCCTCCAGGGCCTCTAGATAGAAGGGGTCGTCAGGACCCTCCCCCCAGTCCTCTGTGTCCTCTGTCTGGGATGGCCAGGCGGCTTGCTCCCTGTGGCCCTCCGTACCAGGGGGAGGAGCTGGGGCAGAACTCTGGCTCAACTCAATGTTTCCCAGTTCATCCATCAGGAACAACTGATCCTCTTCATCCTGGAGAGAGAATCCCTTTATGTCAAAATGCAGCAGTAGCTTCTTCTAGTACTATTATTACTATTGTAAGTTGTTTTTTTTATGCTGGACTGACCTCTTTCAACATATAACTCATGCTGACCTCTTGTGGTAGTGGGTAACCTGCATGCAACAAAAGCAGCAAGATACAAGCTACAAGCTAACAGTGTGTGGATGACAGAGGAAACACGGTTGACAGCTGTAATTATAGTAAAACAAGACAGATGAATTAGTGATGAATTAGCAATGTGATGCCAAATACAACATGATTGGTAAAATGGCATTGTGCTGTAAAATAAGTCTGCAGTGTGACTGGTGTAAGGTAAAATGGCATTGTGATGTAAAATATGTACGCCGTGTGATTGGTGCAGAGGTGGGTAGAGTATTCAACAATTTTACTCAAGTAAAATTACTGTTACTTGAACCAAATGTTACTCAAGTAAAAGTAAAAGTATGCATCCAAAAATTTACTTGAGTAAAAGTAAAAAAGTACTTTGATAAAAAGCTACTCAAGTAGTGAGTAAATGCATGAGTACTGTCTCGTGTCAATAAATTACATCATGGGAAATTGAATTACTGGAAACTGACTTTTAATGATAACAAAAATAATTTATTATAAAAATATATAATATATAAAATGTATTTATTATAAATAATTTGTATTTTAGTTTGTTCCTAATTATTAGACCTGTGTAACTTTATGTTTAACTTGTGTGTAAACCTGTGTTTAACTTTAATGTGTTCCACAAAGGCACTAACTGATGAGACTGTCAGCCAATACGTGTAGCTACATCTTGACGCCAATTTGTAGCAAACTTTTGTTCAACTAAATCATCATATATTGCTATTTTGAATTGGTTTTTAGTATTGCACTGCGTTACATTTAATAATTACATCATACAAACGTATAGCCTACCTTAGAGATAGCATTACACAAAATTATATATACGGCAAACTTATCGTATCGTGTTTCCTCAAATTTGATGTTGAGTTCTTGTAGGCTGAAATGTCCACACGTTTTAGCAGACACAACTGACAGCGCATTATATAGCTGTCCTTTTACACGTTTGTAATGTGAACATTGGCTGTATGAGGTCAGGGATGCTCGGTAGGTTTTTCTGTCACTTTCTTGCTACCGGTGGAGAAAGTTTGCTTATGTGATCACGTGACTGACCGGCTTCATTTGATTGGTCACTCATACTCGGGTGACGAGACGTTGGTCAGTCTTCTCATTGAAAAGACGAATTATTTACAAAACGAAAGTAACGGTAGCGCGCGGCGCAAATCCGATTGTAACGGAGTAAAAGTCGCATTTTTCTCAGCACATATTTACTCAATTAAGAGTAAAAGTCGTTCATATTAAAACTACTCTTACAAGTACATTTTTGTCCAAAAAGCTACTTGAGTAAATGTAACGGAGTAAATGTAACGCGTTCCTACCCACCTCTGGATTGGTGCTATGTAAAATGGCATTATGATGTAAAATGAGACTGCGCTGGAATTGGCACTATTTGTCCACATTGTAATTGTAAATGGCACTGTGGTATAACTTGTGTACTTACTAGACGACCTGTAGTTCTGTCTCCTGCACTCAGGATCGTGACACCTCTGATACCACACCTCTTCTTTCAGATCCACAACAATTCTGAAAAGAACAAAAAGCACAAGATACACAGACCTGAGCAATTTCAGCAAGTCAGTGGTTCTGTTTATTACAAACAAATATGCTAAAATGGTTTCCCAGCATCTCCCGTGTGTTTTGCCAGGCAGACTCTGCCGTAGTTTGTTTAGTCACTGTTGCTACAAGGGATTGTGTCATCATCATTACTTTCAGATGGGAGGAGGATCTCCTTGAAGGACTCACATGATGTTGTTACTCTTGTGGAAACGGCCCACATTATGACACCAGCGGAACCTTCCGATGTCATAGACCAGCAGTTGCTCGGATACAAAGTAGGTCCAGCGCCTGATGCCTGTCAATGTAATCCAATGACGTCAATTCATTTAGCAATGTTGAAGGGATCGTTCAGCTTGTGGTCTATGTACTTACATCCTTGAACACCATCCTTGTACACCAGTGTCAGCACAAAGTTATCTAGCTCTTTGTATGGCGATGCCTGCTGTTCACCTGCAAGCTCTGTAAAAAACAGTAATACAATTTAAGTTTGTTCTTAAATTGTATGTCTGTCTATGGTTATTTGTGCTTCTTGGCAAACATTTAACTTGCAAAATACTAGGTAATGACATTGACTCCTGTAGTTTAGCAGTAGTCTGACTCAATGGTATTTTAAATTCTGGCCTATCCATACAATTACCTAAGATGAATTCTGTGATCAGATGTAAAGCACTTTTGTAAGTCGCTCTGGATAAGAGCATCTGCTAAATGCCGTAAATGTAAATGTAAGCGTAATAAGGATGAATTGTAGGTATAAAAACACTCACCTATTGTTGAGGGATTAAATGATACATAAACATTTAGTATATAAGTAGTTTGCTGGAACCACTAAGGGCAGCAGTGCATCATTTGCAGTGATATGTCACACAACTCACTACAGGGTGATTTTGGTTATAGAGAAGGGCTAATTAGGGAAATGAGAGGAAAAGGTCTTCCACTGTGGTGTGTTAAGACGTTCATAAACCTTCACCTCACCAAAAACAATTCCCCAACAATCAAGTGTGAACACTCACAGGTGTAGTAGTATTAGTAAACACAGAGAATATGGCTATATTTGGACCTTGATTTGACCAACAGAGCATGGCACAATATCAAATACTTCAAACACAGAGAATGAAAACCAAATCTCTTGTGTGGACACCATCATAGTGTCTACACCACTGGGATTGCAGTTGAAATACAGAGAAAAGGTTTTAGTGCAAACATGCTGGGTTACGCTTGCTGCAATAGGAGTTGTAGTCCGGTTAAACTTGATATGAGGAACATTGGTCATAGGTCAGGATCCCAAGTACCTGATCCTTGTTGGACTCTGTGCTGGACTGAACACTGTGGCTCAGCTGAACTCTCTGGAGCGTCACACTCCAGAATCCTCTGGCCTGTGAAACTGTGAAGAAAACAGACCATTTATATAGAACAACAAATGACAAGGACACTTTTTAGAGACAGCACAGTTACATGTCATTCCATTTTAGCAGTTTCCTAATAAAATCAGTGAAGCCCTTATACTCGAGTAACTACCTTGTCCTGTTTACTTTTTACATGAATGTCCTTATGTGGTAATAATAGCTAGCAGAGATACACTTACACACACACATGGGTCATTCCATGTCAAATCAACCAAAATTTAGATTGACCATCTCAGAATCCCTTCAAACTTTCCCCATTTAGTAGGCAGATATGTTTCATGGGAAAATCCAAAGTATTTCTGTTCCATGTTCGATATTTCAAGAGTTACAGCCGTTTTTGTAAAGACGCATCTTTTGCGAAAGTGGCTAAATAGCAATATTTGAATGTGAATATCTCTAAAACTATTACAGCTAGAAGGCTGAATTTTTTTGGTATGTTTAGTAACTTGTATACTTTATGTACTTTCTGGTGCTGTAAGTTGTGTTGTGTCAATAGAAAAAAATCCCAAATTTGGAAAAAAAAATCAACTAAGAGTCATTTTCACCTGTCATTATCTCATGGATGGAGTAGAAGAAGGCTGATCTATGTTTTATGTTTCAAAATACTTCCAGTGGCAATGTTGAAGTAATAAATAAGTTGCCTGTATGTGGTCCAGTTTTTGCACAATTTGCTGTCAAATATTCGATTTCACACGTACGGTACCCTTGTTTGGACACTGATTCCCAAAATATCTATATTTAGGGTTCACACACGTAGTGTGGGAAACCTATTGTTATTGTTAGGTTTTTTCTTCTTTCTTTATTATTAGGGTTCACACACATAGTGTGGGAAACCTATTGTAATTGCTCGGATTTTTCTTCTTTCTTATTAGGGTTCACACACGTAGTGTGGGAAACCTATTGTAATTGCTCGAATTTTTCTTCTTTTTTTTTTTTTTTTTAGGGTTCACACACATAGTGTGGGAAACCTATTGTTATTGCTCGGATTTTTCTTTCTTATTAGGGTTCACACACATAGTGTGGGAAACCTATTGTTATTGCTCGGATTTTTCTTTCTTATTATTAGGGTTCACACACGTAGTGTGGGAAACCTATTGTAATTGCTCGAATTTTTCTTCTTTTTAGGGTTCACACACATAGTGTGGGAAACCTATTGTTATTGCTCGGATTTTTCTTTCTTATTATTATTATTATTTTTCTCCGCATAAAACGCATACTGCAGCCTAAACCGCAAGGCGCAGGGAGACCAAACTTGGCAGACTGGTGTAGTCTGTTTGCGGGACCGTGCTTAAGTACAGACACCCAAATTGGCCTCATGGTGGCGCTATAGCGCAGCATTTTGCGTTTGGATTCATATCTCCCACCCCGTAGGTCCTAGACACAAAATTCCACTTCAGGTGCATTCCTTGGCTCCAGACAAACAAAAAAGCCTCAAGAACCATTAAGCTCCGCCTACTTAGATTTTTTGCTAATTTGCATAATATGCAAAACCTACTTTTTTATACTAGTCCCTGGTTTTTCATCTGATCACCACAATCTTGGTGTCAAAATATTCACAAGAATCTCATTATCAAGGAACATCAACAAAACTGTGACATTGGTATACCGTCTGGTTGTCACATGTCAATCAATAGCTCTGAGGCGTGGCCAAATTGACTTCAGCAGCTATATCTCAGCAATGCTTTGACCTATCTTTATGAAAATTTATCAGTTGTTAGGGCACATGACTCAGAGGTCACAGGTCAAAGCTGGCCACGATTGTCCAATAGGGGGCGCTATAACATGGGGAAATTTGTTTCTCAGAAACCATTAGTCACATCAAGCCCAAAATTTACAGGCATCATCAGGGGCCCAAGTGGTATCAAGGCACACAATGATGACCTCATCACTCAAAAAACATGGCCGCCATGAGCCAATTAATTTTTATTTGAATTAATTGGCCATTTGACAGACTTACCATTGGCCAATCAACATGAAACCTCATCACTGTACATATCCCAGGACTATGTGTCATACTGTGCAGTGTTGAAACATTTGGCCACTAGGTGGCGCTATTTGTGAAAATCATACATAACTCCTCCAAATTTTCACTTAGGAACATGCAACTTGTTTCATTTTATACCTTGCAGTAGACCTGACAACTTTGCTATTACAAGTCCTATTAAAAAATGCATACTTTTGTCACATTCATCAATTGTTTGAAAATAGCTCTTTAAGAACTAGTCCTAGGAATTTGATCCAATGATGTCAAAAATGGCATAAGCATAATCTGTAGACACTGTAGTTAACTAAATAAGGAAAAAATGTTGCATTTTTATTTGTCTGATTGGTCAATTTTTCCATTATATCCTTCTGGCCATGCCATAAATGACCTTTATTGCTATAACTCATAAACCATGTAAGTGATCAACTCCAAATTTGAAAGGCTTTTATAGACTGAGGTCCTTGTGAGGTAGGCCAAGTTTGGTTCAAATTGGCCTGTCGGAGGCGCTACAGTACCCAAAAACCTGAGAAATCATAAAAACTCACGCAGCAATCTTGTTATGCAGAATACAGACAAGTAATGGGGCTTGTATGATTCAGATCAATGAGGTCTATAACATTGCAATTACATCTCATAACAAAAAGTGCACTGCCTGACCAGAAATGAACCTTTTAATTCACCAAAATGTCATTGCATTACTGAGATTAATGAGATATCAGTATGATAGTACTTGGGCTCCATCTAGTGGCCAAACACCGAAACTGACTGAAAACAATTGCTCACATGAAACACCACACAAACGCACACAAAGCTGATCTCAGCATGTGATTTAGTTCTGTGATCTGAATCATTTTGCCAATACACATTATTTTGATCCTTTTGGGCCTTTAGTGCCTCAGTTGAATTGAATGTTTTGTCACATTGATTTACTTATGCATTTTTTCCACTCAAACAGCTTCTATTCACTTTTGGGTCTAAAGGACCTACTGGGCTTCTTTTTGCCTATTGAGGCCAAGAGGCAAATTTGTTTGTCTAAAAGACCCTTTGGGCTTTTTTGCCTTTTTTTGTGTGAACCCGCCAATCGCCGCTTGCGGCTATATTTTTTTCTTCTTATTATTATTATTATTTTTCTCCGGATAAAACGCATACTGCAGCCTAAACCGTAAGGCCCAGGGAGACCAAACTTGGCAGACTGGTGTAGTCTGTTTGCGGGACCGTGCTAAAGTACAGAGACCCACATTGGCCTGATGGTGGCGCTATAGCGCAGCATTTTGCGTTTTGGTCCATATCTCCCACCCCGTAGGTCCTAGAAACAAAATTCCACTTCAGGTGCATTCCTTGGCTCTAGACAAACAAAAAAGCCTCAAGAACCATTAAGCTCCGCCTACTTAGATTTTTTGCTAATTTGCATATTATGCAAAACCTACTTTTTTATACTAGTCCCTGGTTTTTCATCGGATTTCTTCAATCTTGGTGTCAAAATATTCAGAAGAATCTCATTATCAATAAATTTGAACAAAATTGTTACATTTGCATACATTGTCGTTGTGACATGTCAATCAATAGCTCTGAGGCGTGGCCAAATTTACTTCAGCAGCTAGATCTCAGCAACGCTTTGACCAATCTTCATGAAAATTTATCAGTTGTTAGGGCACATGACTCTGAGGTCACACGTCAAAGCTGAGCCAGATTGTCCAATAGGGGGCGCTATAACATGGGAAAAACTGTTTCTCAGAAACCATTAGTCACATCAAGCCAAAACTTTACAGGCATCATCAGGGGCCTAATTGGTATCAAGGGACACAATGATGACATCATCACTCAAAAAACATGGCCGCCATGAGCCAATTAATTTTGATTTGACCTAATTGGCCATTTGATAGACTTACTATTGCCCAATCAACATGAAACCTCACCACTGTGCATTTCTCAGGACTATGTGTCATGCTGTGCAGTTTTGAAACATTTGGCCACTAGGTGGCGCTATTTGTGAAAATCATGCATAACTCCTCCAAATTTTCACTTAGGAACATGCCGCTTGATTCTTTTGAGTCCTTGCAGTACGCCTGACAACTTTGCAATTACAAGTCCTATTAAAAAATGCATACTTTTGTCACATTCATCAATTATTTGAAAATAGCTCTTTAAGAACTAGTCCTTGGAATTTGATCCAATGATGGCAAAAATGGCATAGGCATAATCTGTAGACACTGTAGTTAACTAAATATGGAAAAAATGTTGCATTTATATTTTTCTGATTGGTCAATTTTTCCATTATATCCTTCTGGCCATGCCATAAATGACCTTTATTGCTATAACTCATAAACCATGTAAGTGATCAACTCCCAATTTGAAAGGCTTTTATACACTGAGGTCCTTGTGAGGTAGGCCACGTTTGGTTCACATTGGCCTGTCGGGGGCGCTACAGTACCTAAAAACCTAAGAAATCATAAAAACTCATGCAGCAATGCTCTTATGCAGAATACAGACAAGTAATGGGGCTTGTATGATTCAGATCAATGAGGTCTATAACATTGCAATTACATCTCATAACAAAAAGTGCACTGCCTGACCAGAAATGAACCTTTTATTTCACCAAAATGTCCTATTACATTACTGAGATTAATGAGATATCAGTATGGTAGTACTTGGGCTCCATCTAGTGGCCAAACACCAGAACTGACTGAAAACTATTGCTCACATGAAACACCACACAAACACACACAAAGCTGATCTCAGCATGTGATTTAGTTCTGTGATCTGAATCATTTTGCCAATACACATTATTTTGATCCTTTTGGGCCTTTAGTGCCTCAGTTGAATTGAATGTTTTGTCACATTGATTTATTTGTGCATTTTTTCCACTCAAACAGCTTCTATTCACTTTTGGGTCTAAAGGACCTATTGGGCTTCTTTTTGCCTGTTGAGGCCAAGAGGCCAATTTGTTAGTCTAAAAGACCTTTTGGGCTTTTTTGCCTTTTTTTGTGTGAACCCGCCAATCGCCGCTTGCGGCTATATTTATTATTATTTTTCTCCGCATAAAACGCATACTGCAGCCTAGACCGTAAGGCCCAGGGAGACCAAACTTGGCAGACTGGTGTAGTCTGTTTGCGGGACCGTGCTAAAGTACAGAGACCCACATTGGCCTGATGGTGGCGCTATAGCGCAGCATTTTGCGTTTTGGTCCATATCTCCCACCCCGTAGGTCCTAGAAACAAAATTCCACTTCAGGTGCATTCCTTGGCTCCAGACAAACAAAAAAGCCTCAAGAACCATTAAGCTCCGCCTACTTAGATTTTTTGCTAATTTGCATAATATGCAAAACCTACTTTTTTATACTAGTCCCTGGTTTTTCATCGGATTTGTTCAATCTTGGTGTCAAAATATTCAGAAGAATCTCATTATCAATAAATTTGAACAAAATTGTTACATTTGCATACAGTGTCGTTGTGACATGTCAATCAATAGCTCTGAGGCGTGGCCAAATTCACTTCAGCAGCTATATCTCAGCAATGCTTTGACCTATCTTTATGAAAATTTATCAGTTGTTAGGGCACATGACTCAGAGGTCACAGGTCAAAGCTGGCCACGATTGTCCAATAGGGGGCGCTATAACATGGGGAAATTTGTTTCTCAGAAACCATTAGTCACATCAAGCCCAAACTTTACAGGCATCATCAGGGGCCCAAGTAGTATCAAGGCACACAATGATGACCTCATCACTCAAAAAACATGGCCGCCATGAGCCAATTAATTTTTATTTGAATTAATTGGCCATTTGACAGACTTACCATTGGCCAATCAACATGAAACCTCATCACTGTGCATATCCCAGGACTATGTGTCATACTGTGCAGTGTTGAAACATTTGGCCACTAGGTGGCGCTATTTGTGAAAATCATGCATAACTCCTCCAAATTTTCACTTAGGAACATGCAACTTGTTTCTTTTTATACCTTGCAGTAGACCTGACAACTTTGCAATTACAAGTCCTATTAAAAAATGCATACTTTTGTCACATTCATCAATTGTTTGAAAATAGCTCTTTAAGAACTAGTCCTAGGAATTTGATCCAATGATGGCAAAAATGGCATAGGCATAATCTGTAGACACTGTAGTTAACTAAATAAGGAAAAAATGTTGCATTTTTATTTGTCTGATTGGTCAATTTTTCCATTATATCCTTCTGGCCATGCCATAAATGACCTTTATTGCTATAACTCATAAACCATGTAAGTGATCAACTCCCAATTTGAAAGGCTTTTATACACTGAGGTCCTTGTGAGGTAGGCCAAGTTTGGTTCAAATTGGCCTGTCGGAGGCGCTACAGTACCCAAAAACCTGAGAAATCATAAAAACTCACGCAGCAATCTTGTTATGCAGAATACAGACAAGTAATGGGGCTTGTATGATTCAGATCAATGAGATCTATAACATTGCAATTACATCTCATAACAAAAAGTGCACTGCCTGACCAGAAATGAACCTTTTAATTCACCAAAATGTCATTGCATTACTGAGATTAATGAGATATCAGTATCATAGTACTTGGGCTCCATCTAGTGGCCAAACACCGAAACTGACTGAAAACAATTGCTCACATGAAACACCACACAAACGCACACAAAGCTGATCTCAGCATGTGATTTAGTTCTGTGATCTGAATCATTTTGCCAATACACATTATTTTGATCCTTTTGGGCCTTTAGTGCCTCAGTTGAATTGAATGTTTTGTCACATTGATTTACTTATGCATTTTTTCCACTCAAACAGCTTCTATTCACTTTTGGGTCTAAATGACCTATTGGGCTTCTTTTTGCCTATTGAGGCCAAGAGGCCAATTTGTTGGTCTAAAAGACCCTTTGGGCTTTTTTGCCTTTTTTTGTGTGAACCCGCCAATCGCCGCTTGCGGCTATATTATTAGGGGTCCAAGCACCAGTGGTGCTGGAACCCTATTGTATTTGTTCCGATTATTATTATTATTATTATTATTATTATTATTATTATTCTTTTTCTCCGCTAAAACGCGTTGTGCAGCCTAAACCGTAAGACCTACAGACTTCTCCTTTGGCCAACTTGTAGTACTCCTCTCCGCTACTCAGGCGCAACACGCCAGCCCGATCCGACCATAGGTGGCGCTATAGCGCACAAAATCGCATGAAAAAGTTTACACAGGTGTTTCTCCTACACCGTATGTCCTAGAGATAAAATTCAAACTGCATCTGATCAGGCATGAGCTCATCTAAAAAAAGTTCCATTGAAGCCATATGCTCCGCCCCTTACATGTCGAGCTAATTTGCATAACATGCAAATACGCACACATTTTTGAGCGCGAACTAGTCCCTGGATTTTTCACATACATGCACATATGTGGTATCCAGGCGCTCACAAGAGTCTGAACTTTGATTCTAGCAGAGCAAAAGTGCACATTTCTGCTCATGGGCGTGGCCACATGCCTCACAAGTCAAAGGTCAAAAAATCCTTCGCCAAAAATACACATATTCTGCTATATCTCAGGCATGCTTTCACGTATTCACACCAAATTTCACATACATGCACCTATTGGGTGTCTACACCTGCACATACATTTTGGCAGACATGCACACCTAGGTGGCGCTATAACGGCCAAAAAACTCTCCTGCCCACACCGATTGGCCAAATAACTCCAAACTTGGTGCGCATCATCTATATGCACCTACGGCACAGGTCCTTGACCTGCACCATCATATGTCCAATATGGCCGCCGCTATCGACCAATCAGCTTTCAGTCCGCTAAAATGCATCATGCAGCCTAATCCGTAACACCTACAGACTTCTCCTTTGGCCAACTTGTAGTACTCCTCTCTGCTACTCAGGCGCAACACGCCAGCTCGATCCGCCCATAGGTGGCGCTATAGAGCGCAAAAAATTGTCATGCCTACACCGCATGTCATAAACAAAAAATTCCAATTGCATCTGATCAGTCATCTTCCATTCTACAAAAAATAAATTTGAAGCCATTAGCTCCGCCCCTTACATTTCGAGCTAATTTGCATAATATGCAAATACACACACATTTTTGAGCGCGAACTAGTCCCTGGATTTTTCACATACATGCACATATGTGGTATCAAAATGTTCAGAAGAGTCTGAACTTTGATTCTAGCAGAGCAAAAGTGCACATTTCCACACATGGGCGTGGCCACATGCCTCACAAGTCAAAGGTAAAAAAATTCTTCGCCAAAAATCCACATAATCTGCTGTATCTCAGGCATGCTTTCACGTATTCACTCCAAATTACACACACATGTACCTATTGGGTGTCTAGACCTGCACATACATTTTGGCAGACATGCACACCTAGGTGGCGCTATAACGGCCAAAAAACTCTCCTGCCCACACCGATTGCCCAAATAACTCCAAACTTGGTACAAACCACCACAAATGGTTGTACTGTGAATATTTTCATTTTCCATGCTGAACATGCATGCTGATGCAAAGGTCATTCTTTTCCTCAAAAGAGCTAAAGTTGAGCCTGTAATCGGGTCAGGCCCATTAGCTCAATGGGTAGAGCAAGGTGCTCCCAGCCACAATTCATGTGGACAATGGCGGTTCGAATCCCGCGTCGGGCAGCACACCACCATAAGTTTAAAAAGCTGCAATTTAGATTCTGTTTTTTTAGCAGGCACTTCATTCACGAACGTGCTTCATATACTTTCATATATATTTCATATAGCTTTACATAATGTGCCAGTGGGTGCCCAAATCTTGCCAAACCTCAGCTTGGACCCCGTAATTGCCGCTTGCGGCTATATTTAGGGTTCACACACGTAGTGTGGGAAACCTATTGTAATTGCTGAGATTTTTCTTATTATTATTATTATTATTTTTCCCCCTGTAAAACGCATACTGCAGCCTAAACCGTAAGGCCCAGAAAGACCAAACTTGCCAGCAAGGTGCAGCAGGTGTGCAATGAGAGAAATAGAGACAGGGACCCACATTGGCCTGATGGTGGCGCTATAGCGCACCATTTTGCGTTTTGGCCCATATCTCCCAAACCGTAGGGCCTAGAAACAAAATTCCACTTCTGATGGATTCCTTGGCTCAAGCCAAACAAAAAAGCCTCAAGAACCATTAAGCTCCGCCTACTTAGATTTTTTGCTAATTTGCATAATATGCAAAACCTACTTTTTTATACTAGTCCCTGGTTTTTCATCGGATCACCACAACCTTGGTGTCAAAATATTCAGGAGAATCTCATTATCAAAGTTGCTTAAAAACATTTTGAGATTTGCATACAGTCTGGTTGTCACATGTCAATCAATAGCTCCAAGGCGTGGCCAAATTTACTTAAACAGCCATATCTCAGCAACGCTTTGACCGATCTTCATAAAATTTTAACCGTTGTTAGGGCCCATGACTCCGAGGTCATACGTCAAAGCTGGCCACGATTGTCCAATAGGGGGCGCTATAACATGGGAAAAACTGTATCTCAGAAACCATTAGTCACATCAAGCCAAAACTTTACAGGCATCATCAGGGGCCCAAGTGATATCAAGACACACAATGATGACATCATCACTCAAAAAACATGGCCGCCATGAGCCAATTAATTTTTATTTGAATTAATTGGCCATTTGACAGACTTACCATTGGCCAAACAACATGAAACCTCACCACTGTGCATATCCCAGGACTATGTGTCATGCTGTGCAGTTTTAAAACATTTGGCCACTAGGTGGCGCTATTTGTGAAAATCATGCATAACTCCTCCAAATTTTCACTTAGGAACAAGCAACTTGTTTCTTTTTATTCCTTGCAGTAAACCTGACAACTTTGCAATTACAAGTCCTATTAAAAAATGCATACTTTTGTCACATTCATCTATTGTTTGAAAATAGCTCTTTAAGAACTAGTCATAGGAATTTGATCCAATTATGGAAAAATTGCTATGAGCATAATCAGTAGACTCTGTAGGTAAAAACTGAGTAAAAAAATGTTGGAGTTTTATTTATCTGATTGGTCCATTTTCCCATTATATCATTGTGACCATGCCATATATGACCTATATTGCTATAACTCATAAACCATGTATGCAATCAACTCCCAATTTGAAAGGCTTTTATATCCTGAAGTCCTTGTGAGGTATGCCAAGTTTGGTTCAACTTGGCCTGTCGGGGGCGCTACAGTACCCAAAAACCTAAGAAAACATAAAAACTCATGCTGCAATCTTGTTATGCAGAATACAGACAAGTAATTGGTCTTGTATGATCCAGATCAATAAGTTCTATAACATTGCAATTGCATCTTATAACAAAAAGTGCACTGCCTGACCAGAAATGAACCTTTTAATTCACCAAAATGTCATATTGCATTACTGATATTAATGAGATATCAGTATGATGGTACTTGGGCTCCATCTAGTGGCCAAACACCGAAACTGACTGAAAACTATTGCTCACATGAAACACCACACAAACACACACAAAGCTGATCTCAGCATGTGATTTAGTTCTGTGATCTGAATCATTTTGCCAATACACATTATTTTGATCCTTTTCGGCCTTTAGTGCCTCAACTGAATCTTTTTTTTTACATAAAGTACACAGCCTGACCAGAAACGAACCTTTTAATTCACCAAAATATCCTATTTCATTACTGACATTAATGAGATATCAGTATGGTAGTACTTGGCCTCCATCTAGTAGCCATATTCTGACTGAAAACTATTGCTCACATGAAATACCACACAAACACACACAAAGCTGATCTCAGCATGTGATTTAGTTTTGTGATCTGAATTATTTTGCCAATGCACATTATTTTGATCCTTTTAGCCCTTTAGTGCCCCAATTGAACTTTTTTGCACATTGATTTATTTGTGCATTTTTTCCACTCAAACAGCTTCTTTTTCACATTTAGGGTCTAAAGGACCTTTTGGGCCTCTGCCTATTGAGGCCAAGAAGCCTATTCGTGTGTGAACCCGCCAATTGCCGCTTGCGGCTATATTTATTATTATTATTATTATTTTTCTCCGCATAAAACGCATACTGCAGCCTAGACCGTAAGGCCCAGGGAGACCAAACTTGGCAGACTGGTGTAGTCTGTTTGCGGGACCGTGCTAAAGTACAGAGACCCACATTGGCCTGATGGTGGCGCTATAGCGCAGCATTTTGCGTTTTGGTCCATATCTCCCACCCCGTAGGTCCTAGAAACAAAATTCCACTTCAGGTGCATTCCTTGGCTCCAGACAAACAAAAAAGCCTCAAGAACCATTAAGCTCCGCCTACTTAGATTTTTTGCTAATTTGCATAATATGCAAAACCTACTTTTTTATACTAGTCCCTGGTTTTTCATCGGATTTGTTCAATCTTGGTGTCAAAATATTCAGAAGAATCTCATTATCAATAAATTTGAACAAAATTGTTACATTTGCATACAGTGTCGTTGTGACATGTCAATCAATAGCTCTGAGGCGTGGCCAAATTTACTTCAGCAGCTATATCTCAGCAATGCTTTGACCTATCTTTATGAAAATTTATCAGTTGTTAGGGCACATGACTCAGAGGTCACAGGTCAAAGCTGGCCACGATTGTCCAATAGGGGGCGCTATAACATGGGGAAATTTGTTTCTCAGAAACCATTAGTCACATCAAGCCCAAACTTTACAGGCATCATCAGGGGCCCAAGTAGTATCAAGGCACACAATGATGACCTCATCACTCAAAAAACATGGCCGCCATGAGCCAATTAATTTTTATTTGAATTAATTGGCCATTTGACAGACTTACCATTGGCCAATCAACATGAAACCTCATCACTGTGCATATCCCAGGACTATGTGTCATACTGTGCAGTGTTGAAACATTTGGCCACTAGGTGGCGCTATTTGTGAAAATCATGCATAACTCCTCCAAATTTTCACTTAGGAACATGCAACTTGTTTCTTTTTATACCATGCAGTAGACCTGACAACTTTGCAATTACAAGTCCTATTAAAAAATGCATACTTTTGTCACATTCATCAATTGTTTGAAAATAGCTCTTTAAGAACTAGTCCTAGGAATTTGATCCAATGATGGCAAAAATGGCATAGGCATAATCTGTAGACACTGTAGTTAACTAAATAAGGAAAAAATGTTGCATTTTTATTTGTCTGATTGATCAATTTTTCCATTATATCCTTCTGGCCATGCCATAAATGACCTTTATTGCTATAACTCATAAACCATGTAAGTGATCAACTCCCAATTTGAAAGGCTTTTATACACTGAGGTCCTTGTGAGGTAGGCCAAGTTTGGTTCAAATTGGCCTGTCGGAGGCGCTACAGTACCCAAAAACCTGAGAAATCATAAAAACTCACGCAGCAATCTTGTTATGCAGAATACAGACAAGTAATGGGGCTTGTATGATTCAGATCAATGAGATCTATAACATTGCAATTACATCTCATAACAAAAAGTGCACTGCCTGACCAGAAATGAACCTTTTAATTCACCAAAATGTCATTGCATTACTGAGATTAATGAGATATCAGTATCATAGTACTTGGGCTCCATCTAGTGGCCAAACACCGAAACTGACTGAAAACAATTGCTCACATGAAACACCACACAAACGCACACAAAGCTGATCTCAGCATGTGATTTAGTTCTGTGATCTGAATCATTTTGCCAATACACATTATTTTGATCCTTTTGGGCCTTTAGTGCCTCAGTTGAATTGAATGTTTTGTCATATTGATTTACTTATGCATTTTTTCCACTCAAACAGCTTCTATTCACTTTTGGGTCTAAATGACCTATTGGGCTTCTTTTTGCCTATTGAGGCCAAGAGGCCAATTTGTTGGTCTAAAAGACCCTTTGGGCTTTTTTGCCTTTTTTTGTGTGAACCCGCCAATCGCCGCTTGCGGCTATATTTATTATTATTATTATTCTTTTTCTCCGCTAAAACGCGTCGTGCAGCCTAAACCGTAAGTCCTACAGACTTCTCCTTTGGCCAACTTGTAGTACTCCTCTCCGCTACTCAGGCGCAACACGCCAGCCCGATCCGACCATAGGTGGCGCTATAGCGCACAAAATCGCATGAAAAAGTTTACATAGGTGTTTCTCCTACACCGTATGTCCTAGAGATAAAATTCAAACTGCATCTGATCAGGCATGAGCTCATCTAAAAAAAGTTCCATTGAAGCTATATGCTCCGCCCCTTACATGTCGAGCTAATTTGCATAATATGCAAATACCCACACATTTTTGAGCGCGTACTAGTCCCTGGATTTTTCACATACATGCACATATGTGGTATCCAGGCGCTCACAAGAGTCTGAACTTTAATAGTTATGGAGCCAAAGTGCACATTTCTGCACATGGGCGTGGCCACATGCATCACAAGTCAAGCGTCGAAAATTCCTTCGCCAAAAATCCACATATTCTGCTGTATCTCAGGCATACTTTCATGTATTCACTCCAAATTTCACACACATGTACCTATTGGGTGTCTAGACCGGCACATACATTTTGGCAGACATGCACACCTAGGTGGCGCTATAACGGCCAAAAAACTCTCCTGCCCTCCATGCTTTCATGTAGAAGGACAATCATGATCTCATATGATTCTTTGCAAAATCACTAACAACTTTGTAATTGCAAGTGCTTTGCAAAAAAGTACAGATTTTTGTGTATAATCCAATACATATAATTTACACTTTTCATACTAGTCCTAGGATTTTCACTCCATCACCTCAAATCACATATTATAATATCCAGCAGCATGTGAAATACAAAACTGGTGGAACAAATTCTAAGATTCTTGCAATTTAATATTTTTCATATGCATCACAATGGTACCGTCATGACATATGAACTGCATATTTCAAAAACTCACCTATATAATGTCTGATTGTTATGAAAATGGACAGACACATTCAGAAGACCACTGAGGTGATATCTGCCAAGTTTGTGCCAAATCCATCCACAAATGGTTGTACTGTGAATATTTTCATTTTCTATGCTGAACATGCATGCAGATCAAAGGTCATTCTTTTCCTCAAAAGAGTTAGAGTTGAACCTGTAATCCAGTCAGACCCATTAGCTCAATGGGTAGAGCAATGTGCTCCCAGCCACAATGCACGTGGACAACGGGGGTTCGAATCCCACGTTGGGCAGTATTCCCCCATAAGTTTAAAAAGCTGCCATTTAGATTCTGTTTTTTGAGCAGGTACTTCATTCACGAACGTGCTTCATATACTTTCATGTACATTTCATAAAGCTTTACATAATGTTGTGCCAGTGGGTGCAAAATCTTGCCAAACCTCAGCTTGGACCCCGTAATCGCCGCTTGCGGCTATATTTATTATTATTATTATTTTTTTTCTGCCTTAAAACGCATCGTGCAGCCTAAACCGTAAGACCTACAGACTTCTCCTTTGGCCAACTTGTAGTACTCCTCTCCGCTACTCAGGCGCAACACGCCAGCCCGATACGACCATAGGTGGCGCTATAGCGCACAAAAACGCATGAAAAAGTTTAAACTGGTGTTTCTCCTAAACCGTATGTCGTAGAGACAAAATGTAAACTTCATCTGATCAGGCATGTGCTCATCTAAATAAAGTTCCATTGAAGCCATATGCTCCGCCCCTTACATGTCGAGCTAATTTGCATAATATGCAAATTTGCACACATTTTTGAGCATGTACTAGTCCCTGGATTTTTCACATACATGCACATATGTGGTATCCAGGCGCTCACAAGAGTCTGAACTTTAATTGTTATGGAGCCAAAGTGCACATTTCTGCACATGGGCGTGGCCACATGCATCACAAGTCAAGCGTAGAAAATTCCTTCGCCAAAAATCCACATATTCTGCTGTATCTCAGGCATTCTTTCACGTATTCATACCAAATTTCACACACATGTACCTACTGGGTGTCTAGACCTGCACATGCATTTTGGCAGACATGCACATCTAGGTGGCGCTATAACGGCCAAAAAACTCTCCTGCCCACACCGATTGGCCAAATAACTCCAAACTTGGTACGCATCATCAATATGCACCTATGACACAGGTCCTTGACCTGCACCATCATATGTCCAATATGGCCGCCGCTATCGACCAATCAGCTTTCAGTACACCTTTCACAAGCTTTTCATATGCCAATTTTTTTTCTGCCTTAAAACGCGTTGTGCAGCCTAAACCGTAGGACCTACAGACTTCTCCTTTGGCCAACTTGTAGTACTCCTCTCCGCTACTCAGGCACAACACGCCAGCACGATCCGCCCATAGGTGGCGCTACAGCGCACACAAACGCATGAAAAAGTTTACACAGGTGTTTCTCCTAAACCGTATGTCCTAGAGACAAAATGTAAACTTCACCTGATCAGGCATGTGCTCATCTAAAAAAAGTTCCATTGAAGCCATATGCTCCGCCCCTTACATGTCGAGCTAATTTGCATAACATGCAAATTTGCACACATTTTTGAGCGCGTACTAGTCCCTGGATTTTTCACATACATGCACATATGTGGTATCCAGGCGCTCACAAGAGTCTGAACTTTAATTGTTATGGAGCCAAAGTGCACATTTCTGCACATGGGCGTGGCCACATGCATCACAAGTCAAGCGTAGAAAATTTCTTCGCCAAAAATCCACATATTCTGCTGTATCTCAGGCATACTTTCATGTATTCACTCCAAATTTCACACACATGTACCTATTAGGTGTCTAGACCGGTACATACATTTTGGCAGACATGCACACCTAGGTGGCGCTATAACGGCCAAAAAACTCTCCTGCCCACACCGATTGGCCAAATAACTCCAAACTTGGTACGCATCATCTATATGCACCTATGACACAGGTCCTTGACCTGCACCATCATATGTCCAATATGGCCGCCGCTATCGACCAATCAGCTTTCAGTTCACATTTCACAAGCTTATCATATGCCAATCAACATGAAACTCACATATTATGTTCATCTACACACTCTCTAAGACATGCTCAAGTATGACGGGAATTGCACCACTAGGTGGCGCTATACTAGAATTTCCTGAATTACCCCTACATCTTTCTTACACATGCACACACATGCAATGGCCTACCTATAGGTTTCATATACACATTGCTTCACCCATACCTACCCAGTGATTACACACACATGCTTACGCATCTCAGGAGTGCCAGATGGTGCCCATACCCTGCGCTTGGACCCCGTAATTGCCGCTTGCGGCTATATTTATTAGGGTTCACACACATAGTGTGGGAAACCTATTGTTATTGCTCGGATTTTTCTTTCTTATTATTATTATTATTTTTCTCCGCATAAAACGCATACTGCAGCCTAAACCGTAAGGCGCAGGGAGACCAAACTTGGCAGACTGGTGTAGTCTGTTTGCGGGACCGTGCTTAAGTACAGACACCCAAATTGGCCTCATGGTGGCGCTATAGCGCAGCATTTTGCGTTTGGATTCATATCTCCCACCCCGTAGGTCCTAGACACAAAATTCCACTTCAGGTGCATTCCTTGGCTCCAGACAAACAAAAAAGCCTCAAGAACCATTAAGCTCCGCCTACTTAGATTTTTTGCTAATTTGCATAATATGCAAAACCTACTTTTTTATACTAGTCCCTGGTTTTTCATCTGATCACCACAATCTTGGTGTCAAAATATTCACAAGAATCTCATTATCAAGGAACATCAACAAAACTGTGACATTGGTATACCGTCTGTTTGTCACATGTCAATCAATAGCTCTGAGGCGTGGCCAAATTGACTTCAGCAGCTATATCTCAGCAATGCTTTGACCTATCTTTATGAAAATTTATCAGTTGTTAGGGCACATGACTCAGAGGTCACAGGTCAAAGCTGGCCACGATTGTCCAATAGGGGGCGCTATAACATGGGGAAATTTGTTTCTCAGAAACCATTAGTCACATCAAGCCCAAAATTTACAGGCATCATCAGGGGCCCAAGTGGTATCAAGGCACACAATGATGACCTCATCACTCAAAAAACATGGCCGCCATGAGCCAATTAATTTTTATTTGAATTAATTGGCCATTTGACAGACTTACCATTGGCCAATCAACATGAAACCTCATCACTGTACATATCCCAGGACTATGTGTCATACTGTGCAGTGTTGAAACATTTGGCCACTAGGTGGCGCTATTTGTGAAAATCATACATAACTCCTCCAAATTTTCACTTAGGAACATGCAACTTGTTTCATTTTATACCTTGCAGTAGACCTGACAACTTTGCTATTACAAGTCCTATTAAAAAATGCATACTTTTGTCACATTCATCAATTGTTTGAAAATAGCTCTTTAAGAACTAGTCCTAGGAATTTGATCCAATGATGTCAAAAATGGCATAAGCATAATCTGTAGACACTGTAGTTAACTAAATAAGGAAAAAATGTTGCATTTTTATTTGTCTGATTGGTCAATTTTTCCATTATATCCTTCTGGCCATGCCATAAATGACCTTTATTGCTATAACTCATAAACCATGTAAGTGATCAACTCCCAATTTGAAAGGCTTTTATAGACTGAGGTCCTTGTGAGGTAGGCCAAGTTTGGTTCAAATTGGCCTGTCGGAGGCGCTACAGTACCCAAAAACCTGAGAAATCATAAAAACTCACGCAGCAATCTTGTTATGCAGAATACAGACAAGTAATGGGGCTTGTATGATTCAGATCAATGAGGTCTATAACATTGCAATTACATCTCATAACAAAAAGTGCACTGCCTGACCAGAAATGAACCTTTTAATTCACCAAAATGTCATTGCATTACTGAGATTAATGAGATATCAGTATCATAGTACTTGGGCTCCATCTAGTGGCCAAACACCGAAACTGACTGAAAACAATTGCTCACATGAAACACCACACAAACGCACACAAAGCTGATCTCAGCATGTGATTTAGTTCTGTGATCTGAATCATTTTGCCAATACACATTATTTTGATCCTTTTGGGCCTTTAGTGCCTCAGTTGAATTGAATGTTTTGTCACATTGATTTACTTATGCATTTTTTCCACTCAAACAGCTTCTATTCACTTTTGGGTCTAAAGGACCTACTGGGCTTCTTTTTGCCTATTGAGGCCAAGAGGCAAATTTGTTTGTCTAAAAGACCCTTTGGGCTTTTTTGCCTTTTTTTGTGTGAACCCGCCAATCGCCGCTTGCGGCTATATTCTTCTTCTTATTATTATTATTTTTCTCCGGATAAAACGCATACTGCAGCCTAAACCGTAAGGCCCAGGAAGACCAAACTTGGCAGACTGGTGTAGTCTGTTTGCGGGACCGTGCTAAAGTACAGAGACCCACATTGGCCTGATGGTGGCGCTATAGCGCAGCATTTTGCGTTTTGGTCCATATCTCCCACCCCGTAGGTCGTAGAAACAAAATTCCACTTCAGGTGCATTCCTTGGCTCCAGACAAACAAAAAAGCCTCAAGAACCATTAAGCTCCGCCTACTTAGATTTTTTGCTAATTTGCATAATATGCAAAACCTACTTTTTTATACTAGTCCCTGGTTTTTCATCTGATCACCACAATCTTGGTGTCAAAATATTCACAAGAATCTCATTATCAAGGAACATCAACAAAACTGTGACACTGGTATACAGTCTGGTTGTCACATGTCAATCAATAGCTCTGAGGCGTGGCCAAATTGACTTCAGCAGCTATATCTCAGCAATGCTTTGACCTATCTTTATGAAAATTTATCAGTTGTTAGGGCACATGACTCAGAGGTCACAGGTCAAAGCTGGCCACGATTGTCCAATAGGGGGCGCTATAACATGGGGAAATTTGTTTCTCAGAAACCATTAGTCACATCAAGCCCAAACTTTACAGGCATCATCAGGGGCCCAAGTGGTATCAAGGCACACAATGATGACCTCATCACTCAAAAAACATGGCCGCCATGAGCCAATTAATTTTTATTTGAATTAATTGGCCATTTGACAGACTTACCATTGGCCAATCAACATGAAACCTCATCACTGTGCATATCCCAGGACTATGTGTCATACTGTGCAGTGTTGAAACATTTGGCCACTAGGTGGCGCTATTTGTGAAAATCATGCATAACTCCTCCAAATTTTCACTTAGGAACATGCAACTTGTTTCTTTTTATACCTTGCAGTAGACCTGACAACTTTGCAATTACAAGTCCTATTAAAAAATGCATACTTTTGTCACATTCATCAATTGTTTGAAAATAGCTCTTTAAGAACTAGTCCTAGGAATTTGATCCAATAATGGCAAAAATGGCATAGGCATAATCTGTAGACACTGTAGTTAACTAAATATGGAAAAAATGTTGCATTTTTATTTGTCTGATTGGTCAATTTTTCCATTATATCCTTCTGGCCATGCCATAAATGACCTTTATTGCTATAACTCATAAACCATGTAAGTGATCAACTCCCAATTTGAAAGGCTTTTATAGACTGAGGTCCCTGTGAGGTAGGCCAAGTTTGCTTCAAATTGGCCTGTCGGGGGTGCTACAGCACCCAAAAACCTAAGAAATCATAAAAACTCATGCAGCAATGCTGTTATGAAGAATACAGACAAGTAATGGGGCTTGTATGATTCAGATCAATGAGGTCTATAACATTGCAATTGCATCTCATAACAAAAAGTGCACTGCTTGACCAGAAATGAACCTTTTATTTCACCAAAATATCCTATTTCATTTCTGAGATTAATGAGATATCAGTATGGTAGTACTTGGGCTCCATCTAGTGGCCAAACACCAGAACTGACTGAAAACTATTGCTCACATGAAACACCACACAAACACACACAAAGCTGATCTCAGCATGTGATTTAGTTCTGTGATCTGAATCATTTTGCCAATACACATTATTTTGATCCTTTTGGGCCTTTAGTGCCTCAGTTGAATTGAATGTTTTGTCACATTGATTTACTTATGCATTTTTTCCACTCAAACAGCTTCTATTCACTTTTGGGTCTAAAGGACCTATTGGGCTTCTTTTTGCCTATTGAGGCCAAGAGGCCAATTTGTTGGTCTAAAAGACCCTTTGGGCTTTTTTGCCTTTTTTTGTGTGAACCCGCCAATCGCCGCTTGCGGCTATATTTATTATTATTTTTCTCCGCATAAAACGCATACTGCAGCCTAGACCGTAAGGCCCAGGAAGACCAAACTTGGCAGAATGGTGTAGTCTGTTTGCGGGACCGTGCTAAAGTACAGAGACCCACATTGGCCTGATGGTGGCGCTATAGCGCAGCATTTTGCGTTTGGGTTCATATCTCCCACCCCGTAGGTCCTAGAAACAAAATTCCACTTCAGGTGCATTCCTTGGCTCCAGACAAACAAAAAAGCCTCAAGAACCATTAAGCTCCGCCTACTTAGATTTTTTGCTAATTTGCATAATATGCAAAACCTACTTTTTTATACTAGTCCCTGGTTTTTCATCTGATCACCACAATCTTGGTGTCAAAATATTCACAAGAATCTCATTATCAAGGAACATCAACAAAACTGTGACATTGGTATACAGTCTGGTTGTCACATGTCAATCAATAGCTCTGAGGCGTGGCCAAATTGACTTCAGCAGCTATATCTCAGCAATGCTTTGACCTATCTTTATGAAAATTTATCAGTTGTTAGGGCACATGACTCAGAGGTCACAGGTCAAAGCTGGCCACGATTGTCCAATAGGGGGCGCTATAACATGGGGAAATTTGTTTCTCAGAAACCATTAGTCACATCAAGCCAAAACTTTACTCGCATCATCAGGGGCCCAAGTGGTATCAAGGCACACATGGATGACATCATCACTCAAAAAACATGGCCGCCATGAGCTAATTAATTTTTATTTGAATTAATTGGCCATTTGACAGACTTACCTTAGGTTCATACACATGAAACTGACATGGTATGTTCATGTACACACCCTCTAAGACATACTCATGTTAGAAGGGAATTGCACCACTAGGTGGCGCTATACTAGAAAATCCAGAATTTCTCCTACATATTTTCACTTATCAAGAAATGCTTGCACTCATATGATTGTATGCAGAATTCCTAGCAACTTTCTAATTACATGTGTTTTGCAAAAATGTACCACTTTTTCACTATTATCAAATATATATAACTTGTCATTTTCATACTAGTCCTAGCATTTTAACTCCATTACCTTTAAATCACACCTTGTAATACTCAGCAGACTCTGAAATGCTAAGATTAGCAAGAAAATCCTAAGGTTTTCACAAATTAATATTTTTCATATGCATCACAATGCTACCATTGTAACACATCAAATTCACAGTTCAATAACTATGCCATAGTATGTCTGATTGTTATGAAAATTGACAACCACATTCACATGAACATTGTGGTGCTGTGTGCCAAGTTTGAGCCAAATCCGTCCACAAACAGCTCTACAGTGAATATTTTCATTTTACATACTGACCAGTGCAGGGAGGCATAGACAGCTGCTAAGACACGCACGTTCTCACACACGCTGCCCCCCTCCTCCACTCCCCCATGCTTCTAACACTTTACAACCCTTGGGCTCTCCCTCCCCCTCTCTCTCCTTCACATGCACTCACAAAAACAAAGGCCTCTCTGGCCTATAGGTTTCACATACACACTAATTCTAGCCATTACTACCAATTACCCAGTGACTAATATACAGATATTTAGCCTCTTTTTTCCACACATCCTCACATAGGACTTCCTATATGCTTCATATATACATTTCTCTAGCCATTTCCAACACACTAACTGATATTTAGCTTCATTTTTCCATCCACACTCTCAACACATGCCCTCTATACATCCTGAAATGACACAAGAGAGGACAGAGACATGTAATTCACATTTCACACACAACCTCTAAATAACTGCATGCTTTACTTATCATCAAAGTCTTGTTAGATACACATTCCTAGTGGCCTCCCTACTATGGGCACAACAGTGAGAACATGTCAGAGTAGGGATGAGAACATCATGAACAGGCAAAGATAAGAATATTTGTGTTATTTTATTGTATAGTAAGCCATCGCTCTTTGGTTTGTTTGAGATTCACATGTGACAGATTTTGTCAGCTAAATGAAAAGGGTTAAAGAGTGGTGTTTACATGTGGGGCATTAACAAGAGCTCTCCTGCTGCTATGTTCACAACTTCTGACAAATTCAGCCAAAGCTATATTTATTTGACTAGGCCCCTGGGTCAGTGTGTCAGTGCTTTTAACCTAATCTCAGCATTTGATTTAGTTGTATGGTCTGAATCATTTTGTTTAATATCTTCCACACTGTATGGCCTAGAAACAAAATTCTACTTCAGCTGTATTCCTTTGCTCAAGCCAACCAAAAAAGCCTCAAGAAGCCCTTACTGCATACATGAAAAAAACACACAAACACACACATACCAAGCTAATCACAGCATTTGATTAACTTCTATGATCTGAATCATTTTGCCATGACATTTTGTTTTGATCTTTTGGGCCTTTATTGCTCCAGTTGAATAATTTTTTGCAAATTACTTTATCTGTCCATTTTTTGGACTGAAGTAGCTTCATATCACTTGTTGGTCTAAAAGACCCTTTGGGCTTTTGTGCCTTTTTTTGTGTGAACCCGCCAATCGCCGCTTGCGGCTATATTTAGGGTTCACACACGTAGTGTGGGAAACCTATTGTAATTGCTCGAATTTTTCTTCTTTTTAGGGTTCACACACGTAGTGTGGGAAACCTATTGTAATTGCTCGAATTTTTCTTCTTTTTCTTATTAGGGTTCACACACGTAGTGTGGGAAACCTATTGTAATTGCTGAGATTTTTAGGGTTCACACACACAGTGTGGGAAACCTATTGTTATTGTCGGGTTTTTTCTTTCTTTCTTATTAGGGGTCCAAGCACTGAAGGTGCTGGAACCCTATTGTATTTGTTCCGATTATTATTATTATTATTATTATTATTATTATTATTATTATTATTATTATTATTCTTTTTCTCCGCTAAAACGCGTTGTGCAGCCTAAACCGTAAGACCTACAGACTTCTCCTTTGGCCAACTTGTAGTACTCCTCTCCGCTACTCAGGCGCAACACGCCAGCCCGATCCGACCATAGGTGGCGCTATAGCGCACACAAACGCATGAAAAAGTTTAAACAGGTGTTTCTCCTAAACCGTATGTCCTAGAGACAAAATGTAAACTTCATCTGATCAGGCATGTGCTCATCTAAAAAAAGTTTCATTGAAGCCATATGCTCCGCCCCTTACATGTCGAGCTAATTTGCATAACATGCAAATACGCACAAATTTTTGAGCGCGAACTAGTCCCTGGATTTTTCACATACATGCACATATGTGGTATCCAGGCGCTCACAAGAGTCTGAACTTTGATTCTAGCAGAGCAAAATTGCACATTTCTGCACATGGGCGTGGCCACATGCCTCACAAGTCAAAGGTCAAAAAATCCTTCGCCAAAAATACACATATTCTGCTATATCTCAGGCATGCTTTCACGTATTCACACCAAATTTCACATACATGCACCTATTGGGTGTCTAGACCTGCACATACATTTTGGCAGACATGCACACCTAGGTGGCGCTATAACGGCCAAAAAACTCTCCTGCCCACACCGATTGGCCAAATAACTCCAAACTTGGTACGCATCATCTATATGCACCTATGACACAGGTCCTTGACCTGCACCATCATATGTCCAATATGGCCGCCGCTATCGACCAATCAGTTTTCAGTCTGCTAAAACGCGTTGTGCAGCCTAAACCGTAACACCTACAGACTTCTCCTTTGGCCAACTTGTAGTACTCCTCTCTGCTACTCAGGCGCAACACGCCAGCTCGATCCGCCCATAGGTGGCGCTATAGAGCGCAAAAAATTGTCACGCCTACATCGTATGTCATAAACAAAAAATTCCAATTGCATCTGATCAGTCATCTTCCATTCTACAAAAAATAAATTTGAAGCTATTAGCTCCGCCCCTTACATTTCGAGCTAATTTGCATAATATGCAAATACACACACATTTTTGAGCGCGAACTAGTCCCTGGATTTTTCACATACATGCACATATGTGGTATCAAAATGTTCAAAAGAGTCTGAACTTTGATTCTAGCAGAGCAAAAGGGCACATTTCCACACATGGGCGTGGCCACATGCCTCACAAGTCAAAGGTAAAAAAATTCTTCGCCAAAAATCCACATATTCTGCTGTATCTCAGGCATGCTTTCACGTATTCACTCCAAATTTCACACACATGTACCTATTGGGTGTCTAGACCTGCACATACATTTTGGCAGACATGCACACCTAGGTGGCGCTATAACGGCCAAAAAACTCTCCTGCCCACACCGATTGCCCAAATAACTGCAAACTTGTTACAAACCACCACAAATGGTTGTACTGTGAATATTTTCATTTTCCATGCTGAACATGCATGCTGATGCAAAGGTCATTCTTTTCCTCAAAAGAGCTAGAGTTGAGCCTGTAATCTGGTCAGACCCATTAGCTCAATGGGTAGAGCAAGGTGCTCCCAGCCACAATGCATGTGGACAATGGCGGTTCGAATCCCGCGCCGGGCCGCACACCACCATAAGTTTTAAAAGCTGCAATTTAGATTCTGTTTTTTTAGCAGGCACTTCATTCACGAACGTGCTTCATATACTTTCATATACATTTCAAATACCTTTACATGATGTACCAGTGGGTGCGCAAATCTTGCCAAACCTCAGCTTGGACCCCGTAATTGCCGCTTGCGGCTATATTTATTATTATTTTTCTACTGATAAAACGCATACTGCAGCCTAGACCGTAAGGCCCAGGGAGACCAAACTTGGCAGGATGGTGTAGTCTCTTTGCGAGACCGTGCTAAAGCACAGAGACCCACATTGGCCTGATGGTGGCGCTATAGCGCACCATTTTGCGTTTTGGTCCATATCTCCCAAACCGTAGGGCCTAGAAACAAAATTCCACTTCTGATGGATTCCTTGGCTCAAGCCAAACAAAAAAGCCTCAAGAACCATTAAGCTCCGCCTACTTAGATTTTTTGCTAATTTGCATAATATGCAAAACCTACTTTTTTATACTAGTCCCTGGTTTTTTATCGGATCACCACAACCTTGGTGTCAAAATATTCAGGAGAATCTCATTATCAAAGTTGCTTAAAAACATTTTGAGATTTGCATATAGTCTGGCTGTCACATGTCAATCAATAGCTCCGAGGCGTGGCCAAATTTACTTAAACAGCCATATCTCAGCAACGCTTTGACCGATCTTCATAAAATTTTAAAAGTTGTTAGGGCACATGACTCCGAGGTCACAGGTCAAAGCTGGCCACGATTGTCCAATAGGGGGCGCTATAACATGGGAAAAACTGTTTCTCAGAAACCATTAGTCACGTCAAGACAAAACTTTACAGGCATCATCAGGGGCCCAAGTGATATCAAGACACACAATGATGACATCATCACTCAAAAAACATGGCCGCCATGAGCCAATTAATTTTTCTTTGAATTAATTGGCCATTTGACAGACTTACCATTGGCCAAACAACATGAAACCTCACCACTGTGCATATCTCAGGACTATGTGTCATGCTGTGCAGTTTTGAAACATTTGGCCACTAGGTGGCGCTATTTGTGAAAATCATGCATAACTCCTCCAAATTTTCACTTAGGAACATGCAACTTGTTTCTTTTTATTCCTTGCAGTAGACCTGACAACTTTGCAATTACAAGTCCTATTAAAAAATGCATACTTTTGTCACATTCATCAATTGTTTGAAAATAGCTATTTACAAACTAGTCATAGGAATGTGATCCAATTATTGCAAAATAGCTATGAGCATAATCAGTAGACTCTGTAGGTAAAAAGTGATTAAAAAAATTTTGGATTTTTATTTTTCTGATTGGTCCATTTTCCCATTATATCATTGTGGTCATGCCATATATGACCTATATTGCTATAACTCATAAACCATGTATGCAATCAAGTCCCAATTTGAAAGGCTTTTATATCCTGAAGTCCTTGTGAGGTATGCCAAGTTTGGTTCAAATTGGCCTGTCGGGGGCGCTACAGTACCCAAAAACCTAAGAAAACATAAAAACTCATGCTGCAATCTTGTTATGCAGAATACAGACAAGTAATTGGTCTTGTATGATCCAGATCAATAAGTTCTATAACATTGCAATTGCATCTTATAACAAAAAGTGCACTGCCTGACCAGAAATGAACCTTTTAATTCACCAAAGTGTCATATTGCATTACTGAGATTAATGAGATATCAGTATGGTAGTACTTGGGCTCCATCTAGTGACCAAACATTGGAACGGACTGAAAACTATTTCTCACATGAAATACCACACAAACACACACACACAAAGCTGATCTCAGCATGTGATTTAGTTCTGTGATCTGACTCAATTTCCCAATACACATTATTTTGATCCTTTTGGGCCTTTGGTGCCCCAATTGAACCTTTTTTTGCACATTGATTTATTTGTGCATTTTTTCCACTCAAACAGCTTCTTTTGGGTCTAAAGGACCTATTGGGTCTATTGCCTATTGAAGCCAAGTGGCCTATTCGTGTGTGAACCCGCCAATTGCCGCTTGCGGCTATATTTCTTATTAGGGTTCACACACGTAGTGTGGGAAACCTATTGTAATTGCTCAAATTTTTCTTCTTTTTCTTATTATTATTAGGGTTCACACACGTAGTGTGGGAAACCTATTGTAATTGCTGAGATTTTTCTTATTAGGGTTCACACACGTAGTGTGGGAAACCTATTGTAATTGTCGGGTTTTTTCTTCTTATTAGGGCTCCGAGCACCAAAGGTGCTGGAGGCCTATTGTAATTGTTAGGATTTTTCTCCTTATTATTATTATTCTTTTTCTGCCTTAAAACGGATCGCACAGCCCAAACCGTAAGGCCTACAGACTTGAAACTTGGTCAATAGGTAGTAGTCCCTCCCGCTACTCAGGCGCAAGACGCCAGCCAAATCCGCCCATAGGTGGCGCTACAGCGCACGCAAACGCATTCAAGTAAATTGCCAGTACCACGTATGTCCTAAATTAAAAATTTTTTCATATACATGTTCCTTGTCTCCAAACCTACCAAAAAGCCTCAAGAACCCATAAGCTCCGCCTACTTCGTTTTCGAGCTAATTTGCATAATATGCAAAATCGCACACATTTTTGAGAGCTAACTAGTCCCTGGATTTTTCACATACATGCACATATGTGGTATCAAAACGTTCAGAAGAGTCTGAACTTTAATAATCTTTAACAAAAAATGCACATTTCTGCACATGGGCGTGGCCACATGCCACACAAGTCAAGGGGCAAAAATTTCACAGCCAAAAATGCACATTTTCTGCTGTATCTCATGCATACTTTTACATATTCACACCAAATTTCATATACATGTACCTGTTGGGCGTCTACACCTGCCCATACATTTTGGCACACATTCACACCTAGGGGGCGCTATAACTGCCAAAAAACTCTCCTGCACACACCGATTGGCCAAATAACACGAAACTTGGTATGCATCATCTACATGCACCTCTGAGACAGGTCCTAGGTCTGCACCATCATATGTCCAATATGGCCGCCACCATCGACCAATTAGCTGTCAGTATACAATTTCACAAGCTTTACAAGCTTTACATATGTCAATTGACCTGAAACTCACATGGCATGTTCAGGTGCACACCCTCTAAGACATACTGGGGTATGATGGCAATTGCACCACTAGGTGGCGCTATACTAGAAACTCCTGAATTACGCCCACATAGTATGACATAAAACAACAAACTTGGACTCATATGATTCTACGTAGAATCCTTAACAACTTTGTAATTGCAAGTGCTTTACAAAAATGTACGGATTTTCATATATTATCAAATATGTATAATTTCCACTTTCCATACTACGCCTAGGATTTTCACTCCATCACCTCAAATCACACCTTGATATACTCAGCAGACTATGCAATGCAAATGTTGTGCAAAAAATCCTAAGATTTCCACAAATTTATATTTTTCATATGCATCACAATGGTACCATCATAACACATCAAATTCATATTTTAATAACTCCGCTATAGTATGTCCTATGTTTATGAAAATTGACATGCACATTCACATGACCATTGAGGTGATATGTGCCAAGTTTGAGCTAAATCCGTCCACAAATGACTCTACAGTGAATATTTTCAATTTCCATACTCAGCAGTGCAAGGAGCGGTAGAGAGCCTTTTGCAGGCACGCACGCTCTCATTCTCGCAGACGCAGAGTGCCCCTCTCATCCACTCCCCCCACACTCCCCCAACCTTCTAACACTTAACAACCCATGTCTCTGTCTCCCCCTCCCTCTCTCTATTTCACATGCACTCACTTCTCACACACGCAGAGTGCCCCTCTCATCCACTCCCCCCCACACTCCCCCAACCTTCTAACACTTAACAACCCATGGTCTCTGTCTCCCCCTCCCTCTCTCTATTTCACATGCACTCACAGAAAAAACAGGCCTCCCTATAAGCTTCACATACACACTGCCTTAGCCATGCCTACTCATACATTAGAGTAACACATATAAACACCTAATTCACACACACACACACACACACATACACCTACTTATGTGTATGCATCACAAATTGAGCACATACACTGTCATGTCAGACATGTGAGTTCACTGTGACAACTAAGACTGCCCATTATATGCAATCACTCACACACATACACAGCTCTAATTATTTTTATTATTATTATTTTTCTCCGCATAAAACGCATACTGCAGCCTAGACCGTAAGGCCCAGAGACACCAAACTTGGCAGAATGGTGTAGTCTCTTTGCGAGACCGTGCTAAAGTACAGAGACCCACATTGGCCTGATGGTGGCGCTATAGCGCACCATTTTGCGTTTTGGTCCATATCTCCCACCCCGTAGGTCTTAGAAACAAAATTCCACTTCAGGTGCATTCCTTGGCTCCAGGCAAACAAAAAAGCCTCAAGAACCATTAAGCTCCGCCTACTTAGATTTTTTGCTAATTTGCATAATATGCAAAACCTACTTTTTTATACTAGTCCCTGGTTTTTCATCGGATCACCACAACCTTGGTGTCAAAATATTCAGGAGAATCTCATTATCAAAGTTGCTTAAAAACATTTTGAGATTTGCATACAGTCTGGTTGTCACATGTCAATCAATAGCTCCGAGGCGTGGCCAAATTTACTTAAACAGCCATATCTCAGCAACGCTTTGACGGATCTTCATAAAATTTTAACAGTTGTTAGGGCACATGACTCCGAGGTCATAGGTCAAAGCTGGCCTCGATTGTCCAATAGGGGGCGCTATAACATGGGAAAAACTGTATCTCAGAAACCATTAGTCACATCAAGCCAAAACTTTACAGGCATCATCAGGGGCCCAAGTGATATCAAGACACACAATGATGACATCATCACTCAAAAAACATGGCCGCCATGAGCCAATTAATTTTTATTTGAAATAATTGGCCATTTGACAGACTTACCATTGGCCAAACAACATGAAACCTCACCACTGTGCATATCTCAGGACTATCTGTCATGCTGTGCAGTTTTAAAACTTATGGCCACTAGGTGGCGCTATTTGTGAAAATCATGCATAACTCCTCCAAATTTTCACTTACGAACATGCAGCTTGTTTCATTTTATTCCTTGCAGTAGACCTGACAACTTTGCAATTACAAGTCCTATTAAAAAATGCATACTTTTGTCACATTCATCTATTGTTTGAAAATAGCTATTTACAAACTAGTCATAGGAATTTGATCCAATTATGGAAAAATTGCTATGAGCATAATCAGTAGACTCTGTAGGTAAAAACTGAGTAAAAAAATGTTGGATTTTTATTTTTCTGATTGGTCCATTTTCCCATTATATCATTGTGGCCATGCCATATATGACCCATATTGCTATAACTCATAAACCATGTATGCAATCAATTCCCAATTTGAAAGCCTTTTATATCCTGAAGTCCTTGTGAGGTACGCCAAGTTTGGTTCAAATTGGCCTGTCGGGGGCGCTACAGTACCCAAAAACCTAAGAAAACATAAAAACTCATGCTGCAATCTTGTTATGCAGAATACAGACAAGTAATTGGTCTTGTATTGTCCAGATCAATAAGTTCTATAACATTGCAATTGCATCTTATAACAAAAAGTGCACTGCCTGACCAGAAATGAACCTTTTAATTCACCAAAATGTCATATTGCATTACTGAGATTAATGAGATATCAGTATGGTAGTACTTGGGCTCCATCTAGTGGCCAAACATCGGAACGGACTGAAAACTATTTCTCACATGAAATACCACACAAACACACACACAAAGCTGATCTCAGCATGTGATTTAGTTCTGTGATTTGAATCATTTTGCCAATACACATTATTTTGATCCTTTTGGGCCTTTAGTGCCCCAATTGAACATTTTTTTGCACATTGATTTATTTGTGCATTTTTTCCACTCAAACAGCTTCTTTTGGGTCTAAAGGACCTATTGGGTCTATTGCCTATTGAAGCCAAGTGGCCTATTCGTGTGTGAACCCGCCAATTGCCGCTTGCGGCTATATTGGCAATTATAATTGCTTAGATAATAATCTAAAACTAACTACAGCCTACGGCATACATCCTACAACCATGAAACTTGGCAGAAAGGTGTAGTCTCTTTGCAAGACCGAGCACAAGTACAGAGACCCATATTGGCCTGATGGTGGCGCTATAGCGCACCATTTTGCATTTTGGTCCATATCTCCCACACCGTAGGTCCTAGAAACAAAATTCCACTTCAGGTGCATTCCTTGGCTCCAGACAAACAAAAAAGCCTCAAGAACCATTAAGCTCCGCCTACTTAGATTTTTTGCTAATTTGCATAATATGCAAAACCTACTTTTTTATACTAGTCCCTGGTTTTTCATCGGATCACCACAACCTTGGTGTCAAAATATTCAGGAGAATCTCATTATCAAAGTTGCTTAAAAACATTTTGAGATTTGCATACAGTCTGGTTGTCACATGTCAATCAATAGCTCCGAGGCGTGGCCAAATTTACTTAAACAGCTATATCTCAGCAACGCTTTGACCAATCTTTATAAAAATTTATCAGTTGTTAGGGCACATGACTCAGAGGTCACAGGTCAAAGCTGGCCACGATTGTCCAATAGGGGGCGCTATAACATGGGAAAAACTGTTTCTCAGAAACCATTAGTCATATTAAGACAAAACTTTACATGCATCATCAGGGGCCCAAGTGGTATCAAGGCACACATTGATGACATCATCACTTAAAAAACATGGCCACCATTCACCAATTAATTGGGTTTGGCCATTTCACAGGCTTAACATAAGTACATACACATGAAACAGATATGGTATGTTCATCTACACACCCACACACATCTGAATCATTTTGGCAATATCTCCCACACTGTAGGGCCTAAGCAGAGAACTGCTAAACCACGCACGCTGGCCATTCTCACACACGCAGAGTGCACTCCCTTCCTCCACTCCCTCCAGACTCCCCCGTCCTTCGAACAACCCAATGGCGATGCCTCCACCCCTCTCTCTTTCACATGCACTCACAAAAACACAGGCCTCTCTAAAAAATAAAACGCAAATACACATTATTTTGATCCTTTTGGGCTTTTAGTGCCTCAATTGAACCTTTTTTTGCACATTGATGTACTTATGCCGTTTTTCCACTGAAACAGCTTCTTTTCACTTTTAGGTCTAAAGGACCTTATGGGTTTCTTTTTGCCTATAGAGCCCAAGAGGCCTATTCGTGTGTGAACCCGCCAATTGCCGCTTGCGGCTATATTTATTATTATTTTTCTCCGCATAAAACGCATACTGCAGCCTAGACCGTAAAGGCCAGAGACACCAAACTTGGCAGAATGGTGTAGTCTCTTTGCGAGACCGTGCTAAAGCACAGAGACCCACATTGGCCTGATGGTGGCGCTATAGCGCACCATTTTGCGTTTTGGTCCATATCTCCCAAACCGTAGGGCCTAGAAACAAAATTCCACTTCTGATGTATTCCTTGGCTCAAGCCAAACAAAAAAGCCTCAAGAACCATTAAGCTCCGCCTACTTAGATTTTTTGCTAATTTGCATAATATGCAAAACCTACTTTTTTGTACTAGTCCCTGGTTTTTCATCGGATCACCACAACCTTGGTGTCAAAATATTCAGGAGAATCTCATTATCAACGTTGCTTAAAAACATTTTGAGATTTGCATACAGTCTGGTTGTCACATGTCAATCAATAGCTCCAAGGCGTGGCCAAATTTACTTAAACAGCCATATCTCAGCAACGCTTTGACGGATCTTCATAAAACTTTAACAGTTGTTAGGGCACATGACTCCGAGGTCATAGGTCAAAGCTGGCCACGATCGTCCAATAGGGGGCGCTATAACATGGGAAAAACTGTATCTCAGAAACCGTTAGTCACATCAAGCCAAAACTTTACAGGCATCATCAGGGGCCCAAGTGATATCAAGACACACAATGATGACATCATCACTCAAAAAACATGGCCGCCATGAGCCAATTAATTTTTATTTGAATTAATTGGCCATTTGACAGACTTACCATTGGCCAAACAACATGAAACCTTACCACTGTGCATATCTCAGGACTATGTGTCATGCTGTGCAGTTTTAAAACATTTGGCCACAAGGTGGCGCTATTTGTGAAAATCATGCATAACTCCTCCAAATTTTCACTTAGGAACATGCAACTTGTTTCTTTTTATTCCTTGCAGTAGACCTGACAACTTTGCAATTACAAGTCCTATTAAAAAATGCATACTTTTGTCACATTCATCTATTGTTTGAAAATAGCTATTTACAAACTAGTCATAGGAATTTGATCCAATTATGGAAAAATTGCTATGAGCATAATCAGTAGACTCTGTAGGTAAAAACTGATTAAAAAAATAATGGATTTCTATTTATCTGATTGGTCCATTTTCCCATTATATCATTGTGGCCATGCCATATATGACCTATATTGCTATAACTCATAAACCATGTATGCAATCAACTCCCAATTTGAAAGGCTTTTATATCCTGAAGTCCTTGTGAGGTATGCCAAGTTTGGTTCAAATTGGCCTGTCGGGGGCGCTACAGTACCCAAAAACCTAAGAAAACATAAAAACTCATGCTGCAATCTTGTTATGCAGAATACAGACAAGTAATTGGTCTTGTATGATCCAGATCAATAAGTTCTATAACATTGCAATTGCATCTTATAACAAAAAGTGCACTGCCTGACCAGAAATGAACCTTTTAATTCACCAAAATGTCATTGCATTACTGATAAAAATGAGATATCAGTATGATGGTACTTGGGCTCCATCTAGTGGCCAAACACCGAAACTGACTGAAAACTATTGCTCACATGAAACACCACACAAACACACACAAAGCTGATCTCAGCATGTGATTTAGTTCTGTGATCTGAATCATTTTGCCAATACACATTATTTTGATCCTTTTCGGCCTTTAGTGCCCCAATTGAACATTTTTTTGCACATTGATTTATTTGTGCATTTTTTCCACTCAAACAGCTTCTTTTGGGTCTAAAGGACCTATTGGGTCTATTGCCTATTGAAGCCAAGTGGCCTATTCGTGTGTGAACCCGCCAATTGCCGCTTGCGGCTATATTTAGGGTTCACACACGTAGTGTGGGAAACCTATTGTAATTGCTCGAATTTTTCTTTTTTCTTCTTATTATTATTTTTCTCCGCATAAAACGCATACTGCAGCCTAGACCGTAAGGCCCAGAGACACCAAACTTGGCAGAATGGTGTAGTCTCTTTGCGAGACCGTGCTAAAGTACAGAGACCCACATTGGCCTGATGGTGGCGCTATAGCGCACCATTTTGCGTTTTGGTCCATATCTCCCAAACCGTAGGGCCTAGAAACAAAATTCCACTTCTGATGGATTCCTTGGTTCAAGCCAAACAAAAAAGCCTCAAGAACCATTAAGCTCCGCCTACTTAGATTTTTTGCTAATTTGCATAATATGCAAAACCTACTTTTTTATACTAGTCCCTGGTTTTTCATCCGATCACCACAAGCTTGGTATCAAAATGTTCAGAAGAATCTCTTTATCAATATTCCTGGAAAAAAATGTGACATTTGCATACAGTGTCGTTGTGACATGTCAATCAATAGCTCTGGGGCGTGGCCAAATTTACTTAAACAGCTATATCTCAGCAACGCTTTGACGGATCTTCATAAAATTTTAACAGTTGTTAGGGCACATGACTCCGAGGTCAAAGGTCAAAGCTGGCCACGATTGTCCAATAGGGGGCGCTATAACATGGGAAAAACTGTTTCTCAGAAACCATTAGTCACATCAAGCCAAAACTTTACAGGCATCATCAGGGGCCCAAGTGATATCAAGACACACAATGATGACATCATCACTCAAAAAACATGGCCGCCATGAGCCAATTAATTTTTATTTGAATTAATTGGCCATTTGACAGACTTACCATTGGCCAATCAACATGAAACCTCACCACTGTGCATATTTCAGGACTATGTGTCATGCTGTGCAGTTTTAAAACATTTGGCCACTAGGTGGCGCTATTTGTGAAAATCATGCATAACTCCTCCAAATTTTCACTTAGGAACATGCAACTTGTTTCTTTTTATTCCTTGCAGTAGACCTGACAACTTTGCAATTACAAGTCCTATTAAAAAATGCATACTTTTGTCACATTCATCAATTGTTTGAAAATAGCCCTTTAAGAACTAGTCCTAGGAATTTGATCCAATGATGGCAAAAATGGCATAGCCGTAATCTGTAGACACTGTAGTTAACTACACATGGAAAAAATGTTGCATTTTTATTTGTCTGATTGGTCAATTTTTCCATTATATCCTTCTGGCCATGCCATAAATGACCTTTATTGCTATAACTCATAAACCATGTAAGTGATCAACTCCCAATTTGAAAGGCTTTTAGACACTGAGGTCCCTGTGAGGTATGCCAAGTTTGGTTCAAATTGGCCTGTTGGAGGCGCTACAGTACCCAAAAACCTGAGAAATCATAAAAACTCACGCAGCAATCTTGTTATGCAGAATACAGACAAGTAATGGGGCTTGTATGATTCAGATCAATGAGGTCTATAACATTGCAATTACATCTCATAACAAAAAGTGCACTGCCTGACCAGAAATGAACCTTTTAATTCACCAAAATGTCATTGCATTACTGAGATTAATGAGATATCAGTATGATAGTACTTGGGCTCCATCTAGTGGCCAAACACCGGAACTGACTGAAAACTATTTCTCACATGAAACACCACACAAACACACACAAAGCTGATCTCAGCATGTGATTTAGTTCTGTGATCTGAATAATTTTGCCAATACATATTATTTTGATCCTTTTGGGCCTTTAGTGCCCCAATTGAACCTTTTTTGCACATTGATTTATTTGTGCATTTTTTCCACTCAAACAGCTTCTTTTCACATTTTGGGGTCTAAAGGACCTTTTGGGCCTCTGCCTATTGAGGCCAAGAAGCCTATTCGTGTGTGAACCCGCCAATTGCCGCTTGCGGCTATATTTATTATTATTATTTTTCCCCCTGTAAAACGCATACTGCAGCCTAGACCGTAAGGCCCAGAAAGACCAAACTTGCCAGCAAGGTGCAGCAGGTGTGCAATGAGAGAAATAGAGACAGGGACCCACATTGGCCTGATGGTGGCGCTATAGCGCACCATTTTGCGTTTTGGTCCATATCTCCCAAACCGTAGGGCCTAGAAACAAAATTCCACTTCTGATGGATTCCTTGGCTCAAGCCAAACAAAAAAGCCTCAAGAACCATTAAGCTCCGCCTACTTAGATTTTTTGCTAATTTGCATAATATGCAAAACCTACTTTTTTGTACTAGTCCCTGGTTTTTCATCCGATCACCACAACCTTGGTGTCAAAATATTCAGGAGAGTCTCATTATCAAAGTTGCTTAAAAACATTTTGAGATTTGCATACAGTCTGGTTGTCACATGTCAATCAATAGCTCCAAGGCGTGGCTAAATTTACTTAAACAGCCATATCTCAGCAACGCTTTGACCGATCTTCATAAAATTTTAACCGTTGTTAGGGCACATGACTACGAGGTCATACGTCAAAGCTGGCCACGATTGTCCAATAGGGGGCGCTATAACATGGGAAAAACTGTATCTCAGAAACCATTAGTCATATCAAGCCAAAACTTTACAGGCATCATCAGGGGCCCAAGTGATATCAAGACACACAATGATGACATCATCACTCAAAAAACATGGCCGCCATGAGCCAATTAATTTTTATTTGAATTAATTGGCCATTTGACAGACTTACCATTGGCCAAACAACATGAAACCTCACCACTGTGCATATCCCAGGACTATGTGTCATGCTGTGCAGTTTTAAAACATTTGGCCACTAGGTGGCGCTATTTGTGAAAATCATGCATAACTCCTCCAAATTTTCACTTAGGAACATGCAACTTGTTTCTTTTTATTCCTTGCAGTAGACCTGACAACTTTGCAATTACAAGTCCTATTAAAAAATGCATACTTTTGTCACATTCATCAATTGTTTGAAAATAGCTCTTTAAGAACTAGTCATAGGAATTTGATCCAATTATGGCAAAATTGCTATGAGCATAATCAGTAGACTCTGTAGGTAAAAAGTGATTAAAAAAATTTTGGATTTTTATTTTTCTGATTGGTCCATTTTCCCATTATATCATTGTGGCCATGCCATATATGACCTATATTGCTATAACTCATAAACCATGTATGCAATCAACTCCCAATTTGAAAGGCTTTTATATCCTGAAGTCCTTGTGAGGCATGCCAAGTTTGGTTCAAATTGGCCTGTCGGGGGCGCTACAGTACCCAAAAAACTAAGAAAACATAAAAACTCATGCTGCAATCTTGTTATGCAGAATACAGACAAGTAATTGGTCTTGTATGATCCAGATCAATAAGTTATATAACATTGCAATTGCATCTTATAACAAAAAGTGCACTGCCTGACCAGAAATGAACCTTTTAATTCACCAAAATGTCATATTGCATTACTGAGATTAATGAAATATCAGTATGGTAGTACTTGGGCTCCATCTAGTGGCCATACATTGAAACGAACTGAAAACTATTGCTCACATGAAACACCACACAAAAACACACACAAAGCTGATCTCAGCATGTGATTTAGTTCTGTGATTTGAATCATTTTGCCAATACACATTATTTTGATCCTTTTGGGCCTTTAGTGCCCCAATTGAACATTTTTTTGCACATTGATTTATTTGTGCATTTTTTCCACTCAAACAGCTTCTTTTGGGTCTAAAGGACCTATTGGGTCTATTGCCTCTTGAAGCCAAGTGGCCTATTCGTGTGTGAACCCGCCAATTGCCGCTTGCGGCTATATTTAGGGTTCACACACGTAGTGTGGGAAACCTATTGTAATTGCTCGAATTTTTCTTCTTTTTCTTATTATTATTTTTCTACTGATAAAACGCATACTGCAGCCTAGACCGTAAGGCCCAGAGACACCAAACTTGGCAGAATGGTGTAGTCTCTTTGCGAGACCGTGCTAAAGTGCAGACACCCAAATTGGCCTGATGGTGGCGCTATAGCGCAGCCTTTTGCGTTTGGGTCTATATCTCCCACCCCGTAGGTCATAGAAAGAAAATTCCACTTCAGGTGCATTCCTTGGCTTCAGACAAACAAAAAAGCCTCAAGAACCATTAAGCTCCGCCTACTTAGATTTTTTGCTAATTTGCATAATATGCAAAACCTACTTTTTCCTACTAATCCCTGGTTTTTCATCGGATTTCTTCAATCTTGGTGTCAAAATATTCAGAAGAATCTCATTATCAATAATTATCAAAAAAAACTGTGACATTTGCATAAATTCTGGTTGTCACATGTCAATCAATAGCTCCAAGGCGTGGCCAAATTTACTTAAACAGCTATATCTCAGCAACGCTTTGACCGATCTTCATAAAATTTTATCAGTTGTTAGGGCACATGACTCAGAGGTCACAGATCAAAGCTGGCCACGATTGTCCAATAGGGGGCGCTATAACATGGGAAAAACTGTTTCTCAGAAACCATTAGTCACATCAAGCCAAAACTTTACAGGCGTCATCAGGGGCCCAAGTGGTATTAAGGCACACAATGATGACATCATCACTCAAAAAACATGGCCGCCATGAGCCAAATAATTTTTATTTTAATTAATTGGCCATTTGGCAGACTTACCATTGGGCAATCAACATGAAACCTCTCCAGTGTGCATATCTCAGGACAATGTGTCATGCTGTGCAGTTTTGAAACATTTGGCCACTAGGTGGCGCTATTTGTGAAAATCAAGCATAACAACACCAAATTGTCGCTTAGGAACATGCAGCTTGATTCTTTTGATTCCTTGCAGTACACCTGACAACTTTGCAATTACAAGTCCTATTAAAAAATGCATACTTTTGTCACATTCATCAATTGTTTGAAAATAGCTCTTTTGGACTTAGTCCTAGAAATTTGATCCAATTATGGAACAATTGGTATGAGCATAATCTGTAGACTCTGGAGGTAAAAATTGATTTTAAAATATTGGATTTTAAAATAATCAGGTGGGTCCATTTTTCCATTATATCCTTCTGGCCATGCCATAAATGACCTTTATTGCTATAACTCATAAACCATGTAAGCAATCAACTCCCAATTTGAAAGGCTTTTATAGCCTGAGGGCCTTGTGAGGTATGCCAAGTTTGGTTCAAATTGGCCTGTCGGGGGCGCTACAGTACCCAAAAACCTAAGAAATCATAAAAACTGATGCTGCAATCTTGTTATGCAGGATACAGACAAGTAATGGGTCTTGTATGATTCAGATCAATGAGGTCTATATCATTGCATTTACATCTCATAACAAAGAGTGCAATGCCTGAACAGAAATTAACCTTTTATTTCATCAACATGCCTATTTCATTGCTGAAATTAATGAGATATCAGTATGGTGGAACTTGGGTCCATCTAGTGGCCAAACACTGGAACTGACTGAAAACAATTGCTCACATGACATACCACACAAACACACACAAAGCTGATCTCAGCATGTGATTTAGTTCTGTGATCTAAATCATTTTGCCAATACAATTTATTTTGAACCTTTAGGGCCTTTAGTGCCTCAATTGAACCTTTTTTGAACATTGATTTATGCATTTTTTCCACTGAAACAGCTTCTTTTCACTTTTAGTTCTAAATGACCTTTGGGGATCTTTTTGCCTATACAGCCCAAGAGGCCTTTTGGTGTGTGAACCCGCCAATTGCCGCTCGCGGCTATTTTCTTTTTCTTATTATTATTTTTCTCCGGATAAAACGCATACTGCAGCCTAGACCGTAAGGCCCAGGGAGACCAAACTTGGCAGACTGGTGTAGTCTGTTTGCGGGACCGTGCTAAAGTACAGACACCCAAATTGGCCTGATGGTGGCGCTATAGCGCAGCATTTTGCGTTTGGGTTCATATCTCCCACCCCGAAGGTCCTAGAAACAAAATTCCACTTCAGGTGCATTCCTTGGCTCCAGACAAACAAAAAAGCCTCAAGAACCATTAAGCTCCGCCTACTTAGATTTTTTGCTAATTTGCATAATATGCAAAACCTACTTTTTTATACTAGTCCCTGGTTTTTCATCTGATCACCACAATCTTGGTGTCAAAATATTCACAAGAATCTCATTATCAAGGAATATCAACAAAACTGTGACATGGGTATACAGTCTGGTTGTCACATGTCAATCAATAGCTCTGAGGCGTGGCCAAATTGACTTCAGCAGCTATATCTCAGCAATGCTTTGACCAGTCTTCATGGAAATTTATCAGTTGTTAGAGCACATGATTCAAAGGTCACAGGTCAAAGCTGGCCATGATTGTCCAATAGGGGGCGCTATAACATGGGAAAAACTGTATCTCAGAAACCATTAGTCACATCAAGCCAAAACTTTACTCGCATCATCAGGGGCCCAAGTGGTATCAAGGCACACATGGATGACATCATCACTCAAAAAACATGGCCGCCATGAGCTAATTAATTTTTATTTGAATTAATTGGCCATTTGACAGACTTACCATAGGTTCATACACATGAAACTGACATGGTATGTTCATGTACACACCCTCTAAGACATACTCATGTTAGAAGGGAATTGCACCACTAGGTGGCGCTATACTAGAAAATCCAGAATTTCTCCTACATATTTTCACTTATCAAGAAATGCTTGCACTCATATGATTGTATGCAGAATTCCTAGCAACTTTCTAATTACATGTGTTTTGCAAAAATGTACCACTTTTTCACTATTATCAAATATATATAACTTGTCATTTTCATACTAGTCCTAGCATTTTAACTCCATTACCTTTAAATCACACCTTGTAATACTCAGCAGACTCTGAAATGCTAAGATTAGCTAGAAAATCCTAAGGTTTTCACAAATTAATATTTTTCATATGCATCACAATGCTACCATCGTAACACATCAAATTCACAGTTCAATAACTATGCCATAGTATGTCTGATTGTTATGAAAATTGACAGCCACATTCAAATGACCATTGTGGTGCTGTGTGCCAAGTTTGAGCCAAATCCGTCCACAAACAGCTCTACAGTGAATATTTTCATTTTCCATACTGACCAGTGCAGGGAGGCATAGACAGCTGCTAAGACACGCACGTTCTCACACACGCTGCCCCCCTCCTCCACTCCCCCATGCTTCTAACACTTTACAACCCTTGGGCTCTCCCTCCCCCTCTCTCTCCTTCACATGCACTCACAAAAACAAAGGCCTCTCTGGCCTATAGGTTTCACATACACACTAATTCTAGCCATTACTACCAATTACCCAGTGACTAATATACAGATATTTAGCCTCTTTTTTCCACACACCCTCACATAGGACTTCCTATATGCTTCATATATACATTTCTCTAGCCATTTCCAACACACTAACTGATATTTAGCTTCATTTTTCCATCCACACTCTCAACACATGCCCTCTATACATCCTGAAATGACATAAGAGAGGACAGACACATGTAATTCACATTTCACACAACCTCTAAATAACTGCATGCTTTACTTATCATCAAAGTCTTGTTAGATACACATTCCTAGTGGCCTCCCTACTATGGGCACAACAGTGAGAACATGTCAGAGTAGGGATGAGAACATCATGAACAGGCAAAGATAAGAATATTTGTGTTATTTTATTGTATAGTAAGCCATTACTCTTTGGTTTGTTTGAGATTCACATGTGACAGATTTTGTCAGCTAAATGAAAAGGGTTAAAGAGTGGGGTTTACATGTGGGGCATTAACAAGAGCTCTCCTGCTGCTATGTTCACAACTTCTGACAAATTCAGCCAAAGGTATATTTATTTGACTAGGCCCCTGGGTCAGTGTGTCAGTGCTTTTAACCTAATCTCAGCATTTGATTTAGTTGTATGGTCTGAATCATTTTGTTTAATATCTTCCACACTGTATGGCCTAGAAACAAAATTCTACTTCAGCTGTATTCCTTTGCTCAAGCCAACCAAAAAAAGCCTCAAGAAGCCCTTACTGCATACATGAAAAAACACACAAACACACACATACAAAGCTAATCACAGCATTTGATTAACTTCTATGATCTGAATCATTTTTCCATGACATTTTGTTTTGATCTTTTGGGCCTTTATTGCCCCAGTTGAATATTTTTTTGCAAATTACTTTATCTGTCCATTTTTTGGACTGAAGTAGCTTCATATCACTTGTTGGTCTAAAAGACCCTTTGGGCTTTTGTGCCTTTTTTTGTGTGAACCCGCCAATCGCCGCTTGCGGCTATATTTATTATTATTTTTCTACTGATAAAACGCATACTGCAGCCTAGACCGTAAGGCCCAGAGACACCAAACTTGGCAGAATGGTGTAGTCTGTTTGCAGGACCGTGCTAAAGTACAGACACCCACATTGGCCTGATGGTGGCGCTATAGCGCAGCATTTTGCATTTTGGTCCATATCTCCCACCCTGTAGGTCCTAGAAACAAAATTCCACTTCAGGTGCATTCCTTGGCTCCAGACAAACAAAAAAGCCTCAAGAACCATTAAGCTCCGCCTACTTAGATTTTTTGCTAATTTGCATAATATGCAAAACGTACTTTTTCCTACTAGTCCCTGGTTTTTCATCGGATTTCTTCAATCTTGGTGTCAAAGTATTCAGAAGAATCTCATTATCAATAATTATCCAAAAAAATTGTGACATTTGCATAAATTCTGGTTGTCACATGTCAATCAATAGCTCCGAGGCGTGGCCAAATTTACTTATGCAGCTATATCTCAGCAACGCTTTGACCAATCTTCATGAAATTTTATCAGTTGTTAGGGCACATGACTCAGAGGTCACAGATCAAAGCTGGCCACGATTGTCCAATAGGGGGCGCTATAACATGGGAAAAACTGTTTCTCAGAAACCGTTAGTCACATTAAGCCAAAACTTTACAGGCATCATCAGGGGCCCAAGTAATATCAAGGCACACAATGATGACATCATCACTCAAAAAACATGGCCGCCATGAGCCAATTAATTTTATTTTGAATTAATTGGCTATTTGACAGACTTACCATTGGCCAATCAACATGAAACCTCACCACTGTGCATATCTCAGGACTATGTGTCACGCTGTGCAGTTTTGAAACATTTGGCCACTAGGTGGCGCTATTTGTGAAAATCATGCATAACTCCTCCAAATTTACACTTAGGAACATGCAACTTGATTCTTTTTATTCCTTGCAGTAGACCTGACAACTTTGCCTTTACAAGTCCTATTAAAAAATGCATACTTTTGTCACATTCATCAATTGTTTGAAAACAGCTCTTTTGGAATTAGTCCTAGAAATATGATCTAATTATGGAACAATTGGTATGAGCATAATCTGTAGACTCTGGAGGTAAAAACTTATTTAAAAATATTGGATTTTAAAATATTCAGGTGGGCCCATTTTTCCATTATATCCTTCTGGCCATGCCATAAATGACCTTTATTGCTATAACTCATAAACCATGTAAGCGATCAACTCCCAATTTGAAAGGCTTTTAAACACTGAGGTCCCTGTGAGGTATGCAAAGTTTGGTTCAAATTGGCCTGTCGGGGGCGCTACAGTACCCAAAAACCTAAGAAATCATAAAAACTGATGCTGCAATCTTGTTATGCAGAATACAGACAAGTAATGGGTCTTGTATGATTCACATCAATGAGGTCTATATCATTGCATTTACATCTCATAACAAAAAGTGCAATACCTGACCAGAAATTAACCTTTTAATTCACCAAAATTACTATTTCATTGCTGAAATTAATGAGATATCAGTATGGTAGAACTTGGGTCCATCTAGTGGCCAAATTCCAGAACTGACTGAAAACTATTGCTCCCATGAAATACCACACAAACACACACAAAGCTGATCTCAGCATGTGATTTAGTTCTGTGATCTAAATCATTTTGCCAATACAATTTATTTTGAACCTTTAGGGCCTTTAGTGCCTCAATTGAACCTTTTTTGCACATTGATTTATGCATTTTTTCCACTGAAACAGCTTCTTTTCACTTATAGTTCTAAATGACCTTTGGGGCTTCTTTTTGCCTATACAGCCAAAGAGGCCTATTGGTGTGTGAACCCGCCAATTGCCGCTCGCGGCTATTTTTATTAGGGTTCACACACGTAGTGTGGGAAACCTATTGTAATTGCTGAGATTTTTCTTATTATTATTATTATTATTTTTCCCCCTGTAAAACGCATACTGCAGCCTAAACCGTAAGGCCCAGAAAGACCAAACTTGCCAGCAAGGTGCAGCAGGTGTGCAATGAGAGAAATAGAGACAGGGACCCACATTGGCCTGATGGTGGCGCTATAGCGCACCATTTTGCGTTTTGGCCCATATCTCCCAAACCGTAGGGCCTAGAAACAAAATTCCACTTCTGATGGATTCCTTGGCTCAAGCCAAACAAAAAAGCCTCAAGAACCATTAAGCTCCGCCTACTTAGATTTTTTGCTAATTTGCATAATATGCAAAACCTACTTTTTTATACTAGTCCCTGGTTTTTCATCGGATCACCACAACCTTGGTGTCAAAATATTCAGGAGAATCTCATTATCAAAGTTGCTTAAAAACATTTTGAGATTTGCATACAGTCTGGTTGTCACATGTCAATCAATAGCTCCAAGGCGTGGCCAAATTTACTTAAACAGCCATATCTCAGCAACGCTTTGACCGATCTTCATAAAATTTTAACCGTTGTTAGGGCCCATGACTCCGAGGTCATACGTCAAAGCTGGCCACGATTGTCCAATAGGGGGCGCTATAACATGGGAAAAACTGTATCTCAGAAACCATTAGTCACATCAAGCCAAAACTTTACAGGCATCATCAGGGGCCCAAGTGATATCAAGACACACAATGATGACATCATCACTCAAAAAACATGGCCGCCATAAGCCAATTAATTTTTATTTGAATTAATTGGCCATTTGACAGACTTACCATTGGCCAAACAACATGAAACCTCACCACTGTGCATATCCCAGGACTATGTGTCATGCTGTGCAGTTTTAAAACATTTGGCCACTAGGTGGCGCTATTTGTGAAAATCATGCATAACTCCTCCAAATTTTCACTTAGGAACAAGCAACTTGTTTCTTTTTATTCCTTGCAGTAAACCTGACAACTTTGCAATTACAAGTCCTATTAAAAAATGCATACTTTTGTCACATTCATCTATTGTTTGAAAATAGCTATTTACAAACTAGTCATAGGAATTTGATCCAATTATGGAAAAATTGCTATGAGCATAATCAGTAGACTCTGTAGGTAAAAACTGAGTAAAAAAATGTTGGATTTTTATTTTTCTGATTGGTCCATTTTCCCATTATATCATTGTGGCCATGCCATATATGACCTATATTGCTATAACTCATAAACCATGTATGCAATCAATTCCCAATTTGAAAGGCTTTTATATCCTGAAGTCCTTGTAAGGTATGCCAAGTTTGGTTCAAATTGGCCTGTCGGGGGCGCTACAGTACCCAAAAACCTAAGAAAACATAAAAACTCATGCTGCAATCTTGTTATGCAGAATACAGACAAGTAATTGGTCTTGTATGATCCAGATCAATAAGTTCTATAACATTGCAATTGCATCTTATAACAAAAAGTGCACTGCCTGACCAGAAATGAACCTTTTAATTCACCAAAATGTCATATTGCATTACTGAGATTAATGAGATATCAGTATGGTAGTACTTGGGCTCCATCTAGTGGCCAAACATCGGAACGGACTGAAAACTATTTCTCACATGAAATACCACACAAACACACACACAAAGCTGATCTCAGCATGTGATTTAGTTCTGTGATTTGAATCATTTTGCCAATACACATTATTTTGATCCTTTTGGGCCTTTAGTGCCCCAATTGAACATTTTTTTGCACATTGATTTATTTGTGCATTTTTTCCACTCAAACAGCTTCTTTTGGGTCTAAAGGACCTATTGGGTCTATTGCCTATTGAAGCCAAGTGGCCTATTCGTGTGTGAACCCGCCAATTGCCGCTTGCGGCTATATTTAGGGTTCACACACGTAGTGTGGGAAACCTATTGTTATTGTTAGGATTTTTCTTCTTTCTTTCTTTCTTATTATTAGGGTTCACACACGTAGTGTGGGAAACCTATTGTAATTGCTGAGATTTTTCTTATTATTATTATTATTATTATTATTATTTTTCCCCCTGTAAAACGCATACTGCAGCCTAGACCGTAAGGCCCAGAAAGACCAAACTTGCCAGCAAGGTGCAGCAGGTGTGCAATGAGAGAAATAGAGACAGGGACCCACATTGGCCTGATGGTGGCGCTATAGCGCACCATTTTGCGTTTTGGTCCATATCTCCCAAGCCGTAGGGCCTAGAAACAAAATTCCACTTCTGATGGATTCCTTGGCTCAAGCCAAACAAAAAAGCCTCAAGAACCATTAAGCTCCGCCTACTTAGATTTTTTGCTAATTTGCATAATATGCAAAACCTACTTTTTTGTACTAGTCCCTGGTTTTTCATCGGATCACCACAACCTTGGTGTCAAAATATTCAGGAGAATCTCATTATCAAAGTTCCTTAAAAACATTTTGAGATTTGCATACAGTCTGGTTGTCACATGTCAATCAATAGCTCCAAGGCGTGGCAAAATTTACTTAAACAGCCATATCTCAGCAACGCTTTGACGGATCTTCATAAAATTTTAACACTTGTTAGGGCACATGACTCCGAGGTCATAGGTCAAAGCTGGACACGATTGTCCAATAGGGGGCGCTATAACATGGGAAAAACTGTATCTCAGAAACCATTAGTCACATCAAGCCAAAACTTTACAGGCATCATCAGGGGCCCAAGTGATATCAAGACACACAATGATGACATCATCACTCAAAAAACATGGCCGCCATAAGCCAATTCATTTTTATTTGAATTAATTGGCCATTTGACAGACTTACCATTGGCCAAACAACATGAAACCTCACCACTGTGCATATCTCAGGACTATGTGTCATGCTGTGCAGTTTTGAAACATTTGGCCACTAGGTGGCGCTATTTGTGAAAATCATGCATAACTCCTCCAAATTTTCACTTAGGAACATGCAACTTGTTTCTTTTTATTCCTTGCAGTAGACCTGACAACTTTGCAATTACAAGTCCTTTTAAAAAATGCATACTTTTGTCACATTAATCAATTGTTTGAAAATAGCTCTTTTCGAACTAGTCCTAGGAATTTGATCCAATTATAGAATAATTGGTATGAGCATAATCTGTAGAGTCTGGAGGTAAAAACTGACTAAAAAATGTTGGAATTTTAAATGGTCAGGTTGGTCTATTTTTCCCTTATATCCTTCTGGCCATGCCATAAATTACCTTTATTGCTATAACTCATAAACCATGTAAGTGATCAACTCCCAATTTGAACTGCTTATATAGCCTGAGGTCCCAGTGAGGTATGCCAAGTTTGGTTCAAATTGGCCTGTCGGGGGTGCTACAGTACCCAAAAACCTAGAAAATCATAAAAACTCAGGCTGCAATCTTGTTATAAAGAATACAGACAAGTAATTGGTCTTGTATGATTCAGATCAATGAGATCTATAACATTGCAATTGCATCTTATAACAAAAAGTGCACTGCCTGACCAGAAATGAACCTTTTAATTCACCAAAATGTCATATTGCATTACTGAGATTAATGAGATATCAGTATGGTAGTACTTGGGCTCCATCTAGTGGCCAAACACCGGAACTGACTGAAAACTATTGCTCACATGAAACACCACACAAACACACACAAAGCTGATCTCAGAATGTGATTTAGTTCTGTAATCTGAATCATTTTGCCAATACAATTGATTTTTATCCTTTTGGGCCTTTAGTGCCTGAAATTGGCCTGTTGAGGGTGCTACAGTACCCAAAAACCTAAGAAATCATAAAAACTCGTGCTGCAATCCTGTTATGCAGAATACAGACAAGTAATGGGTCTTGTATGATTCCGAGCAGTGAGATAATTACCTTTGAATGACATCTCATAACAAAAAGTGCACTGCCTGACCAGAAATAAACCTTTTAATTCATTAAAAAGTCTTATTTGTCACTATAATATCAGTATGTTAGTACTAAATTCTGGAACTGACTGAAAACTATTGCTCACATGAAACATCACACAAACACAAACAAAGCTAATCTCAGTATGTGATTTAGTTCTAGGATCTGAATATATTTTTTTTCCAATAAAATGTATTTTTGTCTTTAGTGCTTCAATGGCCTGTTATTTGTTGATTGGGTCCATCTATATATGCAGCAGTGTCCATGTCTACTGCCTGTTGGATGATCTGCTGATCTGTGGATTAGTCCTGAACTTTTATAATGTCCTAATTCTTCTGTGGACAGAATAACCTGAGTACTTGATTGTGTTGGTTTTGCCTGTATTGTAAATTAATGCTTTTCTGATCATATAAAATAAAAGGCACCACTGGCCAAAAGGTCAAAATGTGCAAATCTGTCCTAACAGCTTTGTTAAAGATTTCTATTCGTCATTGATGACATGTGACACTAACTACACTGCACTGTATATATTTACCAAAGACATACAAACCTCTTTCATGCAATAAGTGTCAAAAGTTGCAAATTATTTGGCCACTAGATGGAGCTGTGAGACAAAATTTGAAATGCGCATATAGTTTTTAGACTGCTCCCTTCCAAAATACAGCGCATTGTTTAAAGGTCAAAAGATCAATGTTTTCAACATTTCTCAAAGTTTTCTCACTTATATGTGGAGGTCTCTTTATACAGGCTATGTGCACTAAGTATCTGCATTCAAGAGGCTTATTTCCAGAGGTTTGCATTCCAGGTTCAGGAAATAAAAGTCCTCACCAGGATTTTGCTCAGGCTTCCTGGATTGTGTTGATTCCACATTTTACCTGGATTGCACCAATTAGAAAATCTAGCAAGCTTCAGTAAAATCCTGGTTTTACTTTCTGAACCTGTAATGTCCACCTCTGATTATTGCACCTCACATGCTCAAAGTGATTAAGGCCTCTGGTCCTGATAACTCAAACACACACATGTGCATAGACATATGTGGACACTCATGCATGCACACACATGGTCATGCACATATATCCAGTGCACACACATGCACCCATGCACACTCACCAAGCCAGAAAGCCATTTTCAAATAGGTTGATATATTTTCCTACATTTACTCACTCACTTAAAAAAATATATTATGCCACAAAGAAATGCTCTTATATACCTTTGGTACTTTACATCTGGAATTATGGGTCCCAGTCATATATAGAAAATGGCTTTAACAGTATGTGTGTTTGAAAAGCTGACTAAAATGTTGCATGTGATTGTATCTAACCCCAATCCTTATTTCCTAAAAACAACAAGTGTGTAAGTGATTTTCATTTGCATAAAATTGTCAGAACATTATATATATTGACAAACATAATGCAAATATATTTTCATATTTGGGCACTGTTTATTTGAGACCAGTGCAAATTGTCAATATAATAAGAGAACATCTTTGTAAACAATGTACCTTATTTATAACTGACAAACACAATGCAAATCTTTTCATGTTCAGTGTAACAACTAACTGACTAGGCTGAACGCAAGTGCGGACTGACCAATGATTTAATACCAAAATGAATACATATACACAGCACACAAAACATACACCCAGAATAATCAAACACCTAACATATGACCCAAACAACACTAACAGAAATAACTTGGTGGACAAGGCTAAAGAAAAGGAAAGACAACAAGCAAAATCACTAGAGAAACCAAAGTCACACAAAGTACATCCAACAGAGAATGCAAAATACAAAGAGTACATACAGACTAGTATTACAGACACAAAAGACCAAGATACCAAATAGCATACAAGCAAGTGGTACTTACAATAACAGACTACACAAGAGACTAAACACAAGACTTAAATACACTGACCAAACAAGAGCCTCAACAAGACACACCAGAAAGCAATAACGAGGGGCAGAAAACAAGGCAGGGGAGTGAAGTCAGACACCTAGGAATTTAAAAATAAAAGACACAAACACAGAACACATGACCAGGAGGGAGGCAGGACTGTGACATTCAGTCTGTTTATTTGAGACTATTTCTTTAAAAATATTGATCTGGATAAATATAATTAAAAAAAATTAATAATAATTTATAGTACAACTATTGTAATAATCCCTCACTAAGGAGCTGAGGTGCCCTGTACTGGTTCACAGCAAATAAAATAAACATCAGATAATAATACAGTCCAGAGTAAATTTAAATTTTGTCATTATTGAGTTCAAAGCAGACCTGTAGTTAGTAATCACAATATGTGTAGACATCTATATATTTCTATTTGCAGTATGTAAGCAGCTTTACAAGCGCATGGGTCCATATCCCTAATGAGCAAGCCAGGGGCGACAGTGGCAAGGAAAAACTCCCTTGGCAGGATTAGGAAGAAACCTTGGGAGGACCAAGACTCAAAAGGGAACCCATCCTCCATTGGGCGGCCCAGCTAGTAGTCACAGTCCCTCCAATATGGAACTTGAGCCTCAGGTAGGAAGGACTTGTGTGACTGAATTCTCCTGAGGAATCATCTGAGCACATCAAATAGAGAGATAGTTAAGGTGCAGCTTCGACAGTTAGAGTGAAGGTGTTTGTCTGATCTCTAAAGGAATATGAAATATGTTTAGCATACCTGCAGCAGGAACACCTGTATCACATATCTGTCCACCTTTTAATTCTGTGATAAGAATGACTGCCAATCCACATGTGCTAGATGTTTCATTATTGGTAGATGACTGTAACATGGTCCTACAGTGCACCCTGATGAACCATTGATGCCATCAAGACCACATGCCATGTGTCAAGGAACCATCCATAAAGATCTGAGCACATCAGACACAGACATGGTTAATGTGCACCTGTCACAGTACAATGGTAGTTTAACTGTACATACAGTTGTTTGTCACCAAATCACAATAACACATCTTACCTGCTGAATGCAGCAGATATAAATCTGTCCATCTCTGTGATCTGTGATGGAATACAAGTCATTCCATATGTACTTGACATCACATCCTTGGTAGTTGACTTCAACTTGTTCCTGTAGCATGATGACACGTAGAAGGACAGTAGTATGTAGTTAGAATGATGACACTTAGAAGGACATTCATGGCTTCCCTGTATGACACCAGGTTCCCAGAGATGTAGGCAGCACTTTAAATTCTGACCAATAGGTCCAGCCTTTAATCAGGAATTTTGGTTTGTGCAGGATTAGATGTGAATTTAAATGCCCAGGTCTACTGCTTGTTGGAAATTGTCTTACCTGTGGATTCAGTCCTGAAGTGTGATTTTTGTCAACAGTCCTTTGACAGATGATCTGAGAACTGTTTTCCCTTGTTAAACATTTGGCCTGTATTTTATATGAATACTTTTCACATAATAAAATAAAAAGGACAGATGATCTGAGAACTGTTTTCCCTTGTTAAACATTTGGCCTGTATTTTATATGAATACTTTTCACATAATAAAATAAAAAAGAAAACAAATAATATACACAATAAAATAAAATGCTGTGAACCAGTTAATACGGCACCCTCAGCTCCTTAGTCTGTTCCCACAAGAGGCCGTCCAGATAGTTTACCCCCTGTATCCCCCACCCCCCACATCGTGGACGCTTCAAGTTGTGCCTCACTTAATTAAAAGTTTTAGTTCAAAGTGTCACCAAATTGTCAGTAAAGTCTCAGCGAAGTGTCAGCAAATGTTAAGTACCTGAAATTGAAGATTAATGAAAACAGTTCAGTACAACACATTCATGAAAACTGAAATATGTTGGCATAACAGAAACACTGACATCTTCTGCAGAAACATCTTTGATATATACATGATCAATCAAAGTGCCATATTCAGTTGTTGGTTCTCTTATAACCTGAGTAAAGCCATGGAGTTGCATAGTATTACTGACTGTACTTGTTACAAAAAGATTTTCATTGAAATCTCCCATGATCACTTTTCTTCCTGGGAACCTGTCAATATGAGAAATCAAGTGTATCAGGTTATTTTGAAACATTACCAGATTGTAGGAAGGAGGTCTGTACAGAACTGCCACTGTTGTATTCAGCTGAGGTAGGATGAACTGCAGGCATTCAATGTTAATGCATGGTAAATCAACAATACTACAACCAGTATGTCGTTTATAATACACACCAACACCACCATGTTGTCGATCCTTCAAGTCAGCAAACATCACCTGACTAGTGTCATATGAAAAACATCTGGGTTTACTATAGAATGTAAATTCAGATAATTCTATATCAATGTTGCAATCATTTGGTTGTAACCAAGTTTCTGTCACACAGATAATGTCAGCTTCCATGTACCTCGTATCATGTCTCAGGTCTTCCACATGGCATGTTAGTCCTTCAACATTGTGCAGAAGAATCTTGTATGACCCAGAGGGAGATGGCAGCTCTGTCACTGGTTCAATAAATAAAGGCATGTTATGTAATGACTGTTCAATGTCTTCTTTTGCATAAATAGCACTCTCTTTGAAATCTTTTATCTTAAGCCCTTCCAAAGATGTTACACGACTCAAGGCCACATATGCTTGTCCTGCTGCAAATATCTTTTTTAGTGACACAACCGCTTTTTCCACAGTAAGACCTTGTACTTTGTGAACAGTGCAAGCCCAAGCTAATTTCAGGGGAAACTGACGTCGCATTCCACCACTCTTTGTCACTCTTTCTTCTTCAGGGAAAATAGGAGTGGCTTTTTCAAATCCTGGTTTTAAACAAGGATGTTTTGCTCTTAATTTATTTCCTATTCTTTCATTTTCAAATGTGACATATATTTTGGCTGGAAAGTCATCTTCAGAATCAAAACACACTTCAGCAACTGTACCAAATGCACCGTTTACAAGTCCATCTGCCACATCAATGTTTTTAAGAAGCATAACATGAGCATTTACAGCGATGTGAAGAGATTCTGGTAAAGACGTGTGGGTAGTATGAACATGATGTCCATGCATTCTTTCCAGCCGACCTGTTTTTGCAACCTTTTCAAAGTCCTGTGCATGAATGATAGTAATGTCTGCACATACGCTCTTCAACATGTTTGCATTGTGAACATCCACTTCAGCATTTGTTGCATAAATATACAGAGCAGTACTGTCCAGTTCATCACCTGTTTCACATAATTTCAACATATTCACATCATGTTCTGACAAATTATCTTGTCTTTTGTGTTTCCTTAAACGACTCAGTAACTGAGCAAACTCCATGTTTTTTTGTCTCATGATTTGTGAGAGCTCCACCAATGCAAAGTGGTTCTGCCATAGATTTACACCTTTAGGTTCAGTATATAGAGATTTTCCTTTCACAGGAGAAAGTTGATAAAAATCTCCAACTGCAATTATAGACACATTTCCAAAAGCAGAATAATCTCCTTGTTGTTTAATTTGTCTCAATCTGCCATGAATATACGATAAGAGTTTATGATCAACCATTGAGATTTCATCAATAATAACTATTTGTAGATTTCCCAATTTAGCTCTCAGTGAATTAATTTTTTCATCTCCAAGCGGTTGATAAGGTAGCGTTACCTCAGGTGATATAGAGAAACAGTTGTGTATTGTTGCAGCGTCGATGTTAAATGCACTTACACCAGTTGGAGCTGTTATTAACACATGCGTCTCATCTGGATTATCTGACAATCGGGACAGGATGCGACATGATTCGTAGTATATTGCTTTGATTAACAAGGATTTTCCAACACCACCTGGACCACATATAAACACATGAAATGGCTGCGGGTTTTTAGCATGTGTCTTTTCTAAACACCAATGTCGAATTTTGTAAAATATTTCAGACTGTTGTTCGTTTAGTGAACGAAGCACGTACATTGCTTCCTCTTTTCGCATACCTTGCTTTTTTTGTATAGCACAGCGTGGTTCGGTTGGTAATAAATCAGGTATGTCAGCAGCAGAAATATTTTGCTCTGTTTCATCAGTAGGATTTTCTTTTCTGTGAAGACATTCTAAACGTTCACGTTCATTCTCTGGACAGATTTCCGCCCAAGCATCTTCAACTGGACCGTTTCTCATTAACTGTTCCTCGGCTTCATCTATTGTGTCAGCATCTTTCTCGAAATATGACATATTTAAGTCTACTATTGTTTTGACTGATTGGACTTCTTCATCAGAATATTTGATAAACCCAGTCTTATAAAAATCCTCATAAGTGTTGAAAGTTGGTGGCTTGAGTTGACAATCCAAATAATGAGGCAAAAACAATTGCAAAATACTTTGATAATGCTTCTCTGGATGTTTTGTGGGTGAAAAGCGAGCGTATCGCACAACAGCAGAATCTGTTCGTGTCCGTTTCCTTATGAATCCTAAGCTTTTCTCCAACTTTATGGCATCACGAGCTGAACTTTCAGATTTTGACAATATTCTGTACTCCGATGCAAAACTGGCTAAACACATCTGGGAAAATTCGTCCGTTTTTGGTCTATATCTGTATCTGTCTGTGATGCTGTTCATCCATATGTTTTGATTATCATCATTGTCATATTCAGCTCGCGTTTGTATTACGTGAAGTGGAAGACTCATTCTCACTACGTTATCACCAGTAGGAATAAATTGCACTTTGCGAGAGGCTTCTTTCAGTTTCATGTTAGTAAGTCGGTACACACTTTCCTGAGCTGAAACTTCACGATTGTGCAAAAATACACTTCCGAGTTTCCGTAAAGCATGTTTAGCGTCAAGGTTACCTTGTTCTGTGGCTTCTTTTTGAGTACGTGACAAAAGCAATCCCATCTCTCTCTCAGCTTTGGAAATGTAAGAGATTATATACACAATGCAGGAATATGCATCAACTACAAACTGAATGTCCATATTTGCATTCCAACAACGTATAAGATCTCTGTTGTATTGGTTTACCCATATGTCACCTGGTTTTCTCTTTAGGACAAAAGTAGTTTTTCGAGACACTCTGATGTAAGCAGCTTCAAATATCTCTTGACTTATACCAAGCGAAGCAAATAACTCCTCAGTTGAATCAAAGATAACATCTGTATTCAATAACGCATCTTTTACTTTTTTCATGATAGCCTCTGCTACATCTTTTTCCATTGAAGGCATGTTATTACCTTTGGCTGATTCCACATAATTCTCATCTTTCTCTTTAGCATCTTTTTCAGGATTGTCAGTTTTACGCCTTGTTATAAATGTTCTGCTACTCGGTGGGCGTGGAAAATTAAAACGACAAGTTGTTTTCTTTTTTCTGCATGATTTTGAATGTCTTTTGCTGTGTTGTTGTACACTGGAAACAATGTCATGCATTTCTTTGTCATCCTCCGATGGCATTTCACATGTCACATAGTGATCTACAAATGACACAACTTCATCATCATCATTTTTGTCCACTTGAGGTGCATCTTTGACCCAAAACAAGCAGTGAGTGTGAGGTGAGCCACGCTGTTGAAATTCAACTCTGTAAAAGTAATCAACAATTTCGCCAATCGGTTGTGCTTCAGACATAATCACATCTTTAAGGAAACAGTGGAATCGATGTTCAAACATTCTGGCTGCTGTGACAGGGTTAGTTTTTAATAGAGCACATCTTTCTGACCAGTCTAGATCATCAGTAGAAGTTTCTCTCCCCTCTTGTTTGAGAATGGTTTGTAATAATTCTGGCCAACGCAGATCAGCAGATGAAAATGAGCAAAACCATGTGGGAATACCCAGTTGTCGTACCATTGCAAACAGGTCTTTTTGAACACTTTGCCAGAAAGGGGGTGTACCACGAATAGGTCTTAAGAATTTATACCCTTCATCAAAATTTAAAAGGTTCTGCAAGGCTTCTCTGTTAGTCAACATTTCTGACGTAATCACAGGTTTGTTGCGTGTATCATGTCCTTTTCTCAATGCAATAGACACATTTGATACAATCTGATTTAACTCTGACAAATATTGACCATAAAAAATGTAATCCAAGTTCTTTGCAAAACGTCCGTCTGCGTTGAGTATTCTGGTGTTCAAATATCTGCTCAGTGTAAGTTTCTCTTTTCTGTGGTCATGAAAAGTACCCGTACCATTTGGAAATAGAACTGGAAAACACTTCGCCTCATTTGAATGATCGTTCAAGAGCCTTACAGGATTATTACCTTCTGCAGGTGCCACAGACATTATGCCATCAAAGTGCTGATCCAAAACCTCTTGTGCAATATCAACAGGTTGTAAACAGGTGTCCATGAACATACCGTGCTGTTGTCTGTCGTGCAAGGTTTCATCTATATCCACATCTTCAGATTCATTATTCTCCTCAATGTTTTCCTCATCAACATGCTGGGTACATGTGTCATCAGGCTCTTGTGTTTCATGTTCAGTTTTATTTAGTGGATTGACCCAGTCATTATTAAATGTCACATCTCTGTAAAAGTCATTATGTTGTTTTAGGTACAATAATGCATCTTTTATTTTTTCTGTATTAACAAATTTGTACTCATAGTGCCCCTTGTAAGTCAATTTCCTCTTTAGTTTTATGCGAATCATCAAATCAACATTTTCTGATCTTGGTAGGACTTCAGTTACATCTGTAATGTTTGATGGAACACACACAACAGGTCCATGAACACCATTCTGTCCACCTTTTGGTAATGACACAAGTCTCATGAATGGAATATTCATCCCAATCAGATGTTGTTCAAGTGAGTTTAGATTGTGCAGTTCATGTGGAACTGGTTCTAGTGCAAGATTGTTCATAACACTTTCTTCTGGCATTTTCCCATTAAGAATCTTTCTGTGACATGTGTGGCAAATCCACAATGATCCAGCTGGTCCAGTTTTAATGTTGCACTTATGAACACAAGCATGATTACATTGATGTAAGTATGTGTCAGTAATACACCTCTCTGCTATGGAAACAACCACCTGGGCTTTGTTGAGATATGTATCTTTTCTGCATTTGATTACTTGATTCTTGAACAATAGTCGATGGCATACTGAACACACATACTCAGGTCCTGTACTTATTTTATTTCTGAATTGTTCAGTGACATAGCCAATATCTTTGTGTTTATTTTTTTCTGCGTTTTGTTTTTGTCTAGTTCTGTTTTTAATCGCATTTGCATAACAGGTGTCTGTTTTATATCTCTCAGCACTGCGTAGTTTCTTCTCTGCTTGATATTGTGGGTTGGAATGATAATCCTCAAAACTTTTTCTTTTTAAAGTCTCTCTGTGATGTTCATTTGTAGAATACTTAATAATGCTCAATTGTTTTACATTTTCTTTGTGTTCCATATCGGTAGCGTATTTATTAATGCTTGCTTGTTGGACATTTTGCCTGTGTTCCATATCGGTAGCGTATTTGTTAATGCTTGCTTGTTGGACATTTTGCCTGTGTTCCATATCGGTAGCGTATTTGTTAACGCTTGCTTGTTGGACATTTTGCCTGTGTTGTATATCGGTAGCGTATTTGTTAACGCTTGCTTGTTGGACATTTTGCCTGTGTTGTATATCGGTAGCGTATTTGTTAACGCTTGCTTTTTGGACATTTTGCCTGTGTTGTATATCGGTAGCGTATTTGTTAATGCTTGCTTGTTGGACATTTTGCCTGTGTTCCATATCTGTACCGTATTTGCTGATACTTAACTGTTTATTTCGTTGTTTATGTTGCAAATTTGTTGCGTATTCAATAATACTTCGCGCTTTGACACGATCTCTGTAAATGTCATTGTCATTGTACCTTTTCAAGCTTTTTTGAACTTTTTCCTCCCTTTTTTCCTGGTTTGTTTCATACTGCTTTTTCCGTTTCTCATTTTCATAACGATGCGTTTGTATCTTTCTGTTGTCACACTCATTTGAGCACATTGCGACACATGTTTGTCCATCGTTTATTTTAACACACGTCACAACTTCGTAATGACACTCCATAAAATGATTGAGGTATATTCCCGCATTTTGACAACTGTTGCACGATGAATATTTCAGCCATTTATTTCTAGTATATATATAGATATCCATATTGATTAGGTCTGCTGCAGCTTGTATTTCTACTTCAGTAGTCCAGGTTCCCACGTATTTCATTCGGGAAGTAGCAAGATAATTTGCAACAGATGAAAACCCTTGTCGAAGACAGTTAATGTACTTAGATTCGTTTCTCTCCATTTGTGTAGTTACAGCACGTCGTATTTTTCTGTGTTCTTTCTCGCTTCCGCTAATTGCAAATGCCAGTGATCGGAAAAAACAGTTACCGTCACCAATAATAGGTTTAGTTTCACAAGGATCACCCATCGGTACTGGTACGATCAGGTCTCTACGAGCATGTTCGATGTACACAATGTTTTGCCTTAAACATAACGTCTTCTGCTGTTTCACTGTCAATGGACAAAACTGAAAGCATTCACTGTGTGTGTCGCCAATCAGCACGTCACTGTCATTTCTCATTGATACATCGGTAAGCTTGTTTACCTGCTTTATTCGTTTACCAACATGCAATTCAGGTACCGTTTTCACCTGGGAATCATTTTCAGCTGCTTTGCGTTTACTTTGCACGTTTGCTTTGCTACAGGGTTGTGAACGGTCAAATGCGTCACCTTTCTTAGTTTCATTTTCATTTGTGATCGGATTTCGTTTTAGTACACTGCTGTAGAGCTCTCGGTGTGTAGTGACAGACAAACCATCTTGTGTTTTCTCTTCCGCTGTGCTTCTGCCAGTTATGTTCACAACAACACCAGTAACTTCAAATTGTGCTCCTTCAGCTTTCAGTGAAAGACCAAGTATCATAACGTGGTTAAGTAATGATTCCATGTCAGCATAAAAAGCAGCCAAACTCTTGCCTGAATCAATACGCGCACCGTTTTCGCTTCGTGAATGAGAGTCAATCAGCACATACCAGGAGTCTTGTTTAATGATAGCACATGTATTCTCTTTAACAGTAAACAAACATGCTTCACATTGCATAAACACTCTTCGGATTGCCTCATCATGTGACATAAGAACGTTTTGTAACGGTCCATATTCAGTGACGCCAAACTTCCCAGTAAACATTTCATCATGAAAATTTATTGAAAAGTCATATCCACACACAGTGTATTCTGTAGGTACATCTGTAACATATAAATAGCCCAACGGATCATGAATTTTGCCTGCATCTCTTATATTGCTGTAGAATCTGTCACCATTCAGCAGAACATCATCAAGGTCTCTGATTGTCCAAGAAAGCACATTTTTCACTTTGTTAGTCATGATTGCAGTAATACCATTTGCAACACATTGTTTGTTACGGTTTATGCCAAACTTTGGATGAGCTTGATGAAAAGAACCTCTGAGCATATTCACTTGTGCACATTCATCAGAATCAGTTTTGCAGCTTGTATCTGGTAAGGTATTTGGCAAGTATTTGGCACTTGTATTTGGCAAGGTATTTGGCAAAGTATTTGGCAAAGTATTTGGCAAGTATTTGGCAGCTTGAGTTTGTAAATGGCTTTGAGGAGTGCTCTTCAGGAGCACTCCCGTGTCAGTCAGACCTTTTTTGTCAAGGGATGAAGGCATAACCCCGTCAGTCAGAGACGAGATCTGGTCTGCAGGACAGCTGTGGCTCACAGGAACAGTCTCAGTCAGGACCTTTTTGTCAGGGGAAAAAGCCAGAACCCCGTCAGTCTGAGCCACAAGCCGCTCCGTAATCCTCCTCCTGGCTGCAGCCGACCTCAGCGAAGCTTTCGTGCGAGGCATCTGAAAATACAAACACACAACCAGTCAAAACCTATGATGTCTATCCCAACATGACATACTAATCAATCAATATTACTTAATACAAACAGCACATATCAAATCATAAAAAAAAAAGTAAAACAAAATCACAACAGACATTGTATTCGTGACAGGTGTATTCATGACTAATTTCTTACTTGCATACATTGTTACAGTATTGCATATAGAAATTACTGTGAAGTAAATGCCTTCCTAACACCATGTTATACAAACTAAGCATTACTTTATAATCAAGGGACTTGATTCAAGGGACCATTTCCACTAATGTACATTTTTCAGAATACAATGAGCAAAACCACGCTTTACTGCTCATTTAAATGCTGTATAGCTTTAAAACAAATAACCACATCAGAATACTTGATCAGACAAGCTTAAGTTGCAAATATGTACATCACTAAAGACTTTCAGCTCAACAGTTTAAAAATGTATTGTGTGTGTGTGTGTGATGTGTTCAGCAGGCTTTGCTTCAACAGGACATTCTTGCTTCTTCCTTGGAACACCAACATTCATTCATCATCTGATTCAGGAGCTTGATGTCAGCAGCACCTGTGTAACAGCTGTTTCATATACTCTACTTGTGCTAAGCACTGATCACTTAGTGCATATATAAATAAACAATTTAACACATTAAATGTCTTTGTTCCAATAGCGTAGTTAGCCTAACAGACAAGTTAACCAAAAACATTCCATTTGGTTCCACTTTAGCAATTAAAACATATTACTACATAAATGCATTGTGAAACAGAATTTGTATTATGAAAATGTTGCTGGGTGTTCAGAATGTTATCGTGCCCATGCTAACTTCTAAGCAATAGTAGTTAAATTAATAATACATTGTTCAGCTCATCATTTGTGCACTTACTCAACTGGACACTAAACTCAACCATGTTTACTCACTATATAATAATTTTGTATACCACCACTCAACACAATCAACTTCACAGCTAAAATGCATGTGTGTGTGTCATCTTCATACAGCAGGCATTGCTCCAAGATTAATCTTGTGTGTGTGGCATCCTCAACCAGCAGGCGTTGAGTGGCATCCTCAACCAGCAGGCGTTGAGTGGCATCCTCAACCAGCAGGCGTTGAGTGGCATCCTCAACCAGCAGGCGTTGAGTGGCATCCTCAACCAGCAGGCGTTGAGTGGCATCCTCAACCAGCAGGCGTTGAGTGGCATCCTCAACCAGCAGGCGTTGTGTGTGTGCGTGTGTGTTATTCTTGTGTCTTAATTGTCACACCAACAGCACATTTCACATCTTTCAAAGTTGATCAGTATCATGTAATCAGCAGCACATGTGATACCTGTTGCACATACTCACAACTGTATTACCATTTGATGGGCTATTTTATAGCATGCATTAAATATATCTAGCACAAAAACTACACATTCACTGCATTAATGTGATTAAAAATTTCAAACCTCAAAGCACAATTAAGACAGGGTACACATTGAACAGGACTTTGAGAAGTTAGAGCTGCGGTTTCTGAGTTCTCTTCTATACATTTTACATTATTGCTTCCAAGTGTTTACATATCACTACAGATACTCATCATAAATGAACAATTATTCTGCAGCACCATTCATTGTGTGCACCGTTTTATAAAGGCATACCAGTTCAACCACTGCTCATACACGATACACTTCAAACGTACCTTTAATGTGTTCCAGCACAATTCTCCTTCACCACAATTCTCCTTCACCAACAAGCTATTTATACAAAATAGACAAAACACATTTGTAACAGTTAGTAAACATTAAGGGGTTAAACAATTCATATGTATAATTTTAAAAAGCTGCTATAACGACATGAATCATCAATTGGACAAACACGTAGAATCTTTCTATTCTACTTAAGGCTACAGTTATACAGCATTACTAAAGCCCCATACTTATCAAGTTATTTGGCTAGTGTATATAAGTATGGTATGGAAGTTTATCTTTGTTAATTTTAAAATGAAAATGTGAAAATAATTAAAATATTAGTCCATTCTAACTTCTAAGCATCAATTTCAACACAGGTTGTTAAATTAATAATACTATATATTAATTTTGTATACACCACTCAACACAAAATCAACTCCACAGCTAAAATGCATGTGTGTGTGTGTGTGGCATCTTCATCCAGCAGGCGTTGCTCCAAGATTATCTTGTGTGTGTGGCATCTTCAACCAGCAGGCGTTGTGTGTGTGTTATTATTCTTGTGTCTTAATTGTCACACCAACAGCACATTTCACATCTTTCAAAGTTGATCAGTATCATGTAATCAGCAGCACATGTGATACCTGTTGCACATACTCACAAGTGTATTACCATGTGATGGGCTATTTTATAGCATGCATTAAATATCTCTAGCGCAAATACTACACATTCACTGCATTAATGTGATTACTGCTGCATAATCTTTAAACTATTGGACAGAATATTCATGAGCCAATTAAACTGTGAGAATGCGTCAAATTGTCCTCAACACAGAATACAATGAAGACTACTTCAAGACATCCGCTACACTGCAGTTTACTCTGTTCCAAATAGGAGTATAAATTTAGTCTAGGCAATAAGCAGGTTAACTTACTGTACCTAATCAAGATTCAAACATCAAAGCACAATTAAGAAACCACATTGAACAGAACTTTGAGAAGTTGGAGCTGCAGTTTCTGAGTTCTCTTCTATACATTTTACATTATTGCTTCCAAGTGTTTACATATCACTACAGATACTCATCATAAATGAACAATTATTCTGCAGCACATCAACTACTCTCACCATTCATTGTGTGCACTGTTTTATAAAAGTATACCAGTTCAACCACTGCTCATACACGATACACTTCAAACATACCTTTAATGTGTTCGAGCAGAATTCTCCTTCACCAACAGGCAATTCATAGAAAATAGACAGAACACATTTGTAACAGTTAGTAAACATTAATGGGTTAAAAGAATTCATATGTATAATTTTAAAAAGCTGCTATAACGACATGAATCATTAATTGGACACTTAGAATCTTTCTATTCTACTTAAGGCTAGTTATACAGCATCACTAAAGCACCATACTTATCAAGTTTTTGGGCTAGTGTATATAAGTATGGAAGCTTTTCTGTGTCAATATTAAAATGAAAATGTAGCCTAACACGCATGTTCCACACATACAAGCAACTTTGAGCTCAAAATTCAAATGCAATAACTCCATTTACATTTGCAATGTGATAGACATCTATTCATATTTCACATACATTTTGGTGCTGACAAACCACCGACATAAAAAAACATTCACATTCAGACTAGTATAAAAAAGCACAAATTACCTCTGCAAGCACGTACATTTTTATACACAACGTAAAAAATTATATACATAACATACTCATAGTCCATTATTTTGACTAAAAAAATTAAAACCTGTGCGTGACTTCAGGTTTTCCGAGCACAAAACATGCATAGCAATACTCGACCCAGCAGACGCTTCATTTACCCAAATACACCATTATCTGGGCTACATTAAACCATATACCCGCATAAGAATAAACGTTTAAACGAATCGCCCGACTGTACAGTTATAAATCAGTACATGTAAGTGCTACTACTTCACTACATCTACAACCACGCCTACTCAGCCAGCGCCCTCGTGGTCAGCTGCACTGGGCGCCGCCATTACAGGCACAAGACCCACACGCCATCTTAGAGCAACTACAAAAACGCTCTTACTCATACATGTACAATGCATGTATACTTGCTCATACATGTACACTGCAAATATGTGTAACATCAAATAACTCGTTTTCATGAAAGAACTAGGCAATATACATGAAAACTGATGGCACTCTGGACAACTACAACAGCACAAAAACCTCCCGCTAGCATACGCACGGAACATGCTAGCGTTGTACTAGCGAACGCACTAACCACGTTATAACATACTTTAATCCTTTATTTAGCTCATTTGCCATCTCATACACTAAAACGTCCATCTAAACACAATTAACCAAACAATCTAGAGCAAAAATCCGACGTCAAAAACAACACATTTCTGACATTTGTCTAATCGGACTAGCATGCTAAGCGCAAACAGCATGATAGCATTGAACAAGCACACGCGCTAATTACATTATAACATACTTTTATTCTTAATTTATCTAATTATCTCCCTCACTAAACTTTACGTACACACAGGTAACTTTATCACAAACAAGAACATTAACCCAGCATATTAAAAAACAGCACATTTTAGACAATTGTCTTACACTACTTAAGAGACCAAAGCACATCTTACCTCAACAAGAGCAGAATGAACGAAAGAACCTGATCGCACGTGCTAGGGAACATTCTGGGGCGGGGCCATCGACCAGAACAGGATACACGGGCAGCAGACACCCTTCAACAACCACAACGACTTTAAGTCCACATTAGTCAATCTTTTAACGCCATCACATTTGTTGTGATCCTAATATTTATGATTCTGAAAATCAAATATTTAGAAGTAAATGTCTTGTGTGGTTTTCATGTCCCATGGCCTCAAAAACGCACACACACAGCCCTGTAACTTAAGTAAACATGCACTCACTTTCTTTATTATACTTGGCTACCACAAGAACACCATGACAAACCAAAATAAGTATTTGTCAGCATGTTGATAAATTCTGTTTTTTTTTTTATTATTATTATTTAGTCATGTTTTTTACTGCCTAGGCCTATTGTCTAGACTTCTCATTAAGAAATCCACTTCAAGCATTCTAATCAAAACGTATCACATATAGCATAAACACTCACAGATCTACCTACAGTACTCACTACACATGGTCTTTCTCCCTCTTATCTCTCTCTGTATTACACACTCCACCATATTATGTCAGACATGCTCACTGTGACAACTAACACTGCCCATTATACACACACAGACACACATTCACATACAGCCCTTACTCATGAACACTTTCACATAATCACAACAAACCTATCTCTCTCTCTCTCTCGCTCTCTCTCTCTCTCTCTCTCTCTCTCTCTCTCTCTCTCTCTCTTATTACACATGCACACACATGCACTGGCCTACCTATTGGTTTCATATACACATTGCTTCACCCATACCTACCCAGTGATTACATACATGCTTACGCATTTCAGTCATAGGTTCAGCACATACACTACATACACCATCATCAGACATGTGAGTTGTCTGTGACAACTGACACTCCTAAAACCTCTTCATGACATATATATTTCATATTGCAACTGCCCCATAATTACACTGCCCTAGCCATTCTTATCCATACTTCAGGGACTAACAATCACATGCACAAACTAACATTTAGTTTGTTTTTGATAACACTCACACACTCTCTCTATCACACACACACACATGCCTTCCTAGGCAAACAAATACAGCTCTAGCTCATGAATGCTTTCATGTACTCACACCAAACGTCACAGGCACACTCCTGTCTTGTCAGACATGTGAGTTCACTGTGACAACTGACACTGCCCATTATACACACACTCACTGCTGTGTAGTGAAAGTCTAAACAGCGAATGCCAGGGTGAGTCTGACTCCTCAGCCCACAGCTCTGCCCAGTTTTGGGGAGGGCTTGATTTCAGAGCTCAACTAGGTGAGGAAAAGCAATATGTAGCCTTTCCCTTTTACTCTTCCATCTAGAGGTTGCTGAGCACTTAACCACTTAACGCACGCACACACACACACACACACACACACACACACACACACACACACACACACACACACACACACACACACACACACACGTGCAGTCAAAGGCCAAGTGGTTTATATATGCAAACTGAGTGAAAGTCACAATGTACACGAGTAGATGATTGGCAAATATTTTTATTAAAGATGAAATGATGAGTGATGGGTTTGTTTTGGTTTACAAAGATAAACAACTGACAATCAATAAGAGCTGTGTGAAGGATATATACAGCATGCTAAACAATGTAGTCCTACAAGAAATAACTGATAATTATGATCACAACAAGCATAGTCATCTACTTAGTTGTCATTCCTGAGAAGTCGTAGGCACTATGATAGTGCTTCTGTATGTGGTATGAGAAGACGACTAAACACCAGTAGCCAATCTGTGCAACAAATGTCATGGTAGAGGTGCAAATGTGCATAACAAGTGGTCCAATAATTGCAGTATTTTTCATGCATTGTGTGAGTCCTGTAGTGCTTCATAGTGTCTTACAATGAAAGAAAGTCCAGAAATGACTGGAAATGTGAATGCAGAAATCAACAGTGCACCGGAGAGTACAGATTTCTCAAGCTGTTCATATTTCAATTCACATGCAACTCACATAGTATGTTAAGGCATAACATTGCCTATTATACGCAAACACAAACACACACATTCACATATACAGCCCTAATTCATGAACACTCAATCACACCAAGCCTATCTCTTTCAGTCTATTACACATGCACACACACATGTACTGGCCTACCTATGGGTTTCAAATACACATTGCCCTAGCCATACCTACCCAGTGACGACACAAACACACACGTGCACAAGCACAGGCACACACATGCTTACTCAAGTGTTTGCATCTCAGTCACAGGTTCAGCAGGGAGTGACACAGAGCCTCAGTCTCCCACACACGCTGCCACTCACACAAACATCCCCCCGTCAACCACCACACAATATGTGGGAAACGTATTGTAATTGCTGAAATTTTTCTTATTATTAGGGTTCACACACATAGTGTGGGAAACCTATTGTAATTGTTAGGTTATTTCTTCTTCTTTTGGTCCATATCTCCCACACTGTAGGTCCTAGAAATAAAATTCCACTTCAGTTGCATTCCTTGGCTCTAGCCAAACGAAAAAGCCTCAAGATCCGCCCACTTAGATTTTTTGCTAATTTGCATAATAAGCAAAACTACTTTTTTATACGATTTTGGTGTCAAAATATTCACAAGAATCTCATTATCAAACATTTCGAAATTTCCATACAGTCTGGTTGTCACATGTCAATCAATAGCTCAGAGGAGTGGCGAAATTTACTTAAAAAGCTGTATCTCAGCAACGCTTTGACCAATCTTCATGAAAATTTATCAGTTGTTAGGGCAAATGACTCAGAGGTCACAGGTCAAAGCTGGCCACGATTGTCCAATAGGGGGCGCTATAACATGGGAAAAACTGTTTCTCAGAAACCATTAGTCACATCAAGCCAAAACTTTACAGGCATCATCAGGGGCCCAATTGATATCAAGACACACAATGATGACATCATCACTCAAAAAACCATTTATAGCCTGAGGTCTTTGTGAGGTATACCAAGTTTGGTTCAAACTGTCGGGGGCGCTACAGTACCCAAAAACCTAAGAAAACATAAAAACTCATGCTGCAATCTTGTTATGCAGAATACAGACAAGTAATTGGTCTTGTATTGTCCAGATCAATAAGTTCTATAACATTGCAATTGCATCTTATAACAAAAAGTGCACTGCCTGACCAGAAATGAACCTTTTAATTCACCAAAATGTCATATTGCATTACTGAGATTAATGAGATATCAGTATGGTAGTACTTGGGCTCCATCTAGTGGCCAAACATCGGAACGGACTGAAAACTATTTCTCACATGAAATACCACACAAACACACACACAAAGCTGATCTCAGCATGTGATTTAGTTCTGTGATTTGAATCATTTTGCCAATACACATTATTTTGATCCTTTTGGGCCTTTAGTGCCCCAATTGAACATTTTTTTGCACATTGATTTATTTGTGCATTTTTTCCACTCAAACAGCTTCTTTTGGGTCTAAAGGACCTATTGGGTCTATTGCCTATTGAAGCCAAGTGGCCTATTCGTGTGTGAACCCGCCAATTGCCGCTTGCGGCTATATTTATTATTATTTTTCTCCGCATAAAACGCATACTGCAGCCTAGACCGTAAGGCCCAGGGAGACCAAACTTGGCAGACTGGTGTAGTCTGTTTGCGGGACCGTGCTTAAGTACAGACACCCAAATTGGCCTGATGGTGGCGCTATAGCGCAGCATTTTGCGTTTGGGTTCATATCTCCCACCCCGTAGGTCCTAGAAACAAAATTCCACTTCAGGTGCATTCCTTGGCTCCAGACAAACAAAAAAGCCTCAAGAACCATTAAGCTCCGCCTACTTAGATTTTTTGCTAATTTGCATAATATGCAAAACCTACTTTTTCCTACTACTCCTTGGTTTTTCATCGGATCACCACAACCTTGGTGTCAAAATATTCAGGAGAATCTCATTATCAAAGTTGCTTAAAAACATTTTGAGATTTGCATACAGTCTGGTTGTCACATGTCAATCAATAGATCCAAGGCGTGGCCAAATTTACTTAAACAGCCATATCTCAGCAACGCTTTGACGGATCTTCATAAAATTTTAACAGTTGTTAGGGCACATGACTCCGAGGTCATAGGTCAAAGCTGGCCTCGATTGTCCAATAGGGGGCGCTATAACATGGGAAAAACTGTATCTCAGAAACCATTAGTCACATCAAGCCAAAACTTTACAGGCATCATCAGGGGCCCAAGTGATATCAAGACACACAATGATGACATCATCACTCAAAAAACATGGCCGCCATGAGCCAATTAATTTTTATTTGAAATAATTGGCCATTTGACAGACTTACCATTGGCCAAACAACATGAAACCTCACCACTGTGCATATCTCAGGACTATGTGTCATGCTGTGCAGTTTTAAAACATATGGCCACTAGGTGGCGCTATTTGTGAAAATCATGCATAACTCCTCCAAATTTTCACTTAGGAACATGCAGCTTGTTTCATTTTATTCCTTGCAGTAGACCTGACAAATTTGCAATTACAAGTCCTATTAAAAAATGCATACTTTTGTCACATTCATCTATTGTTTGAAAATAGCTTTTTACAAACTAGTCATAGGAATTTGATCCAATTATGGAAAAATTGCTATGAGCATAATCAGTAGACTCTGTAGGTAAAAACTGAGTAAAAAAATGTTGGATTTTTATTTTTCTGATTGGTCCATTTTCCCATTATATCATTGTGGCCATGCCATATATGACCTATATTGCTATAACTCATAAACCATGTATGCAATCAATTCCCAATTTGAAAGGCTTTTATATCCTGAAGTCCTTGTGAGGTACGCCAAGTTTGGTCCAAATTGGCCTGTCGGGGGCGCTACAGTACCCAAAAACCTAAGAAAACATAAAAACTCATGCTGCAATCTTGTTATGCAGAATACAGACAAGTAATTGGTCTTGTATTGTCCAGATCAATAAGTTCTATAACATTGCAATTGCATCTTATAACAAAAAGTGCACTGCCTGACCAGAAATGAACCTTTTAATTCACCAAAATGTCATATTGCATTACTGAGATTAATGAGATATCAGTATGGTAGTACTTGGGCTCCATCTAGTGGCCAAACATCGGAACGGACTGAAAACTATTTCTCACATGAAATACCACACAAACACACACACAAAGCTGATCTCAGCATGTGATTTAGTTCTGTGATTTGAATCATTTTGCCAATACACATTATTTTGATCCTTTTGGGCCTTTAGTGCCCCAATTGAACATTTTTTTGCACATTGATTTATTTGTGCATTTTTTCCACTCAAACAGCTTCTTTTGGGTCTAAAGGACCTATTGGGTCTATTGCCTATTGAAGCCAAGTGGCCTATTCGTGTGTGAACCCGCCAATTGCCGCTTGCGGCTATATTTATTAGGGTTCACACACGTAGTGTGGGAAACCTATTGTAATTGCTGAGATTTTTCTTATTATTATTATTTTTCCCCCTGTAAAACGCATACTGCAGCCTAAACCGTAAGGCCCAGAAAGACCAAACTTGGCACCAAGGTGCAGCAGGTGTGCAATGAGAGAAATAGAGACAGGGACCCACATTGGCCTGATGGTGGCGCTATAGCGCACCATTTTGCGTTTTGGTCCATATCTCCCAAACCGTAGGGCCTAGAAACAAAATTCCACTTCTGATGGATTCCTTGGCTCAAGCCAAACAAAAAAGCCTCAAGAACCATTAAGCTCCGCCTACTTAGATTTTTTGCTAATTTGCATAATATGCAAAACCTACTTTTTTATACTAGTCCCTGGTTTTTTATCGGATCACCACATCCTTGGTGTCAAAATATTCAGGAGAATCTCATTATCAAAGTTGCTTAAAAACATTTTGAGATTTGCAAATAGTCTGGCTGTCACATGTCAATCAATAGCTCCGAGGCGTGGCCAAATTTACTTAAACAGCCATATCTCAGGAACGCTTTGACCGATCTTCATAAAATTTTAACAGTTGTTAGGGCACATGACTCCGAGGTCACAGGTCAAAGCTGGCCACGATTGTCCAATAGGGGGCGCTATAACATGGGAAAAACTGTTTCTCAGAAACCATTAGTCACATCAAGCCAAAACTTTACAGTCGTCATCAGGGCCCCAAGTGATATCAAGACACACAATGATGACATCATCACTCAAAAAACATGGCCGCCATGAGCCAATTAATTTTTATTTGAATTAATTGGCCATTTGACAAACTTACCATTGGCCAAACAACATCAAACCTCACCACTGTGCATATCTCAGGACTATGTGTCATGCTGTGCAGTTTTGAAACATTTGGCCACTAGTTGGCGCTATTTGTGAAAATCATGCATAACTCCTCCAAATTTTCACTTAGGAACATGCAACTTGTTTCTTTTTATTCCTTGCAGTAGACCTGACAACTTTGCAATTACAAGTCCTATTAAAAAATGCATACTTTTGTCACATTCATCAATTGTTTGAAAATAGCTCTTTAAGAACTAGTCATAGGAATTTGATCCAATTATGGCAAAATTGCTATGAGCATAATCAGTAGACTCTGTAGGTAAAAAGTGATTAAAAAAATTTTGGATTTTTATTTTTCTGATTGGTCCATTTTCCCATTATATCATTGTGGCCATGCCATATATGACCTATATTGCTATAACTCATAAACCATGTATGCAATCAATTCCCAATTTGAAAGGCTTTTATATCCTGAAGTCCTTGTGAGGCATGCCAAGTTTGGTTCAAATTGGCCTGTCGGGGGCGCTACAGTACCCAAAAACCTAAGAAAACATAAAAACTTATGCTGCAATCTTGTTATGCAGAATACAGACAAGTAATTGGTCTTGTATGATCCAGATCAATAAGTTCTATAACATTGCAATTGCATCTTATAACAAAAAGTGCACTGCCTGACCAGAAATGAACCTTTTAATTCACCAAAATGTCATATTGCATTACTGAGATTAATGAGATATCAGTATGGTAGTACTTGGGCTCCATCTAGTGGCCATACATTGAAACGAACTGAAAACTATTGCTCACATGAAACACCACACAAAAACACACACAAAGCTGATCTCAGCATGTGATTTAGTTCTGTGATTTGAATCATTTTGCCAATACACATTATTTTGATCCTTTTGGGCCTTTAGTGCCCCAATTGAACATTTTTTTGCACATTGATTTATTTGTGCATTTTTTCCACTCAAACAGCTTCTTTTGGGTCTAAAGGACCTATTGGGTCTATTGCCTATTGAAGCCAAGTGGCCTATTCGTGTGTGAACCCGCCAATTGCCGCTTGCGGCTATATTGGCAATTATAATTGCTTAGATAATAATCTAAAACTGTAACTACAGCCTATGGCATACATCCTACAACCATGAAACTTGGCAGAAAGGTGTAGTCTCTTTGCAAGACCGAGCACAAGTACAGAGACCCATATTGGCCTGATGGTGGCGCTATAGCGCACCATTTTGCGTTTTGATCCATATCTCCCACACCGTAGGTCCTAGAAACAAAATTCCACTTCAGGTGCATTCCTTGGCTCCAGACAAACAAAAAAGCCTCAAGAACCATTAAGCTCCGCCTACTTAGATTTTTTGCTAATTTGCATAATATGCAAAACCTACTTTTTTATACTAGTCCCTGGTTTTTCATCGGATCACCACAATCTTGGTGTCAAAATATTCAGGAGAATCTCATTATCAAAGTTGCTTAAAAACATTTTGAGATTTGCATACAGTCTGGTTGGCACATGTCAATCCATAGCTTTGAGGCGTGGCCAAATTTACTTAAACAGCTATATCTCAGCAACGCTTTGACCAATCTTCATAAAAATGTATCAGTTGTTAGAGCACATGACTCAGAGGTCACAGGTCAAAGCTGGCCACGATTGTCCAATAGGGGGCACTATAACATGGAAAAAACTGTTTCTCAAAAACTATTAGTCACATCAAGACAAAACTTTACATGCATCATCAGGGGCCCAGGTGGTATCAAGGCACACATTGATGACATCATCTCTCAAAAAACATGGCCACCATTCACCAATTAATTGGTTTAGGCCATTTCACAGGCTTAACATAAGTACATACACATGAAACAGATATGGTATGTTCATCTACACACCCTCTAAGACATCTGAATCATTTTGGCAATATCTCCCACACTGTAGGGCCTAAGCAGAGAACTGCTAAACCACGCACGCTGGCCATTCTCACACACGCTGAGTGCCCTCCCTTCCTCCACTCCCTCCAGACTCCCCCGTCCTTCGAACAACCCAAGGGCGATGCCTCCACCCCTCTCTCTTTCACATGCACTCACAAAAACACAGGCCTCTCTAAAAAATAAAACGCCAATACACATTATTTTGATTATTTTGGGCCTTTAGTGCCTCAATTGAACCTTTTTTTGCACATTGATGTAATTATGCCTTTTTCCCACTGAAACAGCTTCTTTTCACTTTCAGGTCTAAAGGACCTTATGGGCTTCTTTTTGCCTACAGAGCCCAAGAGGCCTATTTGTGTGTGAACCCGCCAATTGCCGCTTGCGGCTATATTTATTATTATTTTTCCCCCTGTAAAACGCATACTGCAGCCTAGACCGTAAGGCCCAGAAAGACCAAACTTGCCAGCAAGGTGCAGCAGGTGTGCAATGAGAGAAATAGAGACAGGGACCCACATTGGCCTGATGGTGGCGCTATAGCGCACCATTTTGCGTTTTGGTCCATATCTCCCAAACCGTAGGGCCTAGAAACAAAATTCCACTTCTGATGGATTCCTTGGCTCAAGCCAAACAAAAAAGCCTCAAGAACCATTAAGCTCCGCCTACTTAGATTTTTTGCTAATTTGCATAATATGCAAAACCTACTTTTTTGTACTAGTCCCTGGTTTTTCATCGGATCACCACAAGCTTGGTGTCAAAATATTCAGGAGAGTCTCATTATCAAAGTTGCTTAAAAACATTTTGAGATTTGCATACAGTTTGGTTGTCACATGTCAATCAATAGCTCCAAGGCGTGGCCAAATTTACTTAAACAGCCATATCTCAGCAACGCTTTGACCGATCTTCATAAAATTTTAACCGTTGTTAGGGCACATGACTACGAGGTCATACGTCAAAGCTGGCCACGATTGTCCAATAGGGGGCGCTATAACATGGGAAAAACTGTATCTCAGAAACCATAAGTCACATCAAGCCAAAACTTTACAGGCATCATCAGGGGCCCAAGTGATATCAAGACACACAATGATGACATCATCACTCAAAAAACATGGCCGCCATGAGCCAATTAATTTTTATTTGAATTAATTGGCCATTTGACAGACTTACCATTGGCCAAACAACATGAAACCTCACCACTGTGCATATCCCAGGACTATGTGTCATGCTGTGCAGTTTTAAAACATTTGGCCACTAGGTGGCGCTATTTGTGAAAATCATGCATAACTCCTCCAAATTTTCACTTAGGAACATGCAACTTGTTTCTTTTTATTCCTTGCAGTAGACCTGACAACTTTGCAATTACAAGTCCTATTAAAAAATGCATACTTTTGTCACATTCATCAATTGTTTGAAAATAGCTCTTTAAGAACTAGTCCTAGGAATTTGATCCAATGATGGCAAAAATGGCATAGGCATAATCTGTAGACACTGTAGTTAACTAAATAAGGAAAAAATGTTGCATTTTTATTTGTCTGATTGGTCAATTTTTCCATTATATCCTTCTGGCCATGCCATAAATGACCTTTATTGCTATAACTCATAAACCATGTAAGTCATCAACTCCCAATTTGAAAGGCTTTTATAGACTGAGGTCCTTGTGAGGTAGGCCAAGTGTGGTTCAAATTGGCCTGTCGGAGGCGCTACAGTACCCAAAAACCTGAGAAATCATAAAAACTCACGCAGCAATCTTGTTATGCAGAATACAGACAAGTAATGGGGCTTGTATGATTCAGATCAATGAGGTCTATAACATTGCAATTACATCTCATAACAAAAAGTGCACTGCCTGACCAGAAATGAACCTTTTAATTCACCAAAATGTCATTGCATTACTGAGATTAATGAGATATCAGTATGATAGTACTTGGGCTCCATCTAGTGGCCAAACACCGAAACTGACTGAAAACAATTGCTCACACGAAACACCACACAAACGCACACAAAGCTGACCTCAGCATGTGATTTAGTTCTGTGATCTGAATCATTTTGCCAATACACATTATTTTGATCCTTTTGGGCCTTTAGTGCCTCAGTTGAATTGAATGTTTTGTCACATTGATTTACTTATGCATTTTTTCCACTCAAACAGCTTCTATTCACTTTTGGGTCTAAAGGACCTATTGGGCTTCTTTTTGCCTATTGAGGCCAAGAGGCCAATTTGTTTGTCTAAAAGACCCTTTGGGCTTTTTTGCCTTTTTTTGTGTGAACCCGCCAATCGCCGCTTGCGGCTATATTTAGGGTTCACACACGTAGTGTGGGAAACCTATTGTAATTGCTGAGATTTTTCTTATTATTATTATTATTTTTCCCCCTGTAAAACGCATACTGCAGCCTAGACCGTAAGGCCCAGAAAGACCAAACTTGCCAGCAAGGTGCAGCAGGTGTGCAATGAGAGAAATAGAGACAGGGACCCACATTGGCCTGATGGTGGCGCTATAGCGCACCATTTTGCGTTTTGGTCCATATCTCCCAAACCGTAGGGCCTAGAAACAAAATTCCACTTCTGAGGGATTCCTTGGCTCAAGACAAACAAAAAAGCCTCAAGAACCATTAAGCTCCGCCTACTTAGATTTTTTGCTAATTTGCATAATATGCAAAACCTACTTTTTTGTACTAGTCCCTGGTTTTTCATCCGATCACCACAACCTTGGTGTCAAAAGATTCAGAAGAATCTCCTTATCAAAGTTGCTTAAAAACATTTTGAGATTTGCATACAGTCTGGTTGTCACATGTCAATCAATAGCTCCAAGGCGTGGCCAAATTTACTTAAACAGCCATATCTCAGCAACGCTTTGACCGATCTTCATAAAATTTTAACAGTTGTTAGGGCACATGACTCCGAGGTCATAGGTCAAAGCTGACCACGATTGTCCAATAGGGGGCGCTATAACATGGGAAAAACTGTATCTCAGAAACCATTAGTCACATCAAGCCAAAACTTTACAGGCATCATCAGGGGCCCAAGTGATATCAAGACACACAATGATGACATCATCACTCAAAAAACATGGCCGCCATGAGCCAATTAATTTTTATTTGAATTAATTGGCCATTTGACAGACTTACCATTGGCCAATCAACATGAAACCTCACCACTGTGCATATCTCAGGACTATGTGTCATGCTGTGCAGTTTTGAAACATTTGGCCACTAGGTGGCGCTATTTGTGAAAATCATGCATAACTCCTCCAAATTTTCACTTAGGAACATGCAACTTGTTTCTTTTTATTCCTTGCAGTAGACCTGACAACTTTGCATTTACAAGTCCTATTAAAAAATGCATACTTTTGTCACATTCATCAATTGTTTGAAAATAGCTCTTTAAGAACTAGTCATAAGAATTTGATCCAATTATGGCAAAATTGCTATGAGCATAATCAGTAGACTCTGTAGGTAAAAAGTGATTAAAAAAATTTTGGATTTTTATTTTTCTGATTGGTCCATTTTCCCATTATATCATTGTGGCCATGCCATATATGACCTATATTGCTATAACTCATAAACCATGTATGCAATCAACTCCCAATTTGAAAGGCTTTTATATCCTGAAGTCCTTGTGAGGCATGCCAAGTTTGGTTCAAATTGGCCTGTCGGGGGCGCTACAGTACCCAAAAAACTAAGAAAACATAAAAACTCATGCTGCAATCTTGTTATGCAGAATACAGACAAGTAATTGGTCTTGTATGATCCAGATCAATAAGTTATATAACATTGCAATTGCATCTTATAACAAAAAGTGCACTGCCTGACCAGAAATGAACCTTTTAATTCACCAAAATGTCATATTGCATTACTGAGATTAATGAGATATCAGTATGGTAGTACTTGGGCTCCATCTAGTGGCCATACATTGAAACGAACTGAAAACTATTGCTCACATGAAACACCACACAAAAACACACACAAAGCTGATCTCAGCATGTGATTTAGTTCTGTGATTTGAATCATTTTGCCAATACACATTATTTTGATCCTTTTGGGCCTTTAGTGCCCCAATTGAACATTTTTTTGCACATTGATTTATTTGTGCATTTTTTCCACTCAAACAGCTTCTTTTAGGTCTAAAGGACCTATTGGGTCTATTGCCTATTGAAGCCAAGTGGCCTATTCGTGTGTGAACCCGCCAATTGCCGCTTGCGGCTATTTAGGGTTCACACACGTAGTGTGGGAAACCTATTGTAATTGTCGGGTTTTTAGGGTTCACACACGTAGTGTGGGAAACCTATTGTAATTGTCGGGTTTTTTCTTTCTTATTATTATTATTTTTCTCCGCATAAAACGCATACTGCAGCCTAGACCGTAAGGCCCAGAGACACCAAACTTGGCAGAATGGTGTAGTCTCTTTGCGAGACCGTGCCAAAGCACAGAGACCCACATTGGCCTGATGGTGGCGCTATAGCGCACCATTTTGCGTTTTGGCCCATATCTCCCAAACCGTAGGGCCTAGAAACAAAATTCCACTTCTGATGGATTCCTTGGCTCAAGCCAAACAAAAAAGCCTCAAGAACCATTAAGCTCCGCCTACTTAGATTTTTTGCTAATTTGCATAATATGCAAAACCTACTTTTTTATACTAGTCCCTGGTTTTTCATCGGATCACCACAACCTTGGTGTCAAAATATTCAGGAGAATCTCATTATCAAAATTGCTTAAAAACATTTTGAGATTTGCATACAGTCTGGTTGTCACATGTCAATCAATAGCTCCGAGGCGTGGCCAAATTTACTTAAACAGCCATATCTCAGCAACGCTTTGACGGATCTTCATAAAATTTTAACAGTTGTTAGGGCACATGACTCCGAGGTCATAGGTCAAAGCTGGCCACGATTGTCCAATAGGGGGCGCTATAACATGGGAAAAACTGTTTCTCAGAAACCATTAGTCACATCAAGCCAAAACTTTACAGGCATCATCAGGGGCCCAAGTGATATCAAGACACACAATGATGACATCATCACTCAAAAAACATGGCCGCCATGAGCCAATTAATTTTTATTTGAATTAATTGGCCATTTGACAGACTTACCATTGGCCAATCAACATGAAACCTCACCACTGTGCATATCTCAGGACTATGTGTCATGCTGTGCAGTTTTAAAACATTTGGCCACTAGGTGGCGCTATTTGTGAAAATCATGCATAACTCCTCCAAATTTTCACTTAGGAACATGCAACTTTTTTCCTTTTATTCCTTGCAGTAGACCTGACAACTTTGCAATTACAAGTCCTGTTAAAAAATGCATACTTTTGTCACATTCATCAATTGTTTGAAAATAGCTATTTACAAACTAGTCATAGGAATTTGATCCAATTATGGAAAAATTGCTATGCCCTTAATCAGTAGACTCTGTAGGTAAAAACTGATTAAAAAAATTTTGGATTTTTATTTTTCTGATTGGTCCATTTTCCTATTATATCATTGTGGCCATGCCATAAATGACCTTTATTGCTTTAACTCATAAACCATGTAAGTGATCAACTCCCAATTTGAAAGGCTTTTATATCCTGAAGTCCTTGTGAGGTACGCCAAGTTTGGTTCAAATTGGCCTGTCGGGGGCGCTACAGTACCCAAAAACCTAAGAAATCATAAAAACTCATGCAGCAATCTTGTTATGCAGAATACAGACAAGTAATGGGGCTTGTATGATTCAGATCAATGAGGTCTATAACATTGCAATTACATCTCATAACAAAAAGTGCACTGCCTGACCAGAAATGAACCTTTTAATTCACCAACATGTCATATTGCATTACTGAGAATAATGAGATATCAGTATGATAGTACTTGGGCTCCATCTAGTGGCCAAACACCGGAACTGACTGAAAACTATTTCTCACATGAAACACCACACAAACACACACAAAGCTGATCTCAGCATGTGATTTAGTTCTGTGATCTGAATAATTTTGCCAATACATATTATTTTGATCCTTTTGGGCCTTTAGTGCCCCAATTGAACCTTTTTTTGCACATTGATTTGTGCATTTTTTCCACTCAAACAGCTTCTTTTCACATTTTGGGGTCTAAAGGACCTTTTGGGCCTCTGCCTATTGAGGCCAAGAAGCCTATTCGTGTGTGAACCCGCCAATTGCCGCTTGCGGCTATATTTAGGGTTCACACACGTAGTGTGGGAAACCTATTGTAATTGCTGAGATTTTTCTTATTATTATTAGGGTTCACACACATAGTGTGGGAACCCTATTGTAATTGTTAGGATTTTTCTTTCTTCTTATTATTATTATTCTTTTGCCCATTTTTTGACCTAAAACGCATTGTGCAGCCTAGACCGTAAGGCCTAGAAACACCAAACTTGGCAAATTGATAATGTATGGTCCAAGGACCAGACTCAAGTACAGAGACCCACATTGGCCTGATGGTGGCGCTATAGCACACCATTTTGTCGTTTGGTCCATATCTCCCAATCCGTAAGTCATAGAAACAAAATTCCACTTTTTATGGATTCCTTGGCAAAATTCAATAGGACTATTCATATACAACCATTAAGCTCCGCCTACTTAGATTTTTTGCTAATTTGCATAATATGCAAAACCTATTTTTTTATACTAGTCCCTGGTTTTTTATCTGATCACCACAATCTTGGTGTCAAAATATTCACAAGAATCTCATTGTCAATGAATATCAACAAAACTGTGACATTGGTATACAGTCTGACTGTCACATGTCAATCAATAGCTCTGAGGCGTGGCTAAATTGACTTCAGCAGCTATATCTCAGCAATGCTTTGACCAATCTTCATGAAAATTTATCAGTTGTTAGGGCACATGACTCAGAGGTCACAGGTCAAAGCTGGCCATGATTGTTCAATAGGGGGCGCTATAACATGGGAAAAACGGTTTCTCAGAAACCATTAGTCACATCAAGCCAAAACTTTACAGCCATCATCAGGGGCCCAAGTGGTATCAAGGCACACAATGATGACATCATCACTCAAAAAACATGGCCGCCATATGCCAATTAATTTTAATTTGAATTAATTGGCCATTTGACAGACTTACCATAGGTACATACACATGAAACTGACATGGTATGTTCATGTACACACCCTCTAAGACATACTCATGTTAGAAGGGAATTGCACCACTAGGTGGCGCTATACTAGAAAATCCAGAATTTCTCCTACATATTTTCACTTATCAAGAAATGCTTGCACTCATATGATTGTATGCAGAATTCCTAGCAACTTTGTAATTACATGTGCTTTGCAAAAATGTACCACTTTTTCACTATTATCAAATATATATAACTTGTCATTTTCATACTAGTCCTAGCATTTTAACTCCATCACCTTTAAATCACACCTTGTAATACTCAGCAGACTCTGAAATGCTAAGATTAGGGAGAAAATCCTAAGGTTTTCACAAATTAATATTTTTCATATGCATCACAATGCTACCATCGTAACACATCAAATTCACAGTTCAATAACTACGCCATAGTATGTCTGATTGTTATGAAAATTGACATCCACATTCACATGACCATTGTGGTGTGATGTGCCAATTTTGAGCCAAATCCGTCCACAAACAGCTCTACAGTGAATATTTTCATTTTCCATACTGAGCTGTGCAGGGAGAAGACGAGAGCTGCTCAGCCCACATGCACGTGCCATTCTCGCACACGCTGCCCCCCCCTCCTCCACTCCCCCACCCTTCTAACACTTTACAACCCTTGGGCTCTCCCTCCTCCCTCTCTTTCACATGCACTCACAAAAACAAAGGCCTCTCTGGCCTATAGGTTTTACATACACACTAATTCTAGCCATTACTACCAATTACCCAGTGACTAATATACAGATATTTAGCTTCTTTTTTTCCACACACCCTCACACAGGACTTCCTATATGCTTCATATATACATTTCTCTAGCCATTTCCAACACACTAACTGATATTTAGCTTCACTTTTCCATCCACACTCTCAACTCATGCCCTCTATACATCCTGAAATGACATAAGAGAGGACAGAGATATGTAATTCACATTTCACACACAACCTCTATATAACTGCATGCTTTACTTATCATCAAAGTCTTGTTATATACACATTCCTAGTGGCCTCCCTACTATGGGCACAACAGTGAGAACATGTCAGAGTAGGGATGAGAACATCATGAACAGGCAAAGATAAGAATATTTGTGTTATTTTATTGTATAGTAAGCCATCACTCTTTGGTTTGTTTGAGGTTCACATGTGACAGATTTTGTCAGCTAAATGAAAAGGGTTAAAGAGTGGGGTTTACATGTGGGGCATTAACAAGAGCTCTCCTGCTGCTATGTTCACAACTTCTGACAAATTCAGCCAAAGGTATATTTATTTGAGTAGGCCCCTGGGTCAGTGTGTCAGTGCTTTTAACCTAATCTCAGCATTTGATTTAGTTGTATGGTCTGAATCATTTTGCTAATATCTTCCACACTGTATGGCCTAGAAACAAAATTCTACTTCAGCTGTATTCCTTTGCTCAAGCTAACCAAAAAAGCCTCAAGAAGCCCTTACTGCATACATGAAAAAACACACAAACACACACATACAAAGCTAATCACAGCATTTGATTAACTTCTATGATCTGAATCATTTTGCCAATACATTTTATTTTGATCTTTTGGGCCTTTATTGCCTCAGTTGAATAAGACACGCACGTTTGCCATTCTCACACACGCTGCCCCCCTCCTCCACTCCCCCATGCTTCTAACACTTTACAACCCTTGGGCTCTCCCTCCTCCCTCTCTCTCTTTCTCATGCACTCACAAAAACAAAGGCCTCTCTGGCCTATAGGTTTCACATACACACTAATTCTAGCCATTACTACCAATTACCCAGTGACTAATATACAGATATTTAACTTCTTTTTTTCCACACACCCTCACACAGGACTTCCTATATGCTACATATATACATTTCTCTAGCCATTTCCAAAACACTATCTGATATTTAGCTTCATTTTTCCATCCACACTCTCAACACATGCCCTCTATACATCCTGAAATGACATAAGAGAGGACAGAGACATGTAATTCACATTTCACACACAACCTCTAAATAACTGCATGCTTTACTTATCATCAAAGTCTTGTTAGATACACATTCCTAGTGGCCTCCCTACTAAGGGCACAACAGTGAGAACATGTCAGAGTAGGGATGAGAACATCATGAACAGGCAAAGATAAGAATATTTGTGTTATTTTATTGTATACTAAGCCATCACTCTTTGGTTTGTTTGAAATTCACATGTGACAGATTTTGTCAGCTAAATGAAAAGGGTTAAAGAGTGGGGTTTACATGTGGGGCATTAAGAAGAGCTCTCCTGCTGCTATGATCACAACTTCAGTCAAATTCAGCCAAAGGTATATTTATTTGACTAGGCCCCTGGGTCAGTGCTTTTAACCTAATCTCAGCATTTGATTTAGTTGTATGGTCTGAATTATTTTGCATATATCTTCCACACTGTATGGCCTAGAAACAAAATTCTACTTCAGCTGTATTCATTGGCTCAAGCCAACCAACAAAGCCCTTAATGCATACATGAAAAAACACACAAACACACACAGACAAAGCTAATCACAGCATTTGATTAACTTCTATGATCTGAATCCTTTTGCCAATACATTTTGTTTTGATCTTTTGGGCCTTTATTGCCCCAGTTGAATAATTTTTTGCAAATTACATTATCTGTCCATTTTTTGGACTGAAGTAGCTTCATATCACTTGTTGGTCTAAAAGACCCTTTGGGCTTTTTTGCCTTTTTTTGTGTGAACCCGCCAATCGCCGCTTGCGGCTATATTTATTAGGGTTCACACACACAGTGTGGGAAACCTATTGTTATTGTCGGGTTTTTTCTTTCTTTCTTATTAGGGTTCACACACACAGTGTGGGAAACCTATTGTAATTGCTGAAATTTTTCTTATTATTATTTTTCCCCCTGTAAAACGCATACTGCAGCCTAGACCGTAAGGCCCAGAAAGACCAAACTTGGCAACAAGGTGCAGCAGGTGTGCAATGAGAGAAATAGAGACAGGGACCCACATTGGCCTGATGGTGGCGCTATAGCGCAGCATTTTGCGTTTTGGTCCATATCTCCCACAACGTAGGGCCTAGAAACAAAATTCCACTTCTGTTGGATTCCTTGGGTCAAGGCAAATAAAAAATAAATTTGAACTATTAAGCTCCGCCTACTTAGATTTTTTGCTAATTTGCATAATATGCAAAACCTACTTTTTTGTACTAGTCCCTGGTTTTTCATCCGATCACCACAACCTTGGTGTCAAAAGATTCAGAAGAATCTCCTTATCAAAGTTGCTTAAAAACATTTTGAGATTTGCATACAGTCTGGTTGTCACATGTCAATCAATAGCTCCAAGGCGTGGCCAAATTTACTTAAACAGCCATATCTCAGCAACGCTTTGACCGATCTTCATAAAATTTTAACAGTTGTTAGGGCACATGACTCCGAGGTCATAGGTCAAAGCTGACCACGATTGTCCAATAGGGGGCGCTATAACATGGGAAAAACTGTATCTCAGAAACCATTAGTCACATCAAGCCAAAACTTTACAGGCATCATCAGGGGCCCAAGTGATATCAAGACACACAATGATGACATCATCACTCAAAAAACATGGCCGCCATGAGCCAATTAATTTTTATTTGAATTAATTGGCCATTTGACAGACTTACCATTGGCCAATCAACATGAAACCTCACCACTGTGCATATCTCAGGACTATGTGTCATGCTGTGCAGTTTTGAAACATTTGGCCACTAGGTGGCGCTATTTGTGAAAATCATGCATAACTCCTCCAAATTTTCACTTAGGAACATGCAACTTGTTTCTTTTTATTCCTTGCAGTAGACCTGACAACTTTGCATTTACAAGTCCTATTAAAAAATGCATACTTTTGTCACATTCATCAATTGTTTGAAAATAGCTCTTTAAGAACTAGTCATAAGAATTTGATCCAATTATGGCAAAATTGCTATGAGCATAATCAGTAGACTCTGTAGGTAAAAAGTGATTAAAAAAATTTTGGATTTTTATTTTTCTGATTGGTCCATTTTCCCATTATATCATTGTGGCCATGCCATATATGACCTATATTGCTATAACTCATAAACCATGTATGCAATCAACTCCCAATTTGAAAGGCTTTTATATCCTGAAGTCCTTGTGAGGCATGCCAAGTTTGGTTCAAATTGGCCTGTCGGGGGCGCTACAGTACCCAAAAAACTAAGAAAACATAAAAACTCATGCTGCAATCTTGTTATGCAGAATACAGACAAGTAATTGGTCTTGTATGATCCAGATCAATAAGTTATATAACATTGCAATTGCATCTTATAACAAAAAGTGCACTGCCTGACCAGAAATGAACCTTTTAATTCACCAAAATGTCATATTGCATTACTGAGATTAATGAAATATCAGTATGGTAGTACTTGGGCTCCATCTAGTGGCCATACATTGAAACGAACTGAAAACTATTGCTCACATGAAACACCACACAAAAACACACACAAAGCTGATCTCAGCATGTGATTTAGTTCTGTGATTTGAATCATTTTGCCAATACACATTATTTTGGGCCTTTAGTGCCCCAATTGAACATTTTTTTGCACATTGATTTATTTGTGCATTTTTTCCACTCAAACAGCTTCTTTTGGGTCTAAAGGACCTATTGGGTCTATTGCCTATTGAAGCCAAGTGGCCTATTCGTGTGTGAACCCGCCAATTGCCGCTTGCGGCTATATTTAGGGTTCACACACGTAGTGTGGGAAACCTATTGTAATTGTCGGGTTTTTTCTTCTTATTATTATTAGGGTTCACACACATAGTGTGGGAAACCTATTGTTATTGCTCGGATTTTTCTTTCTTATTATTATTATTATTTTTCTCCGCATAAAACGCATACTGCAGCCTAGACCGTAAGGCCCAGGGAGACCAAACTTGGCAGACTGGTGTAGTCTGTTTGCGGGACCGTGCTAAAGTACAGAGACCCACATTGGCCTGATGGTGGCGCTATAGCGCAGCATTTTGCGTTTTGGTCCATATCTCCCACCCCGTAGGTCGTAGAAACAAAATTCCACTTCAGGTGCATTCCTTGGCTCCAGACAAACAAAAAAGCCTCAAGAACCATTAAGCTCCGCCTACTTAGATTTTTTGCTAATTTGCATAATATGCAAAACCTACTTTTTTATACTAGTCCCTGGTTTTTCATCGGATTTGTTCAATCTTGGTGTCAAAATATTCAGAAGAATCTCATTATCAATAAATTTGAACAAAATTGTTACATTTGCATACAGTGTCGTTGTGACATGTCAATCAATAGCTCTGAGGCGTGGCCAAATTCACTTCAGCAGCTATATCTCAGCAATGCTTTGACCTATCTTTATGAAAATTTATCAGTTGTTAGGGCACATGACTCAGAGGTCACAGGTCAAAGCTGGCCACGATTGTCCAATAGGGGGCGCTATAACATGGGGAAATTTGTTTCTCAGAAACCATTAGTCACATCAAGCCCAAACTTTACAGGCATCATCAGGGGCCCAAGTAGTATCAAGGCACACAATGATGACCTCATCACTCAAAAAACATGGCCGCCATGAGCCAATTAATTTTTATTTGAAGTAATTGGCCATTTGACAGACTTACCATTGGCCAATCAACATGAAACCTCATCACTGTGCATATCCCAGGACTATGTGTCATACTGTGCAGTGTTGAAACATTTGGCCACTAGGTGGCGCTATTTGTGAAAATCATGCATAACTCCTCCAAATTTTCACTTAGGAACATGCAACTTGTTTCTTTTTATACCTTGCAGTAGACCTGACAACTTTGCAATTACAAGTCCTATTAAAAAATGCATACTTTTGTCACATTCATCAATTGTTTGAAAATAGCTCTTTAAGAACTAGTCCTAGGAATTTGATCCAATGATGGCAAAAATGGCATAGGCATAATCTGTAGACACTGTAGTTAACTAAATAAGGAAAAAATGTTGCATTTTTATTTGTCTGATTGGTCAATTTTTCCATTATATCCTTCTGGCCATGCCATAAATGACCTTTATTGCTATAACTCATAAACCATGTAAGTGATCAACTCCCAATTTGAAAGGCTTTTATACACTGAGGTCCTTGTGAGGTAGGCCAAGTTTGGTTCAAATTGGCCTGTCGGAGGCGCTACAGTACCCAAAAACCTGAGAAATCATAAAAACTCACGCAGCAATCTTGTTATGCAGAATACAGACAAGTAATGGGGCTTGTATGATTCAGATCAATGAGATCTATAACATTGCAATTACATCTCATAACAAAAAGTGCACTGCCTGACCAGAAATGAACCTTTTAATTCACCAAAATGTCATTGCATTACTGAGATTAATGAGATATCAGTATCATAGTACTTGGGCTCCATCTAGTGGCCAAACACCGAAACTGACTGAAAACAATTGCTCACATGAAACACCACACAAACGCACACAAAGCTGATCTCAGCATGTGATTTAGTTCTGTGATCTGAATCATTTTGCCAATACACATTATTTTGATCCTTTTGGGCCTTTAGTGCCTCAGTTGAATTGAATGTTTTGTCACATTGATTTACTTATGCATTTTTTCCACTCAAACAGCTTCTATTCACTTTTGGGTCTAAATGACCTATTGGGCTTCTTTTTGCCTATTGAGGCCAAGAGGCCAATTTGTTGGTCTAAAAGACCCTTTGGGCTTTTTTGCCTTTTTTTGTGTGAACCCGCCAATCGCCGCTTGCGGCTATATTTATTATTATTTTTCTCCGCATAAAACGCATACTGCAGCCTAGACCGTAAGGCCCAGAGACACCAAACTTGGCAGAATGGTGTAGTCTCTTTGCGAGACCGTGCTAAAGCACAGAGACCCACATTGGCCTGATGGTGGCGCTATAGCGCACCATTTTGCGTTTTGGTCCTTATCTCCCAAACCGTAGGGCCTAGAAACAAAATTCCACTTCTGATGGATTCCTTGGCTCAATCCAAACAAAAAAGCCTCAAGAACCATTAAGCTCCGCCTACTTAGATTTTTTGCTAATTTGCATAATATGCAAAACCTACTTTTTTATACTAGTCCCTGGTTTTTCATCGGATCACCACAACCTTGGTGTCAAAATATTCAGGAGAATCTCATTATCAAAGTTGCTTAAAAACATTTTGAGATTTGCATACAGTCTGGTTGTCACATGTCAATCAATAGCTCCAAGGCGTGGCCAAATTTACTTAAACAGCCATATCTCAGCAACGCTTTGACCGATCTTCATAAAATTTTAACCGTTGTTAGAGCACATGACTACGAGGTCATACGTCAAAGCTGGCCACGATTGTCCAATAGGGGGCGCTATAACATGGGAAAAACTGTATCTCAGAAACCATTAGTCACATCAAGCCAAAACTTTACAGGCATCATCAGGGGCCCAAGTGATATCAAGACACACAATGATGACATCATCACTCAAAAAACATGGCCGCCATGAGCCAATTAATTTTTATTTGAATTAATTGGCCATTTGACAGACTTACCATTGGCCAAACAACATGAAACCTCACCACTGTGCATATCTCAGGACTATGTGTCATGCTGTGCAGTTTTAAAACATATGGCCACTAGGTGGCGCTATTTGTGAAAATCATGCTTAACTTCTCCAAATTTTCACTTAGGAACATGCAACTTATTTCTTTTTATTCCTTGCAGTAGACCTGACAACTTTGCAATTACAAGTCCTATTAAAAAATGCATACTTTTGTCACATTCATCTATTGTTTGAAAATAGCTATTTACAAACTAGTCATAGGAATTTGATCCAATTATGGAAAAATTGCTATGAGCATAATCAGTAGACTCTGTAGGTAAAAACTGAGTAAAAAAATGTTGGATTTTTATTTTTCTGATTGGTCCATTTTCCCATTATATCATTGTGGCCATGCCATATATGACCTATATTGCTATAACTCATAAACCATGTATGCAATCAATTCCCAATTTGAAAGGCTTTTATATCCTGAAGTCCTTGTGAGGTATGCCAAGTTTGGTTCAAATTGGCCTGTCGGGGGCGCTACAGTACCCAAAAACCTAAGAAAACATAAAAACTCATGCTGCAATCTTGTTATGCAGAATACAGACAAGTAATTGGTCTTGTATGATCCAGATCAATAAGTTCTATAACATTGCAATTGCATCTTATAACAAAAAGTGCACTGCCTGACCAGAAATGAACCTTTTAATTCACCAAAATGTCATATTGCATTACTGAGATTAATGAGATATCAGTATGGTAGTACTTGGGCTCCATCTAGTGGCCAAACATCGGAACGGACTGAAAACTATTTCTCACATGAAATACCACACAAACACACACACAAAGCTGATCTCAGCATGTGATTTAGTTCTGTGATTTGAATCATTTTGCCAATACACATTATTTTGATCCTTTTTGGGCCTTTAGTGCCCCAATTGAACATTTTTTTGCACATTGATTTATTTGTGCATTTTTTCCACTCAAACAGCTTCTTTTGGGTCTAAAGAACCTATTGGGTCTATTGCCTATTGAAGCCAAGTGGCCTATTCGTGTGTGAACCCGCCAATTGCCGCTTGCGGCTATATTTATTATTATTTTTCTACTGATAAAACGCATACTGCAGCCTAGACCGTAAGGCCCAGGGAGACCAAACTTGGCAGGATGGTGTAGTCTCTTTGCGAGACCGTGCTAAAGCACAGAGACCCACATTGGCCTGATGGTGGCGCTATAGCGCACCATTTTGCGTTTTGGTCCATATCTCCCAAACCGTATGGCCTAGAAACAAAATTCCACTTCAGGTGCATTCCTTGGCTTCAGACAAACAAAAAAGCCTCAAGAACCATTAAGCTCCGCCTACTTAGATTTTTTGCTAATTTGCATAATATGCAAAACCTACTTTTTTGTACTAGTCCCTGGTTTTTCATCGGATCACCACAACCTTGGTGTCAAAATATTCAGGAGAATCTCATTATCAACCTTGCTTAAAAACATTTTGAGATTTGCATACAGTCTGGTTGTCACATGTCAATCAATAGCTCCAAGGCGTGGCCAAATTTACTTAAACAGCCATATCTCAGCAACGCTTTGACGGATCTTCATAAAATTTTAACAGTTGTTAGGGCACATGACTCCGAGGTCATAGGTCAAAGCTGGCCACGATTGTCCAATAGGGGGCGCTATAACATGGGAAAAACTGTATCTCAGAAACCATTAGTCACATCAAGCCAAAACTTTACAGGCATCATCAGGGGCCCAAGTGATATCAAGACACACAATGATGACATCATCACTCAAAAAACATGGCCGCCATGAGCCAATTAATTTTTATTTGAATTAATTGGCCATTTGACAGACTTACCATTGGCCAAACAACTTGAAACCTCACCACTGTGCATATCTCAGGACTATGTGTCATGCTGTGCAGTTTTGAAACATTTGGCCACTAGGTGGCGCTATTTGTGAAAATCATGCATAACTCCTCCAAATTTTCACTTAGGAACATGCAACTTGTTTCTTTTTATTCCTTGCAGTAGACCTGACAACTTTGCAATTATAAGTCCTATTAAAAAATGCATACTTTTGTCACATTCATCAATTGTTTGAAAATAGCTATTTACAAACTAGTCATAGGAATTTGATCCAATTATGGAAAAATTGCTATGACCATAATCAGTAGACTCTGTAGGTAAAAACTGAGTAAAAAAATGTTGGATTTTTATTTTTCTGATTGGTCCATTTTCCCATTATATCATTGTGGCCATGCCATATATGACCTATATTGCTATAACTCATAAACCATGTATGCAATCAAGTCCCAATTTGAAAGGCTTTTTTATCCTGAAGTCCTTGTGAGGTATGCCAAGTTTGGTTCAAATTGGCCTGTCGGGGGCGCTACAGTACCCAAAAACCTAAGAAAACATAAAAACACATGCAGCAATCTTGTTATGCAGAATACAGACAAGTAATTGGTCTTGTATGATCCAGATCAATAAGTTCTATAACATTGCAATTGCATCTTATAACAAAAAGTGCACTGCCTGACCAGAAATGAACCTTTTAATTCACCAAAATGTCATATTGCATTACTGAGATTAATGAGATATCAGTATGGTAGTACTTGGGCTCCATCTAGTGGCCAAACATCGGAACGGACTGAAAACTATTTCTCACATGAAATACCACACAAACACACACACAAAGCTGATCTCAGCATGTGATTTAGTTCTGTGATTTGAATCATTTTGCCAATACAAATTATTTTGATCCTTTTGGGCCTTTAGTGCCCCAATTGAACATTTTTTTGCACATTGATTTATTTGTGCATTTTTTCCACTCAAACAGCTTCTTTTGGGTCTAAAGAACCTATTGGGTCTATTGCCTATTGAAGCCAAGTGGCCTATTCGTGTGTGAACCCGCCAATTGCCGCTTGCGGCTATATTTATTAGGGGTCCAAGCACCACCGGTGCTGGAACCCTATTGTAATTGTTCCGATTTTTATTATTATTATTATTATTATTATTATTATTTTTTTTTTTCTGCCTTAAAACGCATCGTGCAGCCTAAACCGTAAGACCTACAGACTTCTCCTTTGGCCAACTTGTAGTACTCCTCTCCGCTACTCAGGCGCAACACGCCAGCCCGATACGACCCTAGGTGGCGCTATAGCGCACACAAACGCATGAAAAAGTTTACACAGGTGTTTCTCCTACACCGTATGTCCTAGAGACAAAATGTAAACTGCATATGATCAGGCATGAGCTCATCTAAATAAAGTTCCATTGAAGCCATATGCTCCGCCCCTTACATGTCGAGCTAATTTGCATAATATGCAAATTTGCACACATTTTTGAGCGCGTACTAGTCCCTGGATTTTTCACATACATGCACATATGTGGTATCCAGGCGCTCACAAGAGTCTGAACTTTAATTGTTATGGAGCCAAAGTGCACATTTCTGCACATGGGCGTGGCCACATGCATCACAAGTCAAGCGTAGAAAATTCCTTCGCCAAAAATGCACATATTCTGCTGTATCTCAGGCATACTTTCATGTATTCACTCCAAATTTCACACACATGTACCTATTGGGTGTCTAGACCGGCACATACATTTTGGAAGACATGCACACCTAGGTGGCGCTATAACGGCCAAAAAACTCTCCTGCCCACACCGATTGGCCAAATAACTCCAAACTTGGTACGCATCATCTATATGCACCTATGACACAGGTCCTTGACCTGCACCATCATATGTCCAATATGGCCGCCGCTATCGACCAATCAGCTTTCAGTACACCTTTCACAAGCTTTTCATATGCCAATTTTTTTTCTGCCTTAAAACGCGTTGTGCAGCCCAAACCGTAAGACCTACAGACTTCTCCTTTGGCCAACTTGTAGTACTCCTCTCCGCTACTCAGGCGCAACACGCCAGCCCGATCCGACCATAGGTGGCGCAATAGCGCACAAAAACGCATGAAAAAGTTTAAACTGGTGTTTCTCCTAAACCGTATGTCCTAGAGACAAAATGTAAACTTCACCTGATCAGGCATGTGCTCATCTAAAAAAAGTTCCATTGAAGCTATATGCTCCGCCCCTTACATGTCGAGCTAATTTGCATAATATGCAAATTTGCACACATTTTTGAGCGCGTACTAGTCCCTGGATTTTTCACATACATGCACATATGTGGTATCCAGGCGCTCACAAGAGTCTGAACTTTAATTGTTATGGAGCCAAAGTGCACATTTCTGCACATGGGCGTGGCCACATGCATCACAAGTCAAGCGTAGAAAATTCCTTCGCCAAAAATCCACATATTCTGCTGTATCTCAGGCATACTTTCATGAATTCACTCCAAATTTCACACACATGTACCTATTGGGTGTCTAGACCGGTACATACATTTTGGCAGACATGCACACCTAGGTGGCGCTATAACGGCCAAAAAACTCTCCTGCCCACACCGATTGGCCAAATAACTCCAAACTTGGTACGCATCATCTATATGCACCTATGACACAGGTACTTGACCTGCACCATCATATGTCCAATATGGCCGCCGCTATCGACCAATCAGCTTTCAGTTCACATTTCACAAGCTTATCATATGCCAATCAACATGAAACTCACATATTATGTTCATCTACACACCCTCTAAGACATACTCAAGTATGACGGGAATTGCACCACTAGGTGGCGCTATACTAGAATTTCCTGAATTACCCCTACATCTTTCTTACACATGCACACACATGCAATGGCCTACCTATAGGTTTCATATACACATTGCTTCACCCATACCTACCCAGTGATTACACACACATGCTTACGCATCTCAGGCGTGCCAGATGGTGCCTATACCCTGCGCTTGGACCCCGTAATTGCCGCTTGCGGCTATATTTATTATTATTATTTTTCCCCCTGTAAAACGCATACTGCAGCCTAGACCGTAAGGCCCAGAAAGACCAAACTTGCCAGCAAGGTGCAGCAGGTGTGCAATGAGAGAAATAGAGACAGGGACCCACATTGGCCTGATGGTGGCGCTATAGCGCACCTTTTTGCGTTTTGGTCCATATCTCCCAAACCGTAGGGCCTAGAAACAAAATTCCACTTCTGTTGGATTCCTTGGCTCAAGCCAAACAAAAAAGCCTCAAGAACCATTAAGCTCCGCCTACTTAGATTTTTTGCTAATTTGCATAATATGCAAAACCTACTTTTTTGTACTAGTCCCTGGTTTTTCATCCGATCACCACAACCTTGGTGTCAAAATATTCAGGAGAATCTCATTATCAACCTTGCTTAAAAACATTTTGAGATTTGCATACAGTCTGGTTGTCACATGTCAATCAATAGCTCCAAGGCGTGGCCAAATTTACTTAAACAGCCATATCTCAGCAACGCTTTGACGGATCTTCATAAAATTTTAACCGTTGTTAGGGCACATGACTACGAGGTCATACGTCAAAGCTGGCCACGATTGTCCAATAGGGGGCGCTATAACATGGGAAAAACTGTATCTCAGAAACCATTAGTCACATCAAGCCAAAACTTTACAGGCATCATCAGGGGCCCAAGTGATATCAAGACACACAATGATGACATCATCACTCAAAAAACATGGCCGCCATGAGCCAATTAATTTTTATTTGAATTAATTGGCCATTTGACAGACTTACCATTGGCCAAACAACATGAAACCTCACCACTGTGCATATCCCAGGACTATGTGTCATGCTGTGCAGTTTTAAAACATTTGGCCACTAGGTGGCGCTATTTGTGAAAATCATGCATAACTCCTCCAAATTTTCACTTAGGAACATGCAACTTGTTTCTTTTTATTCCTTGCAGTAGACCTGACAACTTTGCAATTACAAGTCCTATTAAAAAATGCATACTTTTGTCACATTCATCTATTGTTTGAAAATAGCTATTTACAAACTAGTCATAGGAATTTGATCCAATTATGGAAAAATTGCTATGAGCATAATCAGTAGACTCTGTAGGTAAAAACTGATTAAAAAAATGTTGGATTTTTATTTATCTGATTGGTCCATTTTCCCATTATATCATTGTGGCCATGCCATATATGACCTATATTGCTATAACTCATAAACCATGTATGCAATCAACTCCCAATTTGAAAGGCTTTTATATCCTGAAGTCCTTGTGAGGTATGCCAAGTTTGGTTCAAATTGGCCTGTCGGGGGCGCTACAGTACCCAAAAACCTAAGAAAACATAAAAACTCATGCTGCAATCTTGTTATGCAGAATACAGACAAGTAATTGGTCTTGTATGATCCAGATCAATAAGTTCTATAACATTGCAATTGCATCTTATAACAAAAAGTGCACTGCCTGACCAGAAATGAACCTTTTAATTCACCAAAATGTCATATTGCATTACTGAGATTAATGAGATATCAGTATGGTAGTACTTGGGCTCCATCTAGTGGCCAAACATCGAAACGGACTGAAAACTATTTCTCACATGAAATACCACACAAACACACACACAAAGCTGATCTCAGCATGTGATTTAGTTCTGTGATCTAAATCATTTTGCCAATACAATTTATTTTGAACCTTTTGTGTCTTTACTGCCTCAACTGAAACTTTTTTTTACATAAAGTACACTACCTGACCAGAAATTAACCTTTTAAGTCACCAAAATGTCATATTTCATTACTGAGATTAATGAGATATCAGTATGGTAGTACTTGGCCTCCATCTAGTGGCCATATTCCAGAACTGACTGAAAACTATTACATGAAACACCACACAAACACACACAAAGCTGATCTCAGCATGTGATTTAGTTCTGTGATCTGACTCAATTTCCCAATACACATTATTTTGATCCTTTTGGGCCTTTAGTGCCCTAATTGAACCTTTTTTTGCACATTGATTTATTTGTGCATTTTTTTCCACTCAAATAGCTTCTTTTCACATTTAGGGTCTAAAGGACCTTTTGGGCCTCTGCCTATTGAGGCCAAGAGGCCTATTCGTGTGTGAACCCGCCAATTGCCGCTTGCGGCTATATTTTCTTCTTATTAGGGTTCACACACACAGTGTGGGAAACCTATTGTTATTGTCAGGTTTTTTCTTTCTTTCTTATTATTATTTTTCTACTGATAAAACGCATACTGCAGCCTAGACCGTAAGGCCCAGGGAGACCAAACTTGGCAGGATGGTGTAGTCTCTTTGCGAGACCGTGCTAAAGCACAGAGACCCACATTGGCCTGATGGTGGCGCTATAGCGCACCATTTTGCGTTTTGGTCCATATCTCCCAAACCGTAGGGCCTAGAAACAAAATTCCACTTCTGATGGATTCCTTGGCTCAAGCCAAACAAAAAAGCCTCAAGAACCATTAAGCTCCGCCTACTTAGATTTTTTGCTAATTTGCATAATATGCAAAACCTACTTTTTTATACTAGTCCCTGGTTTTTTATCGGATCACCACAACCTTGGTGTCAAAATATTCAGGAGAATCTCATTATCAAAGTTGCTTAAAAACATTTTGAGATTTGCATATAGTCAGGCTGTCACATGTCAATCAATAGCTCCGAGGCGTGGCCAAATTTACTTAAACAGCCATATCTCAGCAACGCTTTGACCGATCTTCATAAAATTTTAACAGTTGTTAGGGCACATGACTCCGAGGTCACAGGTCAAAGCTGGCCATGATTGTCCAATAGGGGGCGCTATAACATGGGAAAAACTGTTTCTCAGAAACCATTAGTCACATCAAGCCAAAACTTTACAGGCATCATCAGGGGCCCAAGTGATATCAAGACACACAATGATGACATCATCACTCAAAAAACATGGCCGCCATGAGCCAATTAATTTTTATTTGAAATAATTGGCCATTTGACAGACTTACCATTGGCCAAACAACATGAAACCTCACCACTGTGCATATCTCAGGACTATGTGTCATGCTGTGCAGTTTTGAAACATTTGGCCACTAGGTGGCGCTATTTGTGAAAATCATGCATAACTCCTCCAAATTTTCACTTAGGAACATGCAACTTGTTTCTTTTTATTCCTTGCAGTAGACCTGATAACTTTGCAATTACAAGTCCTATTTAAAAATGCATACTTTTGTCATATTCATCAATTGTTTGAAAATAGCTCTTTAAGAACTAGTCATAGGAATTTGATCCAATTATGGCAAAATTGCTATGAGCATAATCAGTAGACTCTGTAGGTAAAAAGTGATTAAAAAAATTTTGGATTTTTATTTTTCTGATTGGTCCATTTTCCCATTATATCATTGTGGCCATGCCATATATGACCTATATTGCTATAACTCATAAACCATGTATGCAATCAACTCCCAATTTGAAAGGCTTTTATATCCTGAAGTCCTTGTGAGGCATGCCAAGTTTGGTTCAAATTGGCCTGTCGGGGGCGCTACAGTACCCAAAAACCTAAGAAAACATAAAAACTCATGCTGCAATCTTGTTATGCAGAATACAGACAAGTAATTGGTCTTGTATGATCCAGATCAATAAGTTATATAACATTGCAATTGCATCTTATAACAAAAAGTGCACTGCCTGACCAGAAATGAACCTTTTAATTCACCAAAATGTCATATTGCATTACTGAGATTAATGAGATATCAGTATGGTAGTACTTGGGCTCCATCTAGTGGCCATACATTGAAACGAACTGAAAACTATTGCTCACATGAAACACCACACAAAAACACACACAAAGCTGATCTCAGCATGTGATTTAGTTCTGTGATTTGAATCATTTTGCCAATACACATTATTTTGATCCTTTTGGGCCTTTAGTGCCCCAATTGAACATTTTTTTGCACATTGATTTATTTGTGCATTTTTTCCACTCAAACAGCTTCTTTTGGGTCTAAAGGACCTATTGGGTCTATTGCCTATTGAAGCCAAGTGGCCTATTCGTGTGTGAACCCGCCAATTGCCGCTTGCGGCTATATTTATTATTAGGGTTCACACACACAGTGTGGGAAACCTATTGTTATTGTCGGGTTTTTTCTTTCTTTCTTATTATTATTTTTCTACTGATAAAACGCATACTGCAGCCTAGACCGTAAGGCCCAGGGAGACCAAACTTGGCAGGATGGTGTAGTCTCTTTGCGAGACCGTGCTAAAGCACAGAGACCCACATTGGCCTGATGGTGGCGCTATAGCGCACCATTTTGCGTTTTGGTCCATATCTCCCAAACCGTAGGGCCTAGAAACAAAATTCCACTTCTGATGGATTCCTTGGCTCAAGCCAAACAAAAAAGCCTCAAGAACCATTAAGCTCCGCCTACTTAGATTTTTTGCTAATTTGCATAATATGCAAAACCTACTTTTTTATACTAGTCCCTGGATTTTTATCGGATCACCACAACCTTGGTGTCAAAATATTCAGGAGAATCTCATTATCAAAGTTGCTTAAAAACATTTTGAGATTTGCATATAGTCTGGCTGACACATGTCAATCAATAGCTCCAAGGCGTGGCCAAATTTACTTAAACAACCATATCTCAGCAACGCTTTGACCGATCTTCATAAAATTTTAACAGTTGTTAGGGCACATGACTCCGAGGTCATAGGTCAAAGCTGGCCACGATTGTCCAATAGGGGGCGCTATAACATGGGAAAAACTGTTTCTCAGAAACCATTAGTCACATCAAGCCAAAACTTTACAGGCATCATCAGGGGCCCAAGTGATATCAAGACACACAATGATGACATCATCACTCAAAAAACATGGCCGCCATGAGCCAATTAATTTTTATTTGAAATAATTGGCCATTTGACAGACTTACCATTGGCCAAACAACATGAAACCTCACCACTGTGCATATCTCAGGACTATGTGTCATGCTGTGCAGTTTTAAAACATATGGCCACTAGGTGGCGCTATTTGTGAAAATCATGCATAACTCCTCCAAATTTTCACTTAGGAACATGCAACTTGTTTCATTTTATTCCTTGCAGTAGACCTGACAACTTTGCAATTACAAGTCCTATTAAAAAATGCATACTTTTGTCACATTCATCTATTGTTTGAAAATAGCTATTTACAAACTAGTCATAGGAATTTGATCCAATTATGGAAAAATTGCTATGAGCATAATCAGTAGACTCTGTAGGTAAAAACTGAGTAAAAAAATGTTGGATTTTTATTTTTCTGATTGGTCCATTTTCCCATTATATCATTGTGGCCATGCCATATATAACCTATATTGCTATAACTCATAAACCATGTATGCAATCAATTCCCAATTTGAAAGGCTTTTATATCCTGAAGTCCTTGTGAGGTATGCCAAGTTTGGTTCAAATTGGCCTGTCGGGGGCGCTACAGTACCCAAAAACCTAAGAAAACATAAAAACTCATGCTGCAATCTTGTTATGCAGAATACAGACAAGTAATTGGTCTTGTATGATCCAGATCAATAAGTTCTATAACATTGCAATTGCATCTTATAACAAAAAGTGCACTGCCTGACCAGAAATGAACCTTTTAATTCACCAAAATGTCATATTGCATTACTGAGATTAATGAGATATCAGTATGGTAGTACTTGGGCTCCATCTAGTGGCCAAACATCGGAACGGACTGAAAACTATTTCTCACATGAAATACCACACAAACACACACACAAAGCTGATCTCAGCATGTGATTTAGTTCTGTGATTTGAATCATTTTGCCAATACACATTATTTTGATCCTTTTGGGCCTTTAGTGCCCCAATTGAACATTTTTTTGCACATTGATTTATTTGTGCATTTTTTCCACTCAAACAGCTTCTTTTGGGTCTAAAGGACCTATTGGGTCTATTGCCTATTGAAGCCAAGTGGCCTATTCGTGTGTGAACCCGCCAATTGCCGCTTGCGGCTATATTTAGGGTTCACACACGTAGTGTGGGAAACCTATTGTAATTGCTGAGATTTTTCTTATTAGGGTTCACACACGTAGTGTGGGAAACCTATTGTTATTGTTAGGTTTTTTCTTCTTTCTTTCTTATTATTATTATTATTATTTTTCTCCGCATAAAACGCATACTGCAGCCTAAACCGTAAGGCCCAGGGACACCAAACTTGGCAGACTGGTGTAGTCTGTTTGCGGGACCGTGCTTAAGTACAGACACCCAAATTGGCCTCATGGTGGCGCTATAGTGCAGCATTTTGCGTTTGGGTTCATATCTCCCACCCCGTAGGTCGTAGAAACAAAATTCCACTTCAGGTGCATTCCTTGGCTCCAGACAAACAAAAAAGCCTCAAGAACCATTAAGCTCCGCCTACTTAGATTTTTGCTAATTTGCATAATATGCAAAACCTACTTTTTCATACTAGTCCCTGGTTTTTCATCTGATCACCACAATCTTGGTGTCAAAATATTCACAAGAATCTCATTATCAAGGAACATCAACAAAACTGTGACATTGGTATACAGTCTGGTTGTCACATGTCAATCAATAGCTCTGAGGCGTGGCCAAATTGACTTCAGCAGCTATATCTCAGCAATGCTTTGACCTATCTTTATGAAAATTTATCAGTTGTTAGGGCACATGACTCAGAGGTCACAGGTCAAAGCTGGCCACGATTGTCCAATAGGGGGCGCTATAACATGGGGAAATTTGTTTCTCAGAAACCATTAGTCACATCAAGCCCAAACTTTACAGGCATCATCAGGGGCCCAAGTGGTATCAAGGCACACAATGATGACCTCATCACTCAAAAAACATGGCCGCCATGAGCCAATTAATTTTTATTTGAATTAATTGGCCATTTGACAGACTTACCATTGGCCAATCAACATGAAACCTCATCACTGTGCATATCCCAGGACTATGTGTCATACTGTGCAGTGTTGAAACATTTGGCCACTAGGTGGCGCTGTTTGTGAAAATCATGAATAACTCCTCCAAATTTTCACTTAGGAACATGCAACTTGTTTCTTTTTATACCTTGCAGTAGACCTGACAACTTTGCAATTACAAGTCCTATTAAAAAATGCATACTTTTGTCACATTCATCAATTGTTTGAAAATAGCTCTTTAAGAACTAGTCCTAGGAATTTGATCCAATGATGGCAAAAATGGCATAGGCATAATCTGTAAACACTGTAGTTAACTAAATATGGAAAAAATGTTGCATTTTTATTTGTCTGATTGGTCCATTTTCCCATTATATCCTTCTGGTCATGCCATAAATGACCTTTATTGCTATAACTCATAAACCATGTAAGTGATCAACTCCCAATTTGAAAGGCTTTTATAGACTGAGGTCCTTGTGAGGTAGGCCACGTTTGTTTCAAATTGGCCTGTCGGAGGCGCTACAGTACCCAAAAACCTAGAAAATCATAAAAACTCAGGCTGCAATCTTGTTATAAAGAATACAGACAAGTAATTGGTCTTGTATGATTCAGATCAATGAGATCTATAAGATTGCAATTACATCTCATAACAAAAAGTGCACTGCCTGACCAGAAATGAACCTTTTAATTCACCAAAATGTCATTGCATTACTGAGATTAATGAGATATCAGTATGATAGTACTTGGGCTCCATCTAGTGGCCAAACACCGAAACTGACTGAAAACAATTGCTCACATGAAACACCACACAAACGCACACAAAGCAGATCTCAGCATGTGATTTAGTTCTGTGATCTGAATCATTTTGCCAATACACATTATTTTGATCCTTTTGGGCCTTTAGTGCCTCAGTTGAATTGAATGTTTTGTCACATTGATTTACTTATGCATTTTTTCCACTCAAACAGCTTCTATTCACTTTTGGGTCTAAAGGACCTATTGGGCTTCTTTTTGCCTATTGAGGCCAAGAGGCCAATTTGTTGGTCTAAAAGACCCTTTGGGCTTTTTTGCCTTTTTTTGTGTGAACCCGCCAATCGCCGCTTGCGGCTATATTTATTATTATTTTTCCCCCTGTAAAACGCATACTGCAGCCTAGACCGTAAGGCCCAGAAAGACCAAACTTGCCAGCAAGGTGCAGCAGGTGTGCAATGAGAGAAATAGAGACAGGGACCCACATTGGCCTGATGGTGGCGCTATAGCGCACCATTTTGCGTTTTGGTCCATATCTCCCAAACCGTAGGGCCTAGAAACAAAATTCCACTTCTGATGGATTCCTTGGCTCAAGCCAAACATAAAAGCCTCAAGAACCATTAAGCTCCGCCTACTTAGATTTTTTGCTAATTTGCATAATATGCAAAACCTACTTTTTTATACTAGTCCCTGGTTTTTTATCGGATCACCACAACCTTGGTGTCAAAATATTCAGGAGAATCTCATTATCAAAGTTGCTTAAAAACATTTTGAGATTTGCATATAGTCTGGCTGTCACATGTCAATCAATAGCTCCGAGGCGTGGCCAAATTTACTTAAACAGCCATATCTCAGCAACGCTTTGACCGATCTTTATAAAATTTTAACAGTTGTTAGGGCATATGACTCCGAGGTCACAGGTCAAAGCTGGCCACGATTGTCCAATAGGGGGCGCTATAACATGGGAAAAACTGTTTCTCAGAAACCATTAGTCACATCAAGCCAAAACTTTACAGGCATCATCAGGGGCCCAAGTGATATCAAGACACACAATGATGACATCATCACTCAAAAAACATGGCCGCCATGAGCCAATTAATTTTTATTTGAATTAATTGGCCATTTGACAGACTTACCATTGGCCAAACAACATGAAACCTCACCACTGTGCATATCTCAGGACTATGTGTCATGCTGTGCAGTTTTAAAACATTTGGCCACTAGGTGGCGCTATTTGTGAAAATCATGCATAACTCCTCTAAATTTTCACTTAGGAACATGCAACTTGTTTCTTTTTATTCCTTGCAGTAGACCTGACAACTTTGCAATTACAAGTCCTATTAAAAAATGCATACTTTTGTCACATTCATCTATTGTTTGAAAATAGCTATTTACAAACTAGTCATAGGAATTTGATCCAATTATGGAAAAATTGCTATGAGCATAATCAGTAGACTCTGTAGGTAAAAACTGATTAAAAAAATGTTGGATTTTTATTTATCTGATTGGTCCATTTTCCCATTATATCATTGTGGCCATGCCATATATGACCTATATTGCTATAACTCATAAACCATGTATGCAATCAACTCCCAATTTGAAAGGCTTTTATATCCTGAAGTCCTTGTGAGGTATGCCAAGTTTGGTTCAAATTGGCCTGTCGGGGGCGCTACAGTACCCAAAAACCTAAGAAAACATAAAATCTCATGCTGCAATCTTGTTATGCAGAATACAGACAAGTAATTGGTCTTGTATGATCCAGATCAATAAGTTCTATAACATTGCAATTGCATCTTATAACAAAAAGTGCACTGCCTGACCAGAAATGAACCTTTTAATTCACCAAAATGTCATATTGCATTACTGAGATTAATGAGATATCAGTATAGTAGTACTTGGGCTCCATCTAGTGGCCAAACATCGAAACGGACTGAAAACTATTTCTCACATGAAATACCACACAAACACACACAAAGCTGATCTCAGCATGTGATTTCGTTCTGTGATCTGAATCATTTTGCCAATACACATTATTTTGATCCTTTTGGGCCTTTAGTGCCCCAATTGAACATTTTTTTGCACATTGATTTATTTGTGCATTTTTTCCACTCAAACAGCTTCTTTTGGGTCTAAAGGACCTATTGGGTCTATTGCCTATTGAAACCAAGTGGCCTATTCGTGTGTGAACCCGCCAATTGCCGCTTGCGGCTATATTTAGGGTTCACACACACAGTGTGGGAAACCTATTGTTATTGTCGGGTTTTTTCTTTCTTTCTTTCTTTCTTTCTTATTATTATTTTTCTACTGATAAAACGCATACTGCAGCCTAGACCGTAAGGCCCAGGGAGACCAAACTTGGCAGGATGGTGTAGTCTCTTTGCGAGACCGTGCTAAAGCACAGAGACCCACATTGGCCTGATGGTGGCGCTATAGCGCACCATTTTGCGTTTTGGTCCATATCTCCCAAACCGTAGGGCCTAGAAACAAAATTCCACTTCTGATGGATTCCTTGGCTCAAGCCAAACAAAAAAGCCTCAAGAACCATTAAGCTCCGCCTACTTAGATTTTTTGCTAATTTGCATAATATGCAAAACCTACTTTTTTATACTAGTCCCTGGTTTTTTATCGGATCACCACAACGTTGGTGTCAAAATATTCAGGAGAATCTCATTATCAAAGTTGCTTAAAAACATTTTGAGATTTGCATATAGTCTGGCTGTCACATGTCAATCAATAGCTCCGAGGCGTGGCCAAATTTACTTAAACAGCCATATCTCAGCAACGCTTTGACCGATCTTCATAAAATTTTAACAGTTGTTAGGGCACATGACTCCGAGGTCACAGGTCAAAGCTGGCCACGATTGTCCAATAGGGGGCGCTATAACATGGGAAAAACTGTTTCTCAGAAACCATTAGTCACATCAAGCCAAAACTTTACAGGCATCATCAGGGGCCCAAGTGATATCAAGACACACAATGATGACATCATCACTCAAAAAACATGGCCGCCATGAGCCAATAATTTTTTTTTTGAATTAATTGGCCATTTGACAGACTTACCATTGGCCAAACAACATGAAACCTCACCAGTGTGCATATCTCAGGACTATGTGTCTTGCTGTGCAGTTTTGAAACATTTGGCCACTAGGTGGCGCTATTTGTGAAAATCATGCATAACTCCTCCAAATTTTCACTTAGGAACATGCAACTTGTTTATTTTTATTCCTTGCAGTAGACCTGACAACTTTGCAATTACAAGTCCTATTAAAAAATGCATACTTTTGTCACATTCATCAATTGTTTGAAAATAGCTATTTACAAACTAGTCATAGGAATTTGATCCAATTATGGAAAAATTGCTATAAGCATAATCAGTAGACTCTGTAGGTAAAAAGTGATTAAAAGAATTTTGGATTTTTATTTTTCTGATTGGTCCATTTACCCATTATATCATTGTGGCCATGCCATTTATGACCTATATTGCTATAACTCATAAACCATGTATGCAATCAACTCCCAATTTGAATGGCTTTTATATCCTGAAGTCCTTGTGAGGTATGCCAAGTTTGGTTCAAATTGGCCTGTCGGGGGCGCTACAGTACCCAAAAACCTAAGAAAACATAAAAACTCATGCTGCAATCTTGTTATGCAGAATACAGACAATTAATTGGTCTTGTATGATCCAGATCAATAAGTTCTATAACATTGCAATTACATCTTATAACAAAAAGTGCACTGCCTGACCGGAAATGAACCTTTTAATTCACCAAAATGTCATTGCATTACTGAGATTAATGAGATATCAGTATGGTAGTACTTGGGCTCCATCTAGTGGCCAAACACCGAAACTGACTGAAAACTATTGCTCACATGAAATACCACACAAACACACACAAAGCTGATCTCAGCATGTGATTTAGTTCTGTGATCTGACTCAATTTCCCAATACACATTATTTTGATCCTTTTGGGCCTTTAGTGCCCCAATTGAACCTTTTTTTGCACATTAATTTATTTGTGCATTTTTTTCCACTCAAACAGCTTCTTTTCACATTTAGGGTCTAAAGGACCTTTTGGGCCTCTGCCTATTGAGGCCAAGAGGCCTATTCGTGTGTGAACCCGCCAATTGCCGCTTGCGGCTATATTTAGGGGTCCAAGCACTGAAGGTGCTGGAACCCTATTGTATTTGTTCCGATTATTATTATTATTATTATTATTATTATTATTATTATTATTCTTTTTCTCCGCTAAAACGCGTTGTGCAGCCTAAACCGTAAGACCTACAGACTTCTCCTTTGGCCAACTTGTAGTACTCCTCTCCGCTACTCAGGCGCAACACGCCAGCCCGATCCGACCATAGGTGGCGCTATAGCGCACACAAACGCATGAAAAAGTTTAAACAGGTGTTTCTCCTAAACCGTATGTCCTAGAGACAAAATGTAAACTTCATCTGATCAGGCATGTGCTCATCTAAAAAAAGTTTCATTGAAGCCATATGCTCCGCCCCTTACATGTCGAGCTAATTTGCATAACATGCAAATACGCACACATTTTTGAGCGCGAACTAGTCCCTGGATTTTTCACATACATGCACATTTGTGGTATCCAGGCGCTCACAAGAGTCTGAACTTTGATTCTAGCAGAGCAAAAATGCACATTTCTGCTCATGGGCGTGGCCACATGCCTCACAAGTCAAAGGTCAAAAAATCCTTCGCCAAAAATACACATATTCTGCTATATCTCAGGCATGCTTTCACGTATTCACACCAAATTTCACATACATGCACCTATTGGGTGTCTAGACCTGCACATACATTTTGGGAGACATGCACACCTAGGTGGCGCTATAACGGCCAAAAAACTCTCCTGCCCACACCGATTAACCAAATAACTCCAAACTTGGTGCGCATCATCTATATGCACCTACGGCACAGGTCCTTGACCTGCACCATCATATGTCCAATATGGCCGCCGCTATCGACCAATCAGCTTTCAGTCCGCTAAAATGCATCGTGCAGCCTAATCCGTAACACCTACAGACTTCTCCTTTGGCCAACTTGTAGTACTCCTCTCCGCTACTCAGGCGCAACACGCCAGTCCGATCCGCCCATAGGTGGCGCTATAGAGCGCAAAAAATTGTCACGCCTACACCGTATGTCATAAACAAAAAATTCCAATTGCATCTGATCAGTCATCTTCCATTCTACAAAAAATACATTTGAACCCATAAGCTCCGCCCCTTACATGTCGAGCTAATTTGCATAATATGCAAATACACACACATTTTTGAGCGCGAACTAGTCCCTGGATTTTTCACATACATGCACATATGTGGTATCAAAATGTTCAGAAGAGTCTGAACTTTGATTCTAGCAGAGCAAAAATGCACATTTCCACACATGGGCGTGGCCACATGCCTCACAAGTCAAAGGTAAAAAAATTCTTCGCCACAAATCCACATAATCTGCTGTATCTCAGGCATGCTTTCATGTATTCACTCCAAATTTCACACACATGTACCTATTGGGTGTCTAGACCTGCACATACATTTTGGCAGACATGCACACCTAGGTGGCGCTATAACGGCCAAAAAACTCTCCTGCCCACACCGATTGCGCAAATAACTCCAAACTTGTTACAAACCACCACAAATGGTTGTACTGTGAATATTTTAATTTCCATGCTGAACATGCATGCTGATGCAAAGGTCATTCTTTTCCTCAAAAGAGCTAGAGTTGAGCCTGTAATCGGGTCAGGCCCATTAGCTCAATGGATAGAGCAAGGTGCTCCCGGCCACAATGCATGTGGACAATGGTGGTTCGAATCCCGCGCCGGGCAGCACACCACCATAAGTTTTAAAAGCTGCAATTTAGATTCTGTTTTTTTAGCAGGCACTTCATTCACGAACGTGCTTCATATACTTTCATATACATTTCAAATACCTTTACATGATGTACCAGTGGGTGCGCAAATCTTGCCAAACCTCAGCTTGGACCCCGTAATTGCCGCTTGCGGCTATATTTAGGGGTCCAAGCACCAGCGGTGCTGGAACCCTATTGTAATTGTTCTGATTATTAGGGGTCCAAGCACTGAAGGTGCTGGAACCCTATTGTAATTGTTCCGATTATTAGGGGTCCAAGCACTGAAGGTGCTGGAACCCTATTGTATTTGTTCTGATTATTATTATTATTATTCTTTTTCTCCGCTAAAACGCGTTGTGCAGCCTAAACCGTAGCACCTACAGACTTCTCCTTTGGCCAACTTGTAGTACTCCTCTCCGCTACTCAGGCGCAACACGCCGGCCCGATCCGGCCATAGGTGGCGCTATAGAGCGCAAAAAATTGTCACACCTACACCGTATGTCATAAACAAAAAATTCCAATTGCATCTGATCAGTCTTCTTCCATTCTACAAAAAATACATTTGAACCCATAAGCTCCGCCCCTTACATGTCGAGCTAATTTGCATAATATGCAAATTTGCACACATTTTTGAGCGCGTACTAGTCCCTGGATTTTTCACATACATGCACATATGTGGCATCAAAACGTTCAGAAGAGTCTGAACTTTAATTATTATGGAGCCAAAGTGCACATTTCTGCACATGGGCGTGGCCACATGCATCACAAGTCAAGCGTAGAAAATTCCTTCGCCAAAAATGCACATATTCTGCTATATCTCAGGCATTCTTTCACGTATTCATACCAAATTTCACATACATGTACCTATTGGGTGTCTAGACCTGCACATGCATTTTGGCAGACATGCACACCTAGGTGGCGCTATAACGGCCAAAAAACTCTCCTGCCCACACCGATTGGCCAAATAACTCCAAACTTGGTACGCATCATCTATATGCACCTATGACACAGGTCCTTGATCTGCACCATCATATGTCCAATATGGCCACCGCTATCGACCAATCAGTTTTCAGTACACCTTTCACAAGCTTTGCATATGCCAATTTTTTTTCTGCCTTAAAACGCGTTGTGCAGCCTAAACCGTAAGACCTACAGACTTCTCCTTTGGCCAACTTGTAGTACTCCTCTCCGCTACTCAGGCGCAACACGCCAGCCCGATCCGACCATAGGTGGCGCTATAGCGCACAAAAACGCATGAAAAAGTTTAAACTGGTGTTTCTCCTAAACCGTATGTCCTAGAGACAAAATGTAAACTTCACCTGATCAGGCATGTGCTCATCTAAAAAAAGTTCCATTGAAGCCATATGCTCCGCCCCTTACATGTCGAGCTAATTTGCATAATATGCAAATTTGCACAAATTTTTGAGCACGTACTAGTCCCTGGATTTTTCACATACATGCACATATGTGGTATCCAGGCGCTCACAAGAGTCTGAACTTTAATTGTTATGGAGCCAAAGTGCACATTTCTGCACATGGGTGTGGCCACATGCATCACAAGTCAAGCGTAGAAAATTCCTTCGCCAAAAATCCACATATTCTGCTGTATCTCAGGCATACTTTCATGTATTCACTCCAAATTTCACACACATGTACCTATTGGGTGTCTAGACCGGTACATACATTTTGGCAGACATGCACACCTAGGTGGCGCTATAACGGCCAAAAAACTCTCCTGCCCACACCGATTGGCCAAATAACTCCAAACTTGGTACGCATCATCTATATGCACCTATGACACAGGTCCTTGACCTGCACCATCATATGTCCAATATGGCCGCCGCTATCGACCAATCAGCTTTCAGTTCACATTTCACAAGCTTATCATAAGCCAATCAACATGAAACTCACATATTATGTTCATCTACACACCCTCTAAGACATACTCAAGTATGATGGGAATTGCACCACTAGGTGGCGCTATACTAGAATTTCCTGAATTACCCCTACATCTTTCTTACACATGCACACACATGCAATGGCCTACCTATAGGTTTCATATACACATTGCTTCACCCATACCTACCCAGTGATTACAAACACATGCTTACGCATCTCAGGCGTGCCAGATGGTGCCCATTCCCTGTGCTTGGACCCCGTAATTGCCGCTTGCGGCTATATTTATTATTATTATTTTTCTCCGGATAAAACGCATACTGCAGCCTAAACCGTAAGGCCCAGGAAGACCAAACTTGGCAGACTGGTGTAGTCTGTTTGCGGGACCGTGCTAAAGTACAGAGACCCACATTGGCCTGATGGTGGCGCTATAGCGCAGCATTTTGCGTTTTGGTCCATATCTCCCACCCCGTAGGTCGTAGAAACAAAATTCCACTTCAGGTGCATTCCTTGGCTCCAGACAAACAAAAAAGCCTCAAGAACCATTAAGCTCCGCCTACTTAGATTTTTTGCTAATTTGCATAATATGCAAAACCTACTTTTTCATACTAGTCCCTGGTTTTTCATCTGATCACCACAATCTTGGTGTCAAAATATTCACAAGAATCTCATTATCAAGGAACATCAACAAAACTGTGACATTGGTATACAGTCTGGTTGTCACATGTCAATCAATAGCTCTGAGGCGTGGCCAAATTGACTTCAGCAGCTATATCTCAGCAATGCTTTGACCTATCTTTATGAAAATTTATCAGTTGTTAGGGCACATGACTCAGAGGTCACAGGTCAAAGCTGGCCACGATTGTCCAATAGGGGGCGCTATAACATGGGGAAATTTGTTTCTCAGAAACCATTAGTCACATCAAGCCCAAACTTTACAGTCATCATCAGGGGCCCAAGTGGTATCAAGGCACACAATGATGACCTCATCACTCAAAAAACATGGCCGCCATGAGCCAATTAATTTTTATTTGAATTAATTGGCCATTTGACAGACTTACCATTGGCCAATCAACATGAAACCTCATCACTGTACATATCCCAGGACTATGTGTCATACTGTGCAGTGTTGAAACATTTGGCCACTAGGTGGCGCTATTTGTGAAAATCATACATAACTCCTCCAAATTTTCACGTAGGAACATGCAACTTGTTTCATTTTATACCTTGCAGTAGACCTGACAACTTTGCAATTACAAGTCCTATTAAAAAATGCATACTTTTGTCACATTCATCAATTGTTTGAAAATAGCTCTTTAAGAACTAGTCCTAGGAATTTGATCCAATGATGGCAAAAATGGCATAGGCATAATCTGTAGACACTGTAGTTAACTAAATAAGGAAAAAATGTTGCATTTTTATTTGTCTGATTGGTCAATTTTTCCATTATATCCTTCTGGCCATGCCATAAATGACCTTTATTGCTATAACTCATAAACCATGTAAGTGATCAACTCCCAATTTGAAAGGCTTTTATAGACTGAGGTCCTTGTGAGGTAGGCCAAGTTTGGTTCAAATTGGCCTGTCGGAGGCGCTACAGTACCCAAAAACCTGAGAAATCATAAAAACTCACGCAGCAATCTTGTTATGCAGAATACAGACAAGTAATGGGGCTTGTATGATTCAGATCAATGAGGTCTATAACTTTGCAATTACATCTCATAACAAAAAATGCACTGCCTGACCAGAAATTAACCTTTTATTTCACCAAAATGTCCTATTTCATTACTGAGATTAATGAGATATCAGTATGGTAGTACTTGGCCTCCATCTAGTGGCCATATTCCAGAACTGACTGAAAACTATTGCTCACATGAAATACCACACAAACACACCCAAAGCTGATCTCAACATGTGGTTTAGCTTTTTGATCTGACTCAATTTCCCAGTACACATTATTTTGATCCTTTTGGGCCTTTAGTGCCTCAGTTGAATTGAATGTTTTGTCACATTGATTTACTTATGCATTTTTTCCACTCAAACAGCTTCTATTCACTTTTGGGTCTAAAGGACCTATTGGGCTTCTTTTTGCCTATTGAGGCCAAGAGGCCAATTTGTTGGTCTAAAAGACCCTTTGGGCTTTTTTGCCTTTTTTTGTGTGAACCCGCCAATCGCCGCTTGCGGCTATATTTATTAGGGTTCACACACGTAGTGTGGGAAACCTATTGTAATTGCTGAGATTTTTCTTATTAGGGTTCACACACGTAGTGTGGGAAACCTATTGTAATTGCTGAGATTTTTCTTATTATTATTATTATTATTTTTCCCCCTGTAAAACGCATACTGCAGCCTAGACCGTAAGGCCCAGAAAGACCAAACTTGCCAGCAAGGTGCAGCAGGTGTGCAATGAGAGAAATAGAGACAGGGACCCACATTGGCCTGATGGTGGCGCTATAGCGCACCATTTTGCGTTTTGGTCCATATCTCTCAAACCGTAGGGCCTAGAAACAAAATTCCACTTCTGATGGATTCCTTGGCTCAAGCCAAACAAAAAAGCCTCAAGAACCATTAAGCTCCGCCTACTTAGATTTTTTGCTAATTTGCATAATATGCAAAACCTACTTTTTTGTACTAGTCCCTGGTTTTTCATCGGATCACCACAAGCTTGGTGTCAAAATATTCAGGAGAGTCTCATTATCAAAGTTGCTTAAAAACATTTTGAGATTTGCATACAGTTTGGTTGTCACATGTCAATCAATAGCTCCAAGGCGTGGCCAAATTTACTTAAACAGCCATATCTCAGCAACGCTTTGACCGATCTTCATAAAATTTTAACCGTTGTTAGGGCACATGACTACGAGGTCATACGTCAAAGCTGGCCACGATTGTCCAATAGGGGGCGCTATAACATGGGAAAAACTGTATCTCAGAAACCATAAGTCACATCAAGCCAAAACTTTACAGGCATCATCAGGGGCCCAAGTGATATCAAGACACACAATGATGACATCATCACTCAAAAAACATGGCCGCCATGAGCCAATTAATTTTTATTTGAATTAATTGGCCATTTGACAGACTTACCATTGGCCAAACAACATGAAACCTCACCACTGTGCATATCCCAGGACTATGTGTCATGCTGTGCAGTTTTAAAACATTTGGCCACTAGGTGGCGCTATTTGTGAAAATCATGCATAACTCCTCCAAATTTTCACTTAGGAACATGCAACTTGTTTCTTTTTATTCCTTGCAGTAGACCTGACAACTTTGCAATTACAAGTCCTATTAAAAAATGCATACTTTTGTCACATTCATCTATTGTTTGAAAATAGCTATTTACAAACTAGTCATAGGAATTTGATCCAATTATGGAAAAATTGCTATGAGCATAATCAGTAGACTCTGTAGGTAAAAACTGATTAAAAAAATGTTGGATTTTTATTTATCTGATTGGTCCATTTTCCCATTATATCATTGTGGCCATGCCATATATGACCTATATTGCTATAACTCATAAACCATGTATGCAATCAACTCCCAATTTGAAAGGCTTTTATATCCTGAAGTCCTTGTGAGGTATGCCAAGTTTGGTTCAAATTGGCCTGTCGGGGGCACTAGAGTACCCAAAAACCTAAGAAAACATAAAAACTCATGCTGCAATCTTGTTATGCAGAATACAGACAAGTAATTGGTCTTGTATGATCCAGATCAATAAGTTCTATAACATTGCATTTACATCTTATAACAAAAAGTGCACTGCCTGACCGGAAATGAACCTTTTAATTCACCAAAATGTCATTGCATTACTGAGATTAATGAGATATCAGTATGGTAGTACTTGGGCTCCATCTAGTGGCCAAACACCGAAACTGACTGAAAACTATTGCTCACATGAAATACCACACAAACACACACAAAGCTGATTTCAGCATGTGATTTAGTTCTGTGATTTGAATCATTTTGCCAATACAAATTATTTTGATCCTTTTGGGCCTTTAGTGCCCCAATTGAACATTTTTTTGCACATTGATTTATTTGTGCATTTTTTCCACTCAAACAGCTTCTTTTGGGTCTAAAGGACCTATTGGGTCTATTGCCTATTGAAGCCAAGTGGCCTATTCGTGTGTGAAACCGCCAATTGCCGCTTGCGGCTATATTTATTATTATTTTTCCCCCTGTAAAACGCATACTGCAGCCTAGACCGTAAGGCCCAGAAAGACCAAACTTGCCAGCAAGGTGCAGCAGGTGTGCAATGAGAGAAATAGAGACAGGGACCCACATTGGCCTGATGGTGGCGCTATAGCGCACCATTTTGCGTTTTGGTCCATATCTCCCAAACCATAGGGCCTAGAAACAAAATTCCACTTCTGATGGATTCCTTGGGTCAAGGCAAATAAAAAATAAATTTGAACCATTAAGCTCCGCCTACTTAGATTTTTTGCTAATTTGCATAATATGCAAAACCTACTTTTTTATACTAGTCCCTGGTTTTTTATCGGATCACCACAACCTTGGTGTCAAAATATTCAGGAGAATCTCATTATCAAAGTTGCTTAAAAACATTTTGAGATTTGCATATAGTCTGGCTGTCACATGTCAATCAATAGCTCCGAGGCGTGGCCAAATTTACTTAAACAGCCATATCTCAGCAACGCTTTGACCGATCTTCATAAAATTTTAACAGTTGTTAGGGCACATGACTCCGAGGTCACAGGTCAAAGCTGGCCACGATTGTCCAATAGGGGGCGCTATAACATGGGAAAAACTGTTTCTCAGAAACCATTAGTCACATCAAGCCAAAACTTTACAGGCATCATCAGGGGCCCAAGTGATATCAAGACACACAATGATGACATCATCACTCAAAAAACATGGCCGCCATGAGCCAATAATTTTTTTTTTGAATTAATTGGCCATTTGACAGACTTACCATTGGCCAAACAACATGAAACCTCACCAGTGTGCATATCTCAGGACTATGTGTCTTGCTGTGCAGTTTTGAAACATTTGGCCACTAGGTGGCGCTATTTGTGAAAATCATGCATAACTCCTCCAAATTTTCACTTAGGAACATGCAACTTGTTTCATTTTATTCCTTGCAGTAGACCTGACAACTTTGCAATTACAAGTCTTATTAAAAAATGCATAGTTTTGTCGCATTCATCTATTGTTTGAAAATAGCTATTTACAAACTTGTCATAGGAATTTGATCCAATTATGGAAAAATTGCTATGAGCATAATCAGTAGACTCTGTAGGTAAAAACTGAGTAAAAAAATGTTGGATTTTTATTTATCTGATTGGTCCATTTACCCATTATATCATTGTGGCCATGCCATTTATGACCTATATTGCTATAACTCATAAACCATGTATGCAATCAACTCCCAATTTGAATGGCTTTTATAACCTGAAGTCCTTGTGAGGTATGCCAAGTTTGGTTCAAATTGGCCTGTCGGGGGCGCTACAGTACCCAAAAACCTAAGAAAACATAAAAACTCATGCTGCAATCTTGTTATGCAGAATACAGACAATTAATTGGTCTTGTATGATCCAGATCAATAAGTTCTATAACATTGCAATTACATCTTATAACAAAAAGTGCACTGCCTGACCGGAAATGAACCTTTTAATTCACCAAAATGTCATTGCATTACTGAGATTAATGAGATATCAGTATGGTAGTACTCCATCTAGTGGCCAAACACCGAAACTGACTGAAAACTATTGCTCACATGAAATACCACACAAACACACACAAAGCTGATCTCAGCATGTGATTTAGTTCTGTGATCTGACTCAATTTCCCAATACACATTATTTTGATCCTTTTGGGCCTTTAGTGCCCCAATTGAACCTTTTTTTGCACATTAATTTATTTGTGCATTTTTTTCCACTCAAACAGCTTCTTTTCACATTTAGGGTCTAAAGGACCTTTTGGGCCTCTGCCTATTGAGGCCAAGAGGCCTATTCGTGTGTGAACCCGCCAATTGCCGCTTGCGGCTATATTTAGGGTTCACACACGTAGTGTGGGAAACCTATTGTAATTGTCGGGTTTTTTAGGGGTCCAAGCACCACCGGTGCTGGAACCCTATTGTAATTGTTCCGATTTTTATTATTATTATTATTATTATTATTATTATTATTATTTTTTTTTTTCTGCCTTAAAACGCATCGTGCAGCCTAAACCGTAAGACCTACAGACTTCTCCTTTGGCCAACTTGTAGTACTCCTCTCCGCTACTCAGGCGCAACACGCCAGCCCGATACGACCCTAGGTGGCGCTATAGCGCACAAAAACGCATGAAAAAGTTTAAACTGGTGTTTCTCCTAAACCGTATGTCCTAGAGACAAAATGTAAACTTCATCTGATCAGGCATGTGCTCATCTAAAAAAAGTTCCATTGAAGCCATATGCTCCGCCCCTTACATGTCGAGCTAATTTGCATAATATGCAAATTTGCACACATTTTTGAGCGCGTACTAGTCCCTGGATTTTTCACATACATGCACATATGTGGTATCCAGGCGCTCACAAGAGTCTGAACTTTAATTGTTATGGAGCCAAAGTGCACATTTCTGCACATGGGCGTGGCCACATGCATCACAAGTCAAGCGTAGAAAATTCCTTCGCCAAAAATCCACATATTCTGCTATATCTCAGGCATTCTTTCACGTATTCATACCAAATTTCACACACATGTACCTACTGGGTGTCTAGACCTGCACATGCATTTTGGCAGACATGCACATCTAGGTGGCGCTATAACGGCCAAAAAACTCTCCTGCCCACACCGATTGGCCAAATAACTCCAAACTTGGTACGCATCATCTATATGCACGTATGACACAGGTCCTTGACCTGCACCATCATATGTCCAATATGGCCGCCGCTATCGACCAATAAGCTTTCAGTACACCTTTCACAAGCTTTTCATATGCCAATTTTTTTTCTGCCTTAAAACTCGTTGTGCAGCCTAAACCGTAAGACCTACAGACTTCTCCTTTGGCCAACTTGTAGTACTCCTCTCCGCTACTCAGGCGCAACACGCCAGCCCGATCCGACCATAGGTGGCGCTATAGCGCACAAAAACGCATGAAAAAGTTTAAACTGGTGTTTCTCCTAAACCGTATGTCCTAGAGACAAAATGTAAACTTCACCTGATCAGGCATGTGCTCATCTAAAAAAAGTTCCATTGAAGCCATATGCTCTGCCCCTTACATGTCGAGCTAATTTGCATAATATGCAAATTTGCACACATTTTTGAGCGCGTACTAGTCCCTGGATTTTTCACATACATGCACATATGTGGTATCCAGGCGCTCACAAGAGTCTGAACTTTAATTGTTATGGAGCCAAAGTGCACATTTCTGCACATGGGCGTGGCCACATGCATCACAAGTCAAGCGTAGAAAATTTCTTCGCCAAAAATCCACATATTCTGCTGTATCTCAGGCATACTTTCATGTATTCACTCCAAATTTCACACACATGTACCTATTAAGTGTCTAGACCGGTACATACATTTTGGCAGACATGCACACCTAGGTGGCGCTATAACGGCCAAAAAACTCTCCTGCCCACACCGATTGGCCAAATAACTCCAAACTTGGTACGCATCATCTATATGCACCTATGACACAGGTCCTTGACCTGCACCATCATATGTCCAATATGGCCGCCGCTATCGACCAATCAGCTTTCAGTTCACATTTCACAAGCTTATCATATGCCAATCAACATGAAACTCACATATTATGTTCATCTACACACTCTCTAAGACATGCTCAAGTATGACGGGAATTGCACCACTAGGTGGCGCTATACTAGAATTTCCTGAATTACTCCTACATCTTTCTTACACATGCACACACATGCAATGGCCTACCTATAGGTTTCATATACACATTGCTTCACCCATACCTACCCAGTGATTACACACACATGCTTACGCATCTCAGGCGTGCCAGATGGTGCCCATACCCTGCGCTTGGACCCCGTAATTGCCGCTTGCGGCTATATTTAGGGGTCCAAGCACCACCGGTGCTGGAACCCTATTGTAATTGTTCCGATTTTTATTATTATTATTAGGGGTCCAAGCACCACCGGTGCTGGAACCCTATTGTAATTGTTCCGATTTTTATTATTATTATTATTATTATTATTATTATTATTATTATTATTATTTTTTTTCTGCCTTAAAACGCATCGTGCAGCCTAAACCGTAAGACCTACAGACTTCTCCTTTGGCCAACTTGTAGTACTCCTCTCCGCTACTCAGGCGCAACACGCCAGCCCGATACGACCCTAGGTGGCGCTATAGCGCACAAAAACGCATGAAAAAGTTTAAACTGGTGTTTCTCCTAAACCGTATGTCCTAGAGACAAAATGTAAACTTCATCTGATCAGGCATGTGCTCATCTAAAAAAAGTTCCATTGAAGCCATATGCTCCGCCCCTTACATGTCGAGCTAATTTGCATAATATGCAAATTTGCACACATTTTTGAGCGCGTACTAGTCCCTGGATTTTTCACATACATGCACATATGTGATATCCAGGCGCTCAGAAGAGTCTGAACTTTAATTGTTATGGAGCCAAAGTGCACATTTCTGCACATGGGCGTGGCCACATGCATCACAAGTCAAGCGTAGAAAATTCCTTCGCCAAAAATCCACATATTCTGCTATATCTCAGGCATTCTTTCACGTATTCATACCAAATTTCACACACATGTACCTACTGGGTGTCTAGACCTGCACATGCATTTTGGCAGACATGCACATCTAGGTGGCGCTATAACGGCCAAAAAACTCTCCTGCCCACACCGATTGGCCAAATAACTCCAAACTTGGTACGCATCATCTATATGCACCTATGACACAGGTCCTTGACCTGCACCATCATATGTCCAATATGGCCGCCGCTATCGACCAATAAGCTTTTTCAGTACACCTTTCACAAGCTTTTCATATGCCAATTTTTTTTCTGCCTTAAAACTCGTTGTGCAGCCTAAACCGTAAGACCTACAGACTTCTCCTTTGGCCAACTTGTAGTACTCCTCTCCGCTACTCAGGCGCAACACGCCAGCCCGATCCGACCATAGGTGGCGCTATAGCGCACAAAAACGCATGAAAAAGTTTAAACTGGTGTTTCTCCTAAACCGTATGTCCTAGAGACAAAATGTAAACTTCACCTGATCAGGCATGTGCTCATCTAAAAAAAGTTCCATTGAAGCCATATGCTCCGCCCCTTACATGTCGAGCTAATTTGCATAATATGCAAATTTGCACACATTTTTGAGCGCGTACTAGTCCCTGGATTTTTCACATACATGCACATATGTGGTATCCAGGCGCTCACAAGAGTCTGAACTTTAATTGTTATGGAGCCAAAGTGCACATTTCTGCACATGGGCGTGGCCACATGCATCACAAGTCAAGCGTAGAAAATTTCTTCGCCAAAAATCCACATATTCTGCTGTATCTCAGGCATACTTTCATGTATTCACTCCAAATTTCACACACATGTACCTATTAGGTGTCTAGACCGGTACATACATTTTGGCAGACATGCACACCTAGGTGGCGCTATAACGGCCAAAAAACTCTCCTGCCCACACCGATTGGCCAAATAACTCCAAACTTGGTACGCATCATCTATATGCACCTATGACACAGGTCCTTGACCTGCACCATCATATGTCCAATATGGCCGCCGCTATCGACCAATCAGCTTTCAGTTCACATTTCACAAGCTTATCATATGCCAATCAACATGAAACTCACATATTATGTTCATCTACACACTCTCTAAGACATGCTCAAGTATGACGGGAATTGCACCACTAGGTGGCGCTATACTAGAATTTCCTGAATTACTCCTACATCTTTCTTACACATGCACACACATGCAATGGCCTACCTATAGGTTTCATATACACATTGCTTCACCCATACCTACCCAGTGATTACACACACATGCTTACGCATCTCAGGCGTGCCAGATGGTGCCCATACCCTGCGCTTGGACCCCGTAATTGCCGCTTGCGGCTATATTTATTATTATTATTATTTTTTTTCTGCCTTAAAACGCATCGTGCAGCCTAAACCGTAAGACCTACAGACTTCTCCTTTGGCCAACTTGTAGTACTCCTCTCCGCTACTCAGGCGCAACACGCCAGCCCGATACGACCCTAGGTGGCGCTATAGCGCACAAAAACGCATGAAAAAGTTTAAACTGGTGTTTCTCCTAAACCGTATGTCCTAGAGACAAAATGTAAACTTCATCTGATCAGGCATGTGCTCATCTAAAAAAAGTTCCATTGAAGCCATATGCTCCGCCCCTTACATGTCGAGCTAATTTGCATAATATGCAAATTTGCACACATTTTTGAGCGCGTACTAGTCCCTGGATTTTTCACATACATGCACATATGTGATATCCAGGCGCTCAGAAGAGTCTGAACTTTAATTGTTATGGAGCCAAAGTGCACATTTCTGCACATGGGCGTGGCCACATGCATCACAAGTCAAGCGTAGAAAATTCCTTCGCCAAAAATCCACATATTCTGCTATATCTCAGGCATTCTTTCACGTATTCATACCAAATTTCACACACATGTACCCACTGGGTGTCTAGACCTGCACATGCATTTTGGCAGACATGCACATCTAGGTGGCGCTATAACGGCCAAAAAACTCTCCTGCCCACACCGATTGGCCAAATAACTCCAAACTTGGTACGCATCATCTATATGCACCTATGACACAGGTCCTTGACCTGCACCATCATATGTCCAATATGGCCGCCGCTATCGACCAATAAGCTTTCAGTACACCTTTCACAAGCTTTTCATATGCCAATTTTTTTTCTGCCTTAAAACTCGTTGTGCAGCCTAAACCGTAAGACCTACAGACTTCTCCTTTGGCCAACTTGTAGTACTCCTCTCCGCTACTCAGGCGCAACACGCCAGCCCGATCCGACCATAGGTGGCGCTATAGCGCACAAAAACGCATGAAAAAGTTTAAACTGGTGTTTCTCCTAAACCGTATGTCCTAGAGACAAAATGTAAACTTCACCTGATCAGGCATGTGCTCATCTAAAAAAAGTTCCATTGAAGCCATATGCTCCGCCCCTTACATGTCGAGCTAATTTGCATAATATGCAAATTTGCACACATTTTTGAGCGCGTACTAGTCCCTGGATTTTTCACATACATGCACATATGTGGTATCCAGGCGCTCACAAGAGTCTGAACTTTAATTGTTATGGAGCCAAAGTGCACATTTCTGCACATGGGCGTGGCCACATGCATCACAAGTCAAGCGTAGAAAATTTCTTCGCCAAAAATCCACATATTCTGCTGTATCTCAGGCATACTTTCATGTATTCACTCCAAATTTCACACACATGTACCTATTAGGTGTCTAGACCGGTACATACATTTTGGCAGACATGCACACCTAGGTGGCGCTATAACGGCCAAAAAACTCTCCTGCCCACACCGATTGGCCAAATAACTCCAAACTTGGTACGCATCATCTATATGCACCTATGACACAGGTCCTTGACCTGCACCATCATATGTCCAATATGGCCGCCGCTATCGACCAATCAGCTTTCAGTTCACATTTCACAAGCTTATCATATGCCAATCAACATGAAACTCACATATTATGTTCATCTACACACTCTCTAAGACATGCTCAAGTATGACGGGAATTGCACCACTAGGTGGCGCTATACTAGAATTTCCTGAATTACCCCTACATCTTTCTTACACATGCACACACATGCAATGGCCTACCTATAGGTTTCATATACACATTGCTTCACCCATACCTACCCAGTGATTACACACACATGCTTACGCATCTCAGGAGTGCCAGATGGTGCCCATACCCTGCGCTTGGACCCCGTAATTGCCGCTTGCGGCTATATTTCTTCTTATTATTATTATTATTATTTTTCTCCGCATAAAACGCATACTGCAGCCTAGACCGTAAAGGCCAGAGACACCAAACTTGGCAGAATGGTGTAGTCTCTTTGCGAGACCGTGCTAAAGCACACAGACCCACATTGGCCTGATGGTGGCGCTATAGCGCACCATTTTGCGTTTTGGTCCATATCTCCCAAACCGTAGGGCCTAGAAACAAAATTCCACTTCTGAGGGATTCCTTGGCTCAAGCCAAACAAAAAAGCCTCAAGAACCATTAAGCTCCGCCTACTTAGATTTTTTGCTAATTTGCATAATATGCAAAACCTACTTTTTTATACTAGTCCCTGGTTTTTTATCGGATCACCACAACCTTGGTGTCAAAATATTCAGGAGAATCTCATTATCAAAGTTGCTTAAAAACATTTTGAGATTTGCATACAGTCTGGTTGTCACATGTCAATCAATAGCTCCAAGGCGTGGCCAAATTTACTTAAACAGCCATATCTCAGCAACGCTTTGACCGATCTTCATAAAATTTTAACAGTTGTTAGGGCACATGACTCCGAGGTCATAGGTCAAAGCTGGCCACGATTGTCCAATAGGGGGCGCTATAACATGGGAAAAACTGTATCTCAGAAACCATTAGTCACATCAAGCCAAAACTTTACAGGCATCATCAGGGGCCCAAGTGATATCAAGACACACAATGATGACATCATCACTCAAAAAACATGGCCGCCATGAGCCAATTAATTTTTTATTTGAATTAATTGGCCATTTGACAGACTTACCATTGGCCAAACAACATGAAACCTTACCACTGTGCTTATCTCAGGACTATGTGTCATGCTGTGCAGTTTTAAAACATTTGGCCACAAGGTGGCGCTATTTGTGAAAACCGTGCATAACTCCTCCAAATTTTCACTTAGGAACATGCAACTTGTTTCTTTTTATTCCTTGCAGTAGACCTGACAACTTTGCAATTACAAGTCCTATTAAAAAATGCATACTTTTGTCACATTCATCTATTGTTTGAAAATAGCTATTTACAAACTAGTCATAGGAATTTGATCCAATTATGGAAAAATTGATATGAGCATAATCAGTAGACGCTGTAGGTAAAAACTGATTAAAAAAATAATGGATTTTAATTTATCTGATTGGTCCATTTTCCCATTATATCATTGTGGCCATGCCATATATGACCTATATTGCTATAACTCATAAACCATGTATGCATTCAACTCCCAATTTGAAAGGCTTTTATATCCTGAAGTCCTTGTGAGGTATGCCAAGTTTGGTTCAAATTGGCCTGTCGGGGGCGCTACAGTACCCAAAAACCTAAGAAATCATAAAAACTCATGCAGCAATCTTGTTATGCAGAATACAGACAAGTAATGGGGCTTGTATGATTCAGATCAATGAGATCTATAACATTGCAATTACATCTCATAACAAAAAGTGCATTGCCTGACCAGAAATGAACCTTTTAATTCACCAAAATGTTCTATTGCATTACTGAGATTAATGAGATCAGTATGGTAGTGCTTGGGCTCCATCTAGTGGCCAAACACCGGAACTGACTTAAAACTATTGCTCAAATGAAATACCACAGAAACACACACAAAGCTGATCTCAGCATGTGATTTAGTTCTGTGATCTAAATCATTTTGCCAATACAATTTCTTTTGAACCTTTTGGGCTTTAAGTGCCTCAAATTGGCCTGTCAAGAGCGCTACAGTACCCAAAAACCTAAGAAATCATAAAAACTTGTGATGCAATCCTGTTATGCAGAATGCAGACAAGTAATGGGTCTTGTATAATTCAGAACAGTGAAATAATTAACTTTGAAATGACAACTCATAACAAAAGTGCACTGTCTGACCATAAATAAACCTTTTAATTCACTAAAATGTCTTATTTGTCACTATAATATCAGTATGGTAGTACTAAATTCCGGAACTGACTGAAAACTATTGCTCACATGAACCACACAAACACACTTACACTCACACAAAGCTAATCTCAGTATGCGATTTAGTTCTATGATCTGAATAATTTTTTTCCAATAAAATGTATTTTTGTCTTTAGTGCCTCAATGGCCTGTTATTTGTTGATTGGGTCTATCTATATATGCAGTAGTGTCCATGTCTACTGCCTGTTGGATGATCTGCGGATTAGTCCTGAACTTTTATGATGTCCTAATTCTTCTGTGGACAGAATAACATGAGTACTTGTGTTCGTTTTGCCTGTATTGTAAATTACTGCTTTTCTGATCATATAAAATAAAAGGCACCGCTGGCCAAAAGGTCAAAAGCCGATTAAAGATTGGCGAGGGTGCTTTTAGCCACTATGGCCCAAAGCTCTGGAATTCTCTTCCTGAAGAGCTCAGAAGCATTTCATCCCTGCATAGTTTTAAGAGCAGTCTCAAAACATTCCTGTTTAGATCCGCTTTTAGTTAAGAAACTCTATCTTAATAGTTTTATCTTATTTACTTTACATCATCTTATTTACTTTTTGTTATTTTAATATTTTTATCTTTAATTTCTTTTAACATTTTCCTTTTGTCCTATCTCCTTTTAATGTTTCTTTTATTTATACTGTAAAGCACTTTGAGTTACATGTATGTATGAAAGGTGCTATACAAATAAAGATTATTATTATTAAAATGTGCAAATCTGTCCTAACAGCTTTGTTAAAAATTTATATTCATCACTGATAACATGTGACACTAACTACACTGCACATATTTACCAAAAGGTATACAAACCTCTTTCATGCAATAACTGTCAAAAGTTGCAAATTATTTGGCCAGTAGATGGAGCTGTGAGACAAAATTTGAAATGCGCATATAGTTTTTAGACTTATCCTTTCATTTGCATAAAATTGTCAGAATATTATATATTGACAAACATTTTCATATTTGGGCTCTATTTGAGACCAGTGCAAATTGTCAATATAATAACACAAGAGAACCTCTTTATAAACATAATGTATTTTATTTATTTATTTTATTTTATTTTATAACTGACAATCAACACAATGCAAATCTTTTCATGTTCAGTGTAACAACTAGGAGAGAAGGCTGAATGCAAGTGCGGACTGACCAATGATTTAATACCAAAACGAATACATATACACCGCACACAGAACATACACCAAGAATAATCAAACACCTAACATATGAACCAAACACTAACAGAAATAACTGGGTGGGCAAGGCTAAAGAAAAGGAAAGACAACAAGCAAAATCACACAAAGTACATCTAACAGAGAATGTAAAATACAAGGAGTACACACAGACTAGTATTATAGACACAAAAGACCAAGATACCAAATAACATACAAGCAAGTGGTACTTACAATAACAGACCACATAAGAGACTAAACACAAGACTTAAATACACTGACCAAAGAAGGGACTTAACAAGACACACCAGAAAGCAATAACGAGGGGCAGAAAACAAGGCAGGGGAGTGAAGTCAGACAACTAGGAATTTCAAAATAAAAGACACAAACACAGAAGACATGATTGACAGGAGGGAGGCAGGACTGTGACATTCAGTCTGTTTATTTGAGACCATTTCTTTAAAAATATTGATCTAGATAAATATAATTTAAAAAAATTAATGATAATGTATAGTATAACTATTGTAATAATCCCTCACTAAGGAGCTGAGGTGCCCTGTACTGGTTCACAGCAAATAAAAGAAACATTAGATAATAATACAGTCCACGGTAAATTTAAATTTTGTCATTATTGAGTTCAAAGCAGACCTGTAGTTAGTAATCACAATATGTGTAGACATCTATATATCTCTATGTGCAGTATGCAAGCAGCTTTACAAGCGCATGGGTCCATATCCCTAATGAGCAAGCCAGGGGCGACAGTGGCAAGGAAAAACTCCCTTGGCAGGATTAGGAAGAAACCTTGGGAGGACCAAGACTCAAAAGGGAACCCATCCTCCATTGGGCGGCCCAGCTAGTAGTCACAGTCCCTCCAATATGGAAGTTGAGCCTCAGGTAGGAAGGACTTGTGTGACTGAATTCTCCTGAAGAATCATCTGAGCACATCAAATAGAGAGATAGTTAAGGTGCAGCTGTGACAGTTAGAGTGAAGGTGTTTGTCTGACCTGTAAAGGAATATGAAATATGTTTAGCATACCTGCAGCAACACATTTATCACAGACCTGTCCACCTTTTAATTCTGTGATAGAGTGTATGCCAATCCACATGTGCTAGATGTGACATCATTGGTAGATGACTGTAACATGGTCCTACAGTGCACACTGATGAACCATTGATGCCATCAAGACCACATGCCTTGTGTAAGGGAACCCTCCATAAAGATCTGAGCACATCAGACACAGACATGGTTAATGTGCACCTGTCACAGTACAATGGTAGTTTAACTTTACATAAAGATATGTTTGTCTCCAAATTACAATAGAACATCTTACCTGGTGAACGCAGCAGATACCAAATCTGTCCATCTCTGTAATCTGTGATAGCATGCAAGTGATTCCATATGTGCTTGATGTCACATCCTTGATAGTTGACTGCAACTTGTCCCTGGCCTTTAGAAGGACATTCCTGGCTTTCCTGTATGACACCAGGTTCCCAGAGATGTAGGCAGCGCTGACCACTCTTTGACCAATAGCTCCAGCCTTTAATCAGGAATTTTGGTTTGTGCAGGATTAGATGTGAAGTTAAATGTCCATGTTTATTGCTTGTTGGAAACTGTATTACCTGTGGATTCAGTCCTGAAGTATGATATTTGTCAACAGTCCTTTAACAGATGATTTGAGAACTGTTTTGCTTTGTTAAACATTTGGCCTGTATTTTATATGAATACCTTTATATTTCATAATAAAATAAAAAAATAAAATAAATAATACATACAATAAAATAAAATGCTGTGAACCAGTTAATAGGGCACTCTCAGCTCCTTAGTCTGTTCCCACAAGAGGCCGTCCAGATAGTTTACCCCCTGTATCCCCCACCCCCCACATCGTGGACGCTTCAAGTTGTGCCTGACTTAATCAAAAGTTTTAGTTCAAAGTGTCACCAAATTGTCAGTAAAATGTCAGCAAACCGTCAGCAAACGTTAAGTACCTGAAATTGAAGATTAATGAAAACAGTTCAGTACAACACATTCATGAAAACTGAAATATGTTGGCATAACAGAAACACTGACATCTTCTGCAGAAACATCTTTGATATATACATGATCAATCAAAGTGCCATATTCAGTTGTTGGTTCTCTTATAACCTGAGTAAAGCCATGGAGTTGCATAGTATTACTGACTGTCCTTGTTACAAAAAGATTTTCATTGAAATCTCCCATGATCACTTTTCTTCCTGGGAATCTGTCAATATGAGAAATCAAGTGTATCAGGTTATTTTGAAACATTACCAGATTGTAGGAAGGAGGTCTGTACAGAACTGCCACTGTTGTATTCAGCTGAGGTAGGATGAACTGCAGGCATTCAATGTTAATGCATGGTAAATCAACAATACTACAACCAGTATGTCGTTTATAATACACACCAACACCACCATGTTGTCGATCCTTCAAGTCAGCAAACATCACCTGACTAGTGTCATATGAAAAACATCTGGGTTTACTATAGAATGCAAATTCAGATAATTCAATATCAATGTTGCAATCATTTGGTTGTAACCAAGTTTCTGTCACACAAATAATGTCAGCTTCCATGTACCTCGTATCATGTCTCAGGTCTTCCACATGGCATGTTAGTCCTTCAACATTGTGCAGAAGAATCTTGTATGACCCAGAGGGAGGTGGCAGCTCTGTCACTGGTTCAATAAATAAAGGCATGTTATGTAATGACTGTTCAATGTCTTCTTTTGCATAAATAGCACTCTCTTTGAAATCTTTTATCTTAAGCCCTTCCAAAGATGTTACACGACTCAAGGCCACATATGCTTGTCCTGCTGCAAATATCTTTTTTAGTGACACAACAGCTTTTTCCACAGTAAGACCTTGTACTTTGTGAACAGTGCAAGCCCAAGCTAATTTCAGGGGAAACTGACGTCGCATTCCACCACTTTTTGTCACTCTTTCTTCTTCAGGGAAAATAGGAGTGGCTTTTTCAAATCCTGGTTTTAAACAAGGATGTTTTGCTCTTAATTTATTTCCTATTCTTTCATTTTCAAATGTGACATATATTTTGGCTGGAAAGTCATCTTCAGAATCAAAACACACTTCAGCAACTGTACCAAATGCACCGTTTACAAGTCCGTCTGCCACATCAATGTTTTTAAGAAGCATAATATGAGCATTTACAGCGATGTGAAGAGATTCTGGTAAAGACGTGTGGGTAGTATGAACATGATGTCCATGCATTTTTTCCAGCCGACCTGTTTTTGCAACCTTTTCAAAGTCCTGTGCATGAATGATAGTAATGTCTGCACATACCTTCTTCAACATGTTTGCATTGTGATCATCCACTTCAGCATTTGTTGCATAAATATACAGAGCAGTACTGTCCAGTTCATCACCTTCACCACCTGTTTCACATAATTTCAACATATTCACATCATGTTCTGACAAATTATCTTGTCTTTTGTGTTTCCTTAAACGACTCAGTAACTGAGCAAACTCCATGTTTTTTTGTCTCATGATTCGCGAGAGCTCAACCAATGCAAAGTGGTTCTGCCATAGATTTACACCTTTAGGCTCAGTGTATAGAGACTTTCCTTTCACAGGAGAAAGTTGATAAAAATCACCAACTGCAATTATAGACACATTTCCAAAAGCAGAATAATCTCCTTGTTGTTTAATTTGTCTCAATCTGCCATGAATATACGATAAGAGTTTGTGATCAACCATTGAGATTTCATCAATAATGACAATTTGTAGATTTCCCAATTTAGCTCTCAGTGAATTTATCTTTTCATCTCCGAGCGGTTGATAAGGCAGCGTTACCTCTGGTGATATAGAGAAACAGTTGTGTATTGTTGCAGCGTCAATGTTAAATGCACTTACACCAGTTGGAGCTGTTATTAACACATGCGTCTCATCTGGATTATCTGACAATCGGGACAGGATGCGACATGATTCGTAGTATATTGCTTTGATTAACATGGATTTTCCAACACCACCTGGACCAGATATAAACACATGAAATGGCTGCGGGTTTTTAGCAAGTGTCTTTTCTAAACACCAATGTCGAATTTTGTAAAATATTTCAGACTGTTGTTTGTTTAGTGAACGAAGCACATACATTGCTTCCTCTTTTCGCATACCTTTCTCTTTTCCTATAGCACAGCGTGGTTCAGTTGGTAATAAATCAGGTATGTCAGCAGCAGAAATATTTTGCTCTGTTTCATCAGTAGGATTTTCTTTTCTGTGAAGACATTCTAAACGTTCACGTTCGTTCTCTGGACATATTTCCGCCCAAGCATCTTCAACTGGACCGTTTCTTTTTAACTGTTCCTCGGCTTCGTCTATTGTGTCAGCATCTTTCTCGAAATATGACATATTTAAGTCTACTATTGTTTTGACTGATTGGACTTCTTCATCAGAATATTTGATAAACCCAGTCTTATAAAAATCCTCATAAGTGTTGAAAGTTGGTGGCTTGAGTTGACAATCCAAATAATGAGGCAAAAACAATTGCAAAATACTTTGATAATGCTTCTCTGGATGTTTTGTGGGTGAAAAGCGAGCGTATCGCACAACAGCAGAATCTGTTCGTGTCCGTTTCCTTATGAATCCTAAGCTTTTCTCTAACTTTATGGCATCACGAGCTGAACTTTCAGATTTTGACAATATTCTGTACTCCGATGCAAAACTGGCTAAACACATCTGGGAAAATTCGTCCGTTTTTGGTCTATATCTGTATCTGTCTGTAATGCTGTTCATCCATATGTTTTGATTATCATCATTGTCATATTCAGCTCGCGTTTGTATTACGTGAAGTGGAAGACTCATTCTCACTACGTTATCACCAGTAGGAATAAATTGCACTTTGCGAGAGGCTTCTTTCAGTTTCATGTTAGTAAGTCGGTACACACTTTCCTGAGCTGAAACTTCACGATTGTGTAAAAATACACTTCCGAGTTTCCGTAAAGCATGTTTAGCGTCAAGGTTACCTTGTTCTGTGGCTTCTTTTTGAGTACGTGACAAAAGCAATCCCATCTCTCTCTCAGCTTTGGAAATGTAAGAGATTATATACACAATGCAGGAATATGCATCAACTACAAACTGAATGTCCATATTTGCATTCCAACAACGTATAAGATCTCTGTTGTATTGGTTTACCCATATGTCACCTGGTTTTCTCTTTAGGACAAAAGTAGTTTTTCGAGACACTCTGATGTAAGCAGCTTCAAATATCTCTTGACTTATACCAAGCGAAGCAAATAACTCCTCAGTAGAATCAAAGATAACATCTGTATTCAATAACGCATCTTTTACTTTTTTCATGATAGCCTCTGCTACATCTTTTTCCATTGGAGGCATGTTATTACCTTTGGCTGATTCCACATAATTCTCATCTTTCTCTTTAGCATCTTTTTCAGGATTGTCAGTTTTACGCCTTGTTATAAATGTTCTGCTACTCGGTGGGCGTGGAAAATTAAAACGACAAGTTGTTTTCTTTTTTCTGCATGATTTTGAATGTCTTTTGCTGTGTTGTTGTACACTGGAAACAATGTCATGCATTTCTTTGTCATCCTCCGATGGCATTTCACATGTCACATAGTGATCTACAAATGACACAACTTCATCATCATCATTTTTGTCCACTTGAGGTGCATCTTTGACCCAAAACAAGCAGTGAGTGTGAGGTGAGCCACGCTGTTGAAATTCAACTCTGTAAAAGTAATCAACAATTTCGCCAATCGGTTGTGCTTCAGACATAATCACATCTTTAAGGAAACAGTGGAATCGATGTTCAAACATCCTGGCTGCTGTGACAGGGTTAGTTTTTAATAGAGCACATCTTTCTGACCAGTCTAGATCATCAGTAGAAGTTTCTCTCCCCTCTTGTTTGAGAATAGTTTGCAATAATTCTGGCCAACGCAGATCAGCAGATGAAAATGAGCAAAACCATGTGGGAATACCCAGTTGTCGCACCATTGCAAACAGGTCTTTTTGAACACTTTGCCAGAAAGGGGGTGTACCACGAATAGGTCTTAAGAATTTATACCCTTCATCAAAATTGAAAATGTTCTGCAAGGCTTCTCTGTTAGTCAACATTTCTGATGTAATCACAGGTTTGTTGCGTGTATCATGTCCTTTTCTCAATGCAATAGACACATTTGACACAATCTGATTTAACTCTGACAAATATTGACCATAAAAAATGTAATCCAAGTTCTTTGCAAAACGTCCGTCTGCGTTGAGTATTCTGGTGTTCAAGTATCTGCTCAGTGTAAGTTTCTCTTTTCTGTGGTCATGAAAAGTACCCGTACCATTTGGAAATAGAACTGGAAAACACTTTGCCTCATTTGAATGATCGTTCAAGAGCCTTACAGGATTATTACCTTCTGCAGGTGCCACAGACATTATGCCATCAAAGTGCTGATCCAAAACCTCTTGTGCAATATCAACAGGTTGTAAACAGGTATCCATGAACATACCGTGCTGTTGTCTGTCGTGCAAGGTTTCATCTATATCCACATCTTCAGATTCATTATTCTCATCATTGTTCTCCTCATCAACATGCTGTGTACATGTGTCATCAGGCTCTTGTGTTTCATGTTCAGTTTTATTTAGTGGATTGACCCAGTCATTATTAAATGTCACATCTCTGTAAAAGTCATTATGTTGTTTGAGGTACAATAATGCATCCTTTATTTTTTCTGTATTAACAAATTTGTACTCATAGTGCCCCTTGTAAGTCAATTTCCTCTTTAGTTTTATGCGAATCATCAAATCAACATTTTCTGTTCTTGGTAGCACTTCAGTTACATCTGCAATGTTAGATGGAACACACACAACAGGTCCATGAACACCATTCTGTCCACCTTTTGGTAAAGACACAAGTCTCATGAACGGAATATTCATCCCAATCAGATGTTGTTCAAGTGAGTTTAGATTGTGTAGTTCAGGTGGAATTGGTTCTAGTGCAAGATTGTTCATAACACTTTCTTCTGGCATTTTCCCATTAAGAATCTTTCTGTGACATGTGTAGCAAATCCACAGTGATCCAGCAGAGCCAGTTTGAATGTTACACTTATGAACACAAGCATGATTACATTGATGTAAGTATGTGTCAGTAATACATCTCTCTGCTATGGAAACAACCTCCTGGGCTTTATTGAGATATGTATCTTTTCTGCATTTGATTACTTGATTCTTAAACAATAGTCGATGGCATACTGAGCACACATATTCAGGACCAGTACTTATTTTCTCTCTGAAGTTTTCAGTCACATAGTTAATATCTTTGTGTTTCCTTTTTTCTGTGTTCTTTCTTTCTTTACTTCTGTTTTTAGTAACGTTAGCATAGCAGATGTCTGTTTTATACCTCTCAATACCAAGTTGTTTCTTAGCTGCTTGATGTTGAGGATCATGATGATAAGCTTCAAAACTCCTCTGTTTCTTAGCCGTTTGATATTCTGGATCGTTATGATAAGCTTCAAAACTCTGTCTTTTTATAGTCTCTCTGTGATGTTCATTTGTAGAATATTTATTAATACTGAATTGTTTCACATGTTCCCTGTGTTCCATATCAGTGGCATATTTGTTTACACTTGCTTGTTTAACTTTTCCACTGTGTTCCATATCCGTCGCATATTTGTTTACACTTGCTTGTTTAACTTTTCCTCTGTGTTCCATATCCGTCGCATATTTGTTTACACTTGCTTGTTTAACGTTTCCTCTGTGTTCCATATCCGTCGCATATTTGTTTATGCTTAACTGTTTATTCCGTTCTTTATGTTGCAAATTCGTTGCGTATTCAACACTGCTACGTGTTTTGACACTATCTCTGTATATTTCATTTTCACGGTATCGTTTCAGTGTTCTCTGAATCTTTTCCTCCTGGCTTGTTCCATATTTGATTCTCCGTTTCTCAAGTTCAGAGCGACTGGACTTTGTTTCTGATTTTCTGCTGTCACATCTCTGTAAACACAGTGCAGCACAGGTCTGTCCATCAGGAACTTTAACACACGTCACTACTTCATAATGAGACTCGCTACAATGTTTGAGGTATATTCCCGCATCTTGGTCGCAACTGTTGCACGATGAATATTTTAGCCACGCATTTCTAGTGAATGTAAATATATTTGTAAAAAAAAGATCGGCTGCAGCTTGTATTTCTACTTCAGTAGCCCAGGTTCCCACGTATTTCATTCGGGAAGTAGCAAGATAATTTGCAACAGATGAAAACCCTTGTCGAAGACAGTTAATGTACTTAGATTCATTTCTCTCCATTTGTGTAGTTACAGCACGTCGTATTTTTCTGTGTTCTTTCTCACTTCCGCTAATTGCAAATGCCAGTGATCTGAATAAACAGTTACCGTCACCAATGATAGTTTTTGTTTCACAAGGATCACCCATCGGTACTGGTATGATTTGGTCGCTACGAGCATGTTCGATGTACACAACGTTTTGCCTTAAACATAACGTCTTCTGCTGTTTCACTGTCAATGGACAAAACTGAAAGCGTTCACGTTGTGTGTCGCCAATCAGCACGTCACTGTCATTTCTCACAGATACATCGGTAAGGTTGTTTACATGCTTCATTCGTTTACCAACATGCAGTTCGGGTACCGTTTTCACCTCGGAATTGTTTTCAGCTGCTTTGCGTTTACTTTGCACGTTTGCTTTGCTACAGGGTTGTGAACGGTCAAATGCGTCACCTTTCTTAGTTTCATTTTCATTTGTGTTACGATTTCGTTTTAGCACACTGCTGTAGAGCTCTCGGTGTGTAGTGACAGACAAACCACCTTGTGTTTTCTCTTCCGCTGTGCTTCTGCCAGTTATGTTCACAACAACGCCAGTAACTTCAAATTGTGCTCCTTCAGCTTTCAGTGAAAGACCAAGTATCATAACGTGGTTAAGTAATGATTCCATGTCAGCATAAAAAGCAGCCAAACTCTTGCCTGAATCAATACGTGCACCGTTTTCGCTTCGTGAATGAGAGTCAATCAGCACATACCAGGAGTCTTGTTTAATGATAGCACATGTATTCTCTTTAACAGTAAACAAACATGCTTCACATTGCATAAACACTCTTCGGATTGCCTCATCATGTGACATAAGAACGTTTTGTAACGGTCCATATTCAGTGACACCAAACTTCCCAGTAAACATTTCATCATGAAAATTTATTGAAAAGTCATATCCACACACAGTGTATTCTGTAGGCACATCTGTAACATATAAATAGCCCAATGGATCATGAATTTTGCCGGCATCTCTTATATTGCTGTAGAATCTGTCACCATTCAGCAGAACATCATCAAGGTCTCTGATTGTCCAAGAAAGCACATTTTTCACTTTGTTAGTCATGATGGCAGTAATACTATTTGCAACACATTGTTTGTTACTGTTTATGCCAAACTTTGGATGAGCTTGATGAAAAGAACCTCTGAGCATATCCACATGTACACATTCATCAGAATCAGTTTTGCAGCTTGTATCTGGTAAGGCATTTGGCAAGTATTTGGCACTTGTATCTGGTAAGGTATTTGGCAAGTATTTGGCAATTGTATTTGGCAAGTTATTTGGCAAGGTATTTGGCAAGGTATTTGGCAAGGTATTTGGCAAGGTATTTGGCAAGTATTTGGCAGCTTGAGTTTGTAAATGGCTTTGAGGAGTGCTCTTCAGGAGCACTCCCGTGTCAGTCAGACCTTTTTTGTCAAGGGATGAAGGCATAACCCCGTCAGTCAGAGACGAGATCTGGTCTGCAGGACAGCTGTGGCTCACAGGAACAGTCTCAGTCAGGACCTTTTTGTCAGGGGAAAAAGCCAGAACCCCGTCAGTCTGAGCCACAAGCCGCTCCGTAATCCTCCTCCTGGCTGCAGCCGACCTCAGCGAAGCTTTTGTGCGAGGCATCTGAAAATACAAACACACAACCAGTCAAAACCTATGATGTCTATCCCAACATGACATACTAATCAATCAATATTACTTAATACAAACAGCACATATCAAATCAAAAAAAAAAAAGTAAAAAAAATCAGAACAGACATTGTATTTGTGACAGGTGTATTCATGACTAATTTCTTACTTGCATACATTGTTACAGTATTGCATATAGAAATTACTGTGAAGTAAATGCCTTCCTAACACCATGTTATACAAACTAAGCATTACTTTATAATCAAGGGACTTGATTCAAGGGACCATTTTCACTAATGTACATTTTTCAGAATACAATGAGCAAAACCACGCTTTACTGCTCATTTAAATGCTGTACAGCTTTAAAACAAATAACCACATCAGAATACTTGATCAGACAAGCTTAAGTTGCAAATATGTACATCACTAAAGACTTTCAGCTCAACAGTTTAAAAATGTATTGTGTGTGTGAGATGTGTTCAGCAGGCTTTGCTTCAACAGGACATTCTTGCTTCTTCCTTGGAACGCCAACATTCATTCATCATCTGATTCAGGAGCTTGATGTCAGCAGCACCTGTGTAACAGCTGTTTCATATACTCTACTTGTGCTAAGCACTAATCACTTAGTGTATATATAAATAAACAATTTAACACATTAAATGTCTTTGTTCCAATAGCGTAGTTAGTCTAACAGACAAGTTAAACAAAAACATTCCATTTGGTTCCACTTTAGCAATTAAAACATTACCACATAAATGCATTGTGAAACAGAATTTGTATTATGAAAATGTTGCTGGGTGTTCAGAATGTTATCCTGCCCATGCTAACTTCTAAGCATTAATTTCAATAGTAGTTAAATTAATAATACATTGTTCAGCTCATCATTTGTGCACTTACTCAACTGGACACTAAACTCAACCATGTTTACTCACTATATAATAATTTTGTATACCACCACTCAACACTAAATCAACTTCACAGCTAAAATGCATATGTGTGTGTGTCATCTTCATACAGCAGGCATTGCTCCAAGATTAATCTTGTGTGTGTGGCACATCATCTAGCAGGCGTTGAGTGGCATCCTCAACCAGCAGGCGTTGAGTGGCATCCTCAACCAGCAGGCGTTGAGTGGCATCCTCAACCAGCAGGCGTTGAGTGGCATCCTCAACCAGCAGGCGTTGAGTGGCATCCTCAACCAGCAGGCGTTGAGTGGCATCCTCAACCAGCAGGCGTTGAGTGGCATCCTCAACCAGCAGGCGTTGAGTGGCATCCTCAACCAGCAGGCGTTGTGTGTGTGTGTTATTCTTGTGTCTTAATTGTCACACCAACAGCACATTTCACATCTTTCAAAGTTGATCAGTATCATGTAATCAGCAGCACATGTGATACCTGTTGCACATACTCACAACTGTATTACCATTTGATGGGCTATTTTATAGCATGCATTAAATATATCTAGCACAAAAACTACACATTCACTGCATTAATGTGATGAAAAATTTCAAACATCAAAGCACAATTAAGAAAGCACATTGAACAGGACTTTGAGAAGTTGGAGCTGCGGTTTCTGAGTTCTCTTCTATACATTTTACATTATTGCTTCCAAGTGTTTACATATCACTACAGATACTCATCATAAATGAACAATTATTCTGCAGCACATCAACTACCCTCACCATTCATTGTGTGCACCGTTTTATAGGTATACCAATTCAACCACTGCTCATACACGATACACTTCAAACGTACCTTTAATGTGTTCCAGCACAATTCTCCTTCACCACAATTCTCCTTCACCAACAAGCTATTCATACAAAATAGACAAAACACATTTGTAACAGTTAGTAAACATTAAGGGGTTAAAAAATTCATATGTATAATTTTAAAAAGCTGCTATAACGACATGAAACATCAATTGGACAAACACTTAGAATCTTTCTATTCTACTTAAGGCTACAGTTATACAGCATTACTAAAGCCCCATACTTATCAAGTTATTTGGCTAGTGTATATAAGTATGGTATGGAAGTGTATCTATGTTAATTTTAAAATGAAAATGTGAAAATAATTAAAATATTAGTCCATTCTAACTTCTAAGCATCAATTTCAACACAGGTTGTTAAATTAATAATACTATATAATAATTTTGTATACACCACTCAACACAAAATCAACTCCACAGCTAAAATGCATGTGTGTGTGGCATCTTCATCCAGCAGGCGTTGTGTGTGGCATCTTCATCCAGCAGGCAATGCTCCAAGATTATCGCGTGTGTGTGGCATCTTCAACCAGCAGGCGTTGTGTGTGTGTGTGTGTGTGTTATTATTCTTGTGTCTTAATTGTCACACCAACAGCACATTTCACATCTTTCAAAGTTGATCAGTATCATGTAATCAGCAGCACATGTGATACCTGTTGCACATACTCACAAGTGTATTACCATTTGATGGGCTATTTTATAGCATGCATTAAATATTTCTAGCGCAAATACTACACATTCACTGCATTAATGTAATTACTGCTGCATAATCTTTAAACTATTGGACAGAATATTCATGAGCCAATTAAACTGTGAGAATGCATCAAATTGTCCTCAACACAGAATACAATGAAGACTACTTCAAGACATTCGCTACACTGCAGTTTACTCTGTTCCAAATAGGAGTATAAATTTAGTCTAGGCAATAAGCAGGTTAACTTACTGTACCTAATCAAGTTTCAAACATCAAAGCACAATTAAGACAGGGTACACATTGAACAGGACTTTGAGAAGTTGGAGCTGCAGTTTCTGAGTTCTCTTCTATACATTTTACATTATTGCTTCCAAGTGTTTACATATCACTACAGATACTCATCATAAATGAACAATTATTCTGCAGCACATCAACTACTCTCACCATTCATTGTGTGCACCGTTTTATAAAAGTATACCAGTTCAACCACTGCTCATACACGATACCCTTCAAACATACCTTTAATGTGTTCCAGCAGAATTCTCCTTCACCAACAGGCAATTCATAGAAAATAGACAGAACACATTTGTAACAGTTAGTAAACATTAATGGGTTAAAAGAATTCATATGTATAATTTTAAAAAGCTGCTATAACAACATGAATCATTAATTGGACACTTAGAATCTTTCTATTCTACTTAAGGCTACAGTTATACAGCGTCACTAAAGCACCATACTTATCAAGTTTTTGGGCTAGTGTATGTAAGTATGGAAGCTTTTCTGTGTCAATATTAAAATGAAAATGTAGCCTAACACGCATGTTCCACACATACAAGCTACTTTGAGCTCAAAATTCAAATGCAATAACTCCATTTACATTTGCAATGTGATAGACGTCTATTCATATTTCACATACATTTTGGTGCTGACAAACCACCGACACAAAAAAACATTCACATTCAGACTAGTATAAAAAGCACAAATTGCCTCTGCAAGCACGTACATTTTTATACACAACGTAAAAAATTATATACATAACATACTCATAGTCCATTATTTTGACTAAAAAAATTAAAACCTGTGCGTGACCAGGTTTTCCAACGAGCACAAAACATGCATAGCAACACTCGACCCAGCAGACGCTTCATTTACCCAAATACACCATTATCTGGGCTACATTAAACCATATACACGAATCGCCCGATTGTACAGTTATAAATCAGTACATGCAAGTGCTACTACTTCACTACATCTACAACCACGCCTACTCAGCCAGCGCCCTCGTGGTCAGCTGCACTGGGCGCCGCCATTACAGGCACAAGACCCGCACGCCATCTTAGAGCAACTACAAAACCGCTCTTACTCATACATGTACAATGCATGTATACTTGCTCATACATGTACACTGCAAATATATGTAACATCAAATAACTCGTTTTCATGAAAGAACTAGGCAATATAAATGAAAACTGATGGCACTCTGGACAACTACAACAGCACAAAAACGTCCCGCTAGCATACGCACGGAACATGCTAGCGTTGTACTAGCGAACGCACTAACCACGTTATAACATACTTTAATCCTTTATTTAGCTCATTTGCCATCTCATACACTAAAACGTCCATCTAAACACAATTAACCAAACAATCTAGAGCAAAAATCCGACGTCAAAAACAACACATTTCTGACATTTGTCTAATCGGACTAGCATGCTAAGCGCAAACAGCATGATAGCATTGAACTAGCACACGCGCTAATTACATTATAACATACTTTTATTCTTAATTTATCTCATTATCTCCCTCACTAAACTTTACGTACACACAAGTAACTTTATCACAAACAAGAACATTAACCCAGCATATTAAAAAACAGCACATTTTAGACAATTGTCTTACACTACTTAAGAGACCAAAGCACATCTTACCTCAACAAGAGCAGAATGAACGAAAGAACCTGATCGCACGTGCTAGGGAACATTCTGGGGCGGGGCCATCGACCAGAACAGGATACACGGGCAGCAGACACCCTTCAACAACCACAATGACTTTAAGTCCACATTAGTCAGTCTTTTAACGCCATCACATTTGTTGTGATCCTAATATTTATGATTCTGAAAATCAAATATTTAGAAGTAAATGTCTTGTGTGGTTTTCATGTCCCATGGCCTCAAAAACGCACACACACAGCCCTGTAACTTAAGTAAACATGCACTCACTTTCTTTATTATACTTGACTACCACAAGAACACCATGACAAACCAAAATAAGTATTTGTCAGCATGTTGATAAATTCTGTTTTTTTTTATTATTATTTACTCATGTTTTTTACTGCCTCATAGGCCTATTGTCTAGACTTCTCATTAAGAAATCCACTTCAAGCATTCTAATCAAAACGTATCACATATAGCATAAACACTCACAGATCTACCTACAGTACTCACTACACATGGTCTTTTCTCCCTCTTATCTCTCTCTGTATTACACACTCCACCATATTATGTCAGACATGCTCACTGTGACAACTAACACTGCCCATTATACACACACAGACACACATTCACATACAGCCCTTACTCATGAACACTTTCACATAATCACAACAAACCTATCTCTCTCTCTCTCTCTCTCTCTCTCTCTCTCTTTATTATACATGCACACACATACCTACCCAGTGATTACATACATGCTTACGCATCTCAGTCATAGGTTCAGCACATACACTACATACACCATCATCAGACATGTGAGTTGTCTGTGACAACTGACACTCCTAAAACCTCTTCATGACATATATATTTTATATTGCAACTGCCCCATAATTACACTGCCCTAGCCATTCTTATCCATACTTCAGGGACTAACAATCACATGCACAAACTAACATTTAGTTTGTTTTTGATAACACTCACACACTCTCTCTATCACACACACACATGCCTTCCTAGGCAAACAAATACAGCTCTAGCTCATGAATGCTTTCATGTACTCACACCAAACGTCACAGGCACACTCCTGTCTTGTCAGACATGTGAGTTCACTGTGACAACTGACACTGCCCATTATACACACACTCACTGCTGTGTAGTGAAAGTCTAAACAGCGAATGCCAGGGTGAGTCTGACTCCTCAGCCCACAGCTCTGCCCAGTTTTGGGGAGGGCTTGATTTCAGAGCTCAACTAGGTGAGGAAAAGCAATATGTAGCCTTTCCCTTTTACTCTTCCATCTAGAGGTTGCTGAGCACTTAACCACTTAACGCACGCACACACACACACACACACACACACACGTGCAGTCAAAGGCCAAGTGGTTTATATATGCAAACTGAGTGAAAGTCACAATGTACACGAGTAGATGATTGGCAAATATTTTTATTAAAGATGAAATGATGAGTGATGGGTTTGTTTTGGTTTACAAAGATAAACAACTGACAATCAATAAGAGCTGTGTGAAGGATATATACAGCATGTTAAACAATGTAGTCCTACAAGAAATAACTAATAATTATGATTACGACAAGCATAGTCATCTACTTAGTTGTCATTCCTGAGAAGTCGTAGGCACTATGATAGTGCTTCTGTATGTGGTATGAGAAGACAACTAAACACCAGTAGCCAATCTGTGCAACAAATGTCATGGTAGAGGTGCAAATGTGCATAACAAGTGGCCCATTAATTGCAGTATTTTTCAAGCATTGTGTGAGTCCTGTAGTGCTTCATAGTGTCTTACGATGAAAGAAAGTCCATGTGAATGCAGAAATCATCAGTGCACTGGAGTGTACAGATTTCTCAAGCTGTTCATATTTCAATTCACATGCAACTCACATAGTATGTTAAGGCATAATATTGCCCATTATACGCAAACACAAACACACACATTCACATATACAGCCCTAATTCATGAACACTCTCAATCACACCAAGCCTATCTCTCTCAGTCTATTACACATGCACACACACATGTACTGGCCTACCTATGGGTTTCAAATACACATTGCCCTAGCCATACCTACCCAGTGACGACACAAACACACACGTGCACAAGCACAGGCACACACATGCTTACTCAACTGTTTGCATCTCAGTCACAGGTTCAGCAGGGAGTGACACAGAGCCTCAGTCTCCCACACACGCTGCCACTCACACAAACATCCCCCCGTCAACCACCACACAATACGTGGGAAACATATTGTAATTGCTGAAATTTTTCTTATTATTAGGGTTCACACACATAGTGTGGGAAACCTATTGTAATTGTTAGGTTGTTTCTTCTTCTTTTGGTCCATATCTCCCACACTGTAGGTCCTAGAAATAAAATTCCACTTCAGTTGCATTCCTTGGCTCAAGCCAAACGAAAAAGCCTCAAGAACCGCCCACTTAGATTTTTTGCTAATTTGCATAATAAGCAAAACTACTTTTTTATACGATTTTGGTGTCAAAATATTCACAAGAATCTCATCATCAAACATTTCGACATTTCCATACAGTCTGGTTGTCACATGTCAATCAATAGCTCAGAGGAGTGGCCAAATTTACTTAAGAAGCTGTATCTCAGCAACGCTTTGACCAATCTTCATGAAAATTTATCAGTTGTTAGGGCAAATGACTCAGAGGTAACAGGTCAAAGCTGGCCACGATTGTCCAATAGGGGGCGCTATAACATGGGAAAAACTGTTTCTCAGAAACCATTAGTCACATCAAGCCAAAACTTTACAGGCATCATCAGGGGCCCAAGTGATATCAAGACACACAATGATGACATCATCACTCAAAAAACCATTTATAGCCTGAGGTCTTTGTGAGGTATACCAAGTTTGGTTCAAACTGTCGGGGGCGCTACAGTACCCAAAAACCTATAAAATCATAAAAACGCATGCTGCAATCTTGTTATGCATAATACAGACAAGTAATTGGCCTTGTATGATTCAGCTCAATGAGATCTATAACATTGCAATTACATCTCATAACAAAAAGTGCACTGCCTGACCAGAAATGAACCTTTTAATTCACCAAAATGTCATTGCATTACTGAGATTAATGAGTTATCAGTATGATAGTACTTGGGCTCCATCTAGTGGCCAAACACCGAAACTGACTGAAAACTATTGCTCACATGAAATACCACACAAACACACACAAAGCTGATCTCAGCATGTGATTTAGTTCTGTGATCTGAATCATTTTGCCAATACACATTATTTTGATCCTTTTGGGCCTTTAGTGCCTCAACTGAATCTTTTTTTTTACATAAAGTACACAGCCTGACCAGAAACGAACCTTTTAATTCACCAAAATGTCATATTGCATTACTGAGATTAATGAGATATCAGTATGGTAGTACTTGGCCTCCATCTAGTGGCCATATTCCGGAACTGACTGAAAACTATTACATCAAACACCACACAAACACACACAAAGCTGATCTCAGCATGTGATTAAGTTCTGTGATCTGACTCAATTTCCCAATACACATTATTTTGATCCTTTTGGGCCTTAAGTGCCCCAATTGAACCTTTTTTTGCACATTGATTTATTTGTGCATTTTTTTCCACTCAAACAGCTTTTTTTCACATTTAGGGTCTAAAGGACCTTTTGGGCCTCTGCCTATTGAGGCCAAGAGGCCTATTCGTGTGTGAACCCGCCAATTGCCGCTTGCGGCTATATTTAGGGTTCACACACGTAGTGTGGGAAACCTATTGTAATTGTCGGGTTTTTAGGGGTCCAAGCACTGAAGGTGCTGGAACCCTATTGTTTTTGTTCCGATTATTATTAGGGGTCCAAGCACCAGCGGTGCTGGAACCCTATTGTAATTGTTCCGATTATTATTATTAGGGGTCCAAGCACCACCGGTGCTGGAACCCTATTGTTTTTGTTCCGATTTTTATTATTATTATTAGGGTTCACACACATAGTGTGGGAAACCTATTGTTATTGCTCGGATTTTTCTTTCTTATTATTATTATTATTTTTCTCCGCATAAAACGCATACTGCAGCCTAGACCGTAAGGCCCAGGGAGACCAAACTTGGCAGACTGGTGTAGTCTGTTTGCGGGACCGTGCTAAAGTACAGAGACCCACATTGGCCTGATGGTGGCGCTATAGCGCAGCATTTTGCGTTTTGGTCCATATCTCCCACCCCGTAGGTCCTAGAAACAAAATTCCACTTCAGGTGCATTCCTTGGCTCCAGACAAACAAAAAAGCCTCAAGAACCATTAAGCTCCGCCTACTTAGATTTTTTGCTAATTTGCATAATATGCAAAACCTACTTTTTTATACTAGTCCTTGGTTTTTCATCGGATTTGTTCAATCTTGGTGTCAAAATATTCAGAAGAATCTCATTATCAATAAATTTGAACAAAATTGTTACATTTGCATACAGTGTCGTTGTGACATGTCAATCAATAGCTCTGAGGCGTGGCCAAATTCACTTCAGCAGCTATATCTCAGCAATGCTTTGACCTATCTTTATGAAAATTTATCAGTTGTTAGGGCACATGACTCAGAGGTCACAGGTCAAAGCTGGCCACGATTGTCCAATAGGGGGCGCTATAACATGGGGAAATTTGTTTCTCAGAAACCATTAGTCACATCAAGCCCAAACTTTACAGGCATCATCAGGGGCCCAAGTAGTATCAAGGCACACAATGATGACCTCATCACTCAAAAAACATGGCCGCCATGAGCCAATTAATTTTTATTTGAATTAATTGGCCATTTGACAGACTTACCATTGGCCAATCAACATGAAACCTCATCACTGTGCATATCCCAGGACTATGTGTCATACTGTGCAGTGTTGAAACATTTGGCCACTAGGTGGCGCTATTTGTGAAAATCATGCATAACTCCTCCAAATTTTCACTTAGGAACATGCAACTTGTTTCTTTTTATACCTTGCAGTAGACCTGACAACTTTGCAATTACAAGTCCTATTAAAAAATGCATACTTTTGTCACATTCATCAATTGTTTGAAAATAGCTCTTTAAGAACTAGTCCTAGGAATTTGATCCAATGATGGCAAAAATGGCATAGGCATAATCTGTAGACACTGTAGTTAACTAAATAAGGAAAAAATGTTGCATTTTTATTTGTCTGATTGGTCAATTTTTCCATTATATCCTTCTGGCCATGCCATAAATGACCTTTATTGCTATAACTCATAAACCATGTAAGTGATCAACTCCCAATTTGAAAGGCTTTTATACACTGAGGTCCTTGTGAGGTAGGCCAAGTTTGGTTCAAATTGGCCTGTCGGAGGCGCTACAGTACCCAAAAACCTGAGAAATCATAAAAACTCACGCAGCAATCTTGTTATGCAGAATACAGACAAGTAATGGGGCTTGTATGATTCAGATCAATGAGATCTATAACATTGCAATTACATCTCATAACAAAAAGTGCACTGCCTGACCAGAAATGAACCTTTTAATTCACCAAAATGTCATTGCATTACTGAGATTAATGAGATATCAGTATGATAGTACTTGGGCTCCATCTAGTGGCCAAACACCGAAACTGACTGAAAACAATTGCTCACATGAAACACCACACAAACGCACACAAAGCTGATCTCAGCATGTGATTTAGTTCTGTGATCTGAATCATTTTGCCAATACACATTATTTTGATCCTTTTGGGCCTTTAGTGCCTCAGTTGAATTGAATGTTTTGTCACATTGATTTACTTATGCATTTTTTCCACTCAAACAGCTTCTATTCACTTTTGGGTCTAAAGGACCTATTGGGCTTCTTTTTGCCTATTGAGGCCAAGAGGCCAATTTGTTGGTCTAAAAGACCCTTTGGGCTTTTTTGCCTTTTTTTGTGTGAACCCGCCAATCGCCGCTTGCGGCTATATTTATTATTATTATTATTATTATTATTTTTTTTTTTCTGCCTTAAAACGCATCGTGCAGCCTAAACCGTAAGACCTACAGACTTCTCCTTTGGCCAACTTGTAGTACTCCTCTCCGCTACTCAGGCGCAACACGCCAGCCCGATACGACCCTAGGTGGCGCTATAGCGCACACAAACGCATGAAAAAGTTTACACAGGTGTTTCTCCTACACCGTATGTCCTAGAGACAAAATGTAAACTGCATATGATCAGGCATGAGCTCATCTAAATAAAGTTCCATTGAAGCCATATGCTCCGCCCCTTACATGTCGAGCTAATTTGCATAATATGCAAATTTGCACACATTTTTGAGCGCGTACTAGTCCCTGGATTTTTCACATACATGCACATATGTGGTATCCATGCGTTCAGAAGAGTCTGAACTTTAATTGTTATGGAGCCAAAGTGCACATTTCTGCACATGGGCGTGGCCACATGCATCACAAGTCAAGCGTAGAAAATTCCTTCGCCAAAAATCCACATATTCTGCTGTATCTCAGGCATACTTTCATGTATTCACTCCAAATTTCACACACATGTACCTATTGGGTGTCTAGACCGGCACATACATTTTGGAAGACATGCACACCTAGGTGGCGCTATAACGGCCAAAAAACTCTCCTGCCCACACCGATTGGCCAAATAACTCCAAACTTGGTACGCATCATCTATATGCACCTATGACACAGGTCCTTGACCTGCACCATCATGTGTCCAATATGGCCGCCGCTATCGACCAATCAGCTTTCAGTACACCTTTCACAAGCTTTTCATATGCCAATTTTTTTTCTGCCTTAAAACGCGTTGTGCAGCCCAAACCGTAAGACCTACAGACTTCTCCTTTGGCCAACTTGTAGTACTCCTCTCCGCTACTCAGGTGCAACACGTCAGCACGATCCGCCCATAGGTGGCGCTACAGCGCACTCAAACGCATGAAAAAGTTTACACAGGTGTTTCTCCTACACCATATGTCCTAGAGATAAAATTCAAACTGCATCTGATCAGGCATGAGCTCATCTAAAAAAAGTTCCATTGAAGCCATATGCTCCGCCCCTTACATGTCGAGCTAATTTGCATAATATGCAAATTTGCTCACATTTTTGAGCGCGTACTAGTCCCTGGATTTTTCACATATATGCACATATGTGGTATCCAGGCGCTCACAAGAGTCTGAACTTTAATTGTTATGGAGCCAAAGTGCACATTTCTGCACATGGGCTTGGCCACATGCATCACAAGTCAAGCGTAGAAAATTCCTTCGCCAAAAATCCACATATTCTGCTGTATCTCAGGCATACCTTCATGTATTCACTCCACATTTCACACACATGTACCTATTGGGTGTCTAGACCGGCACATACATTTTGGCAGACATGCACACCTAGGTGGCGCTATAACAGCCAAAAAACTCTCCTGCCCACACCGATTGGCCAAATAACTCCAAACTTGGTATGCATCATCTATATGCACCTATGACATAGGTCCTTGACCTGCTCCATCATATGTCCAATATGGCCGCCGCTATCGACCAATCAGCTTTCAGTTCACATTTCACAAGCTTATCATATGCCAATCAACATGAAACTCACATATTATGTTCATCTACACACCCTCTAAGACATACTCAAGTATGACGGGAATTGCACCACTAGGTGGCGCTATACTAGAATTTCCTGAATTACCCCTACATCTTTCTTACACATGCACACACATGCAATGGCCTACCTATAGGTTTCATATACACATTGCTTCACCCATACCTACCCAATAATTACACACACATGCTTACGCATCTCAGGCGTGCCAGATGGTGCCCATACCCTGCGCTTGGACCCCGTAATTGCCGCTTGCGGCTATATTTTCTTTCTTATTATTATTATTATTATTATTTTTCTCCGCATAAAACGCATACTGCAGCCTAGACCGTAAGGCCCAGAGACACCAAACTTGGCAGAATGGTGTAGTCTCTTTGCGAGACCGTGCCAAAGCACAGAGACCCACATTGGCCTGATGGTGGCGCTATAGCGCACCATTTTGCGTTTTGGTCCATATCTCCCAAACCGTAGGGCCTAGACACAAAATTCCACTTCAGGTGCATTCCTTGGCTCAAACCAAACAAAAAAGCCTCAAGAACCATTAAGCTCCGCCTACTTAGATTTTTTGCTAATTTGCATAATATGCAAAACCTACTTTTTTATACTAGTCCCTGGTTTTTCATCGGATCACCACAACCTTGGTGTCAAAATATTCAGGAGAATCTCATTATCAAAGTTGCTTAAAAACATTTTGAGATTTGCATACAGTCTGGTTGTCACATGTCAATCAATAGCTCCAAGGCGTGGTCAAATTTACTTAAACAGCCATATCTCAGCAACGCTTTGACGGATCTTCATAAAATTTTAACCGTTGTTAGGGCACATGACTCCGAGGCCATAGGTCAAAGCTGGCCACGATTGTCCAATAGGGGGCGCTATAACATGGGAAAAACTGTATCTCAGAAACCATTAGTCACATCAAGCCAAAACTTTACAGGCATCATCAGGGGCCCAAGTGATATCAAGACACACAATGATGACATCATCACTCAAAAAACATGGCCGCCATGAGCCAATTAATTTTTATTTGAATTAATTGGCCATTTGACAGACTTACCATTGGCCAAACAACATGAAACCTTACCACTGTGCTTATCTCAGGACTATGTGTCATGCTGTGCAGTTTTAAAACATTTGGCCACAAGGTGGCGCTATTTGTGAAAATCATGCATAACTCCTCCAAATTTTCACTTAGGAACATGCAACTTGTTTCTTTTTATTCCTTGCAGTAGACCTGACAACTTTGCAATTACAAGTCCTATAAAAAAATGCATACTTTTGTCACATTCATCTATAGTTTGAAAATAGCTATTTACAAACTAGTCATAGGAATTTGATCCAATTATGGAAAAATTGATATGAGCATAATCAGTAGACTCTGTAGGTAAAAACTGATCAAAAAAATAATGGATTTTTATTTATCTGATTGGTCCATTTTCCCATTATATCATTGTGGCCATGCCATATATGACCTATATTGCTATAACTCATAAACCATGTATGCAATCAACTCCCAATTTGAAAGGCTTTTATATCCTGAAGTCCTTGTGAGGTATGCCAAGTTTGGTTCAAATTGGCCTGTCGGGGGCGCTACACTACCCAAAAACCTAAAAAAACATAAAAACTCATGCTGCAATCTTGTTATGCAGAATACAGACAAGTAATTGGTCTTGTATGATCCAGATCAATAAGTTCTATAACATTGCAATTGCATCTTATAACAAAAAGTGCACTGCCTGACCAGAAATGAACCTTTTAATTCACCAAAATGTCATTGCATTACTGATATTAATGAGATATCAGTATGATGGTACTTGGGCTCCATCTAGTGGCCAAACACCAAAACTGACTGAAAACTATTGCTCACATGAAACACCACACAAACACACACAAAGCTGATCTCAGCATGTGATTTAGTTCTGTGATCTGAATCATTTTGCCAATACACATTATTTTGATCCTTTTCGGCCTTTAGTGCCTCAACTGAATCTTTTTTTTTACATAAAGTACACAGCCTGACCAGAAACGAACCTTTTAATTCACCAAAATATCCTATTTCATTACTGACATTAATGAGATATCAGTATGGTAGTACTTGGCCTCCATCTAGTAGCCATATTCTGACTGAAAACTATTGCTCACATGAAATACCACACAAACACACACAAAGCTGATCTCAGCATGTGATTTAGTTCTGTGATCTGAATTATTTTGCCAATGCACATTATTTTGATCCTTTTAGCCCTTTAGTGCCCCAATTGAACTTTTTTGCACATTGATTTATTTGTGCATTTTTTCCACTCAAACAGCTTCTTTTTCACATTTAGGGTCTAAAGGACCTTTTGGGCCTCTGCCTATTGAGGCCAAGAAGCCTATTCGTGTGTGAACCCGCCAATTGCCGCTTGCGGCTATATTTATTATTATTTTTCTCCGCATAAAACGCATACTGCAGCCTAGACCGTAAGGCCCAGAGACACCAAACTTGGCAGAATGGTGTAGTCTCTTTGCGAGACCGTGCTAAAGCACAGAGACCCACATTGGCCTGATGGTGGCGCTATAGCGCACCATTTTGCGTTTTGGTCCATATCTCCCAAACCGTAGGTCCTAGAAACAAAATTCCACTTCTGAGGGATTCCTTGGCTCAAGCCAAACAAAAAAGCCTCAAGAACCATTAAGCTCCGCCTACTTAGATTTTTTGCTAATTTGCATAATATGCAAAACCTACTTTTTTATACTAGTCCCTGGATTTTCATCTGATCACCACAACCTTGGTGTCAAAATATTCAGGAGAATCTCATTATCAAAGTTGCTTAAAAACATTTTGAGATTTGCATACAGTCTGGTTGTCACATGTCAATCAATAGCTCCAAGGCGTGGCCAAATTTACTTAAACAGCCATATCTCAGCAACGCTTTGACCGATCTTCATAAAATTTTAACAGTTGTTAGGGCACATGACTCTGAGGTCATAGGTCAAAGCTGGCCACGATTGTCCAATAGGGGGCGCTATAACATGGGAAAAACTGTATCTCAGAAACCATTAGTCACATCAAGCCAAAACTTTACAGGCATCATCAGGGGCCCAAGTGATATCAAGACACACAATGATGACATCATCACTCAAAAAACATGGCCGCCATGAGCCAATTAATTTTTATTTGAAATAATTGGCCATTTGACAGACTTACCATTGGCCAAACAACATGAAACCTCACCACTGTGCATATCTCAGGACTATGTGTCATGCTGTGCAGTTTTAAAACATATGGCCACTAGGTGGCGCTATTTGTGAAAATCATGCATAACTCCTCCAAATTTTCACTTAGGAACATGCAACTTGTTTCATTTTATTCCTTGCAGTAGACCTGACAACTTTGCAATTACAAGTCCTATTAAAAAATGCATACTTTTGTCACATTCATCTATTGTTTGAAAATAGCTATTTACAAACTAGTCATAGGAATTTGATCCAATTATGGAAAAATTGCTATGAGCATAATCAGTAGACTCTGTAGGTAAAACGTGATTAAAAAAATGTTGGATTTTTATTTTTCTGATTGGTCCATTTTCCCATTATATCATTGTGGCCATGCCATATATGACCTATATTGCTATAACTCATAAACCATGTATGCAATCAATTCCCAATTTGAAAGGCTTTTATATCCTGAAGTCCTTGTGAGGTATGCCAAGTTTGGTTCAAATTGGCCTGTCGGGGGCGCTACAGTACCCAAAAACCTAAGAAAACATAAAAACTCATGCTGCAATCTTGTTATGCAGAATACAGACAAGTAATTGGTCTTGTATGATCCAGATCAATAAGTTCTATAACATTGCAATTGCATCTTATAACAAAATGTGCACTGCCTGACCAGAAATGAACCTTTTAATTCACCAAAATGTCATATTGCATTACTGAGATTAATGAGATATCAGTATGGTAGTACTTGGGCTCCATCTAGTGGCCAAACATCGGAACGGACTGAAAACTATTTCTCACATGAAATACCACACAAACACACACACAAAGCTGATCTCAGCATGTGATTTAGTTCTGTGATTTGAATCATTTTGCCAATACACATTATTTTGATCCTTTTGGGCCTTTAGTGCCCCAATTGAACATTTTTTTGCACATTGATTTATTTGTGCATTTTTTCCACTCAAACAGCTTCTTTTGGGTCTAAAGGACCTATTGGGTCTATTGCCTATTGAAGCCAAGTGGCCTATTCGTGTGTGAACCCGCCAATTGCCGCTTGCGGCTATATTTAGGGTTCACACACGTAGTGTGGGAAACCTATTGTAATTGCTGAGATTTTTTAGGGGTCCAAGCACCAGCGGTGCTGGAACCCTATTGTAATTGTTCTGATTATTATTAGGGGTCCAAGCACCAGCGGTGCTGGAACCCTATTGTAATTGTTCTGATTATTATTATTATTATTATTATTCTTTTTCTCCGCTAAAACGCGTCGTGCAGCCTAAACCGTAAGTCCTACAGACTTCTCCTTTGGCCAACTTGTAGTACTCCTCTCCGCTACTCAGGCGCAACACGCCAGCCCGATCCGACCATAGGTGGCGCTATAGCGCACAAAATCGCATGAAAAAGTTTACACAGGTGTTTCTCCTACACCGTATGTCCTAGAGATAAAATTCAAACTGCATCTGATCAGGCATGAGCTCATCTAAAAAAAGTTCCATTGAAGCTATATGCTCCGCCCCTTACATGTCGAGCTAATTTGCATAATATGCAAATACACACACATTTTTGAGCGCGTACTAGTCCCTGGATTTTTCACATACATGCACATATGTGGTATCCAGGCGCTCACAAGAGTCTGAACTTTAATTGTTATGGAGCCAAAGTGCACATTTCTGCACATGGGCGTGGCCACATGCCTCACAAGTCAAAGGTCGAAAAATCCTTCGCCAAAAATGCACATATTCTGCTGTATCTCAGGCATGCTTTGACAGATTCACACCAAATTTCACACACATGTACCTATTGGGTGTCTAGACCGGCACATACATTTTGGCAGACATGCACACCTAGGTGGCGCTATAACGGCCAAAAAACTCTCCTGCCCACACCGATTGGCCAAATAACTCCAAACTTGGTACGCATCATCTATATGCACCTATGACACAGGTCCTTGACCTGCACCATCATATGTCCAATATGGCCGCCGCTATCGACCAATCAGCTTTCAGTACACCTTTCACAAGCTTATCATATGCCAATCAACATGAAACTCACATATTATGTTCATCTACACACCCTCTAATACATATCAAAGTATGACGGGAATTGCACCACTAGGTGGCGCTATACTAGAAATTCCTGAATTACTCCTACATGCTTTCATGTAGAAGGACAATCATGATCTCATATGATTCTATGCAAAATCACTAACAACTTTGTAATTGCAAGTGCTTTGCAAAAAAGTACAGATTTTTGTGTATAATCCAATACATATAATTTACACTTTTCATACTAGTCCTAGGATTTTCACTCCATCACCTCAAATCACATATTATAATATCCAGCAGCATGTGAAATACAAAACTGGTGGAACAAATTCTAAGATTCTTGCAATTTAATATTTTTCATATGCATCACAATGGTACCGTCATGACATATGAACTGCATATTTCAAAAACTCCCCTATATAATGTCTGATTGTTATGAAAATGGACAGACACATTCAGAAGACCACTGAGGTGATATCTGCCAAGTTTGTGCCAAATCCATCCACAAATGGTTGTACTGTGAATATTTTCATTTTCTATGCTGAACATGCATGCAGATCAAAGGTCATTCTTTTCCTCAAAAGAGTTAGAGTTGAGCCTGTAATCCAGTCAGACCCATTAGCTCAATGGGTAGAGCAATGTGCTCCCAGCCACAATGCACGTGGACAACGGGGGTTCGAATCCCACGTTGGGCAGTATTCCACCATAAGTTTAAAAAGCTGCCATTTAGATTCTGTTTTTTGAGCAGGTACTTCATTCACGAACGTGCTTCATATACTTTCATGTACATTTCATAAAGCTTTACATAATGTTGTGCCAGTGGGTGCAAAATCTTGCCAAACCTCAGCTTGGACCCCGTAATTGCCGCTTGCGGCTATATTTAGGGGTCCAAGCACCAGCGGTGCTGGAACCCTATTGTAATTGTTCTGATTATTAGGGGTCCAAGCACTGAAGGTGCTGGAACCCTATTGTAATTGTTCCGATTATTATTATTATTCTTCTTTTTCTGCCCTAAAACGCGTTGTGCAGACCAAACCGTAACACCTACAGACTTCTCCTTTGGCCAACTTGTAGTACTCCTCTCCGCTACTCAGGCGCAACACGCCAGCCCGATCCGACCATAGGTGGCGCTATAGAGCGCAAAAAATTGTCACGCCTACACCGTATGTCATAAACAAAAAATTCCAATTGCATCTGATCAGTCATCTTCCATTCTACAAAAAATACATTTGAACCCATAAGCTCCGCCCCTTACATGTCGAGCTAATTTGCATAATATGCAAATTTGCACACATTTTTGAGCGCGTACTAGTCCCTGGATTTTTCACATACATGCACATATGTGGTATCAAAACGTTCAGAAGAGTCTGAACTTTAATTATTATGGAGCCAAAGTGCACATTTCTGCACATGGGCGTGGCCACATGCATCACAAGTCAAGCGTAGAAAATTCCTTCGCCAAAAATCCACATATTCTGCTATATCTCAGGCATTCTTTCACGTATTCATACCAAATTTCACATACATGTACCTATTGGGTGTCTAGACCGGCACATGCATTTTGGCAGACATGCACACCTAGGTGGCGCTATAACGGCCAAAAAACTCTCCTGCCCACACCGATTGGCCAAATAACTCCAAACTTGGTACGCATCATCTATATGCACCTATGACACAGGTCCTTGATCTGCACCATCATATGTCCAATATGGCCGCCGCTATCGACCAATCAGCTTTCAGTACACCTTTCACAAGCTTTTCATATGCCAATTTTTTTTCTGCCTTAAAACGTGTTGTGTAGCCTAAACCGTAAGACCTACAGACTTCTCCTTTGGCCAACTTGTAGTACTCCTCTCTGCTACTCAGGCGCAACACGCCAGCCCGATCCGACCATAGGTGGCGCTATAGCGCACAAAAACGCATGAAAAAGTTTAAACTGGTGTTTCTCCTAAACCGTATGTCCTAGAGACAAAATGTAAACTTCACCTGATCAGGCATGTGCTCATCTAAAAAAAGTTCCATTGAAGCCATATGCTCCGCCCCTTACATGTCGAGCTAATTTGCATAATATGCAAATTTGCACACATTTTTGAGCGCGTACTAGTCCCTGGATTTTTCACATACATGCACATATGTGGTATCCAGGCGCTCACAAGAGTCTGAACTTTAATTGTTATGGAGCCAAAGTGCACATTTCTGCACATGGGCGTGGCCACATGCATCAAAAGTCAATCGTAGAAAATTCCTTCGCCAAAAATCCACATATTCTGCTGTATCTCAGGCATACTTTCATGTATTCACTCCAAATTTCACACACATGTACCTATTGGGTGTCTAGACCGGTACATACATTTTGGCAGACATGCACACCTAGGTGGCGCTATAACGGCCAAAAAACTCTCCTGCCCACACCGATTGGCCAAATAACTCCAAACTTGGTACGCATCATCTATATGCACCTATGACACAGGTCCTTGACCTGCACCATCATATGTACAATATGGCCGCCGCTATCGACCAATCAGCTTTCAGTTCACATTTCACAAGCTTATCATAAGCCAATCAACATGAAACTCACATATTATGTTCATCTACACACCCTCTAAGACATACTCAAGTATGACGGGAATTGCACCACTAGGTGGCGCTATACTAGAATTTCCTGAATTACCCCTACATCTTTCTTACACATGCACACACATGCAATGGCCTACCTATAGGTTTCATATACACATTGCTTCACCCATACCTACCCAGTGATTACACACACATGCTTACGCATCTCAGGCGTGCCAGATGGTGCCCATACCCTGTGCTTGGACCCCGTAATTGCCGCTTGCGGCTATATTTATTATTATTATTATTATTCTTTTTCTCCGCTAAAACGCGTCGTGCAGCCTAAACCGTAAGTCCTACAGACTTCTCCTTTGGCCAACTTGTAGTACTCCTCTCCGCTACTCAGGCGCAACACGCCAGCCCGATCCGACCATAGGTGGCGCTATAGCGCACAAAATCGCATGAAAAAGTTTACACAGGTGTTTCTCCTACACCGTATGTCCTAGAGATAAAATTCAAACTGCATCTGATCAGGCATGAGCTCATCTAAAAAAAGTTCCATTGAAGCTATATGCTCCGCCCCTTACATGTCGAGCTAATTTGCATAATATGCAAATACACACACATTTTTGAGCGCGTACTAGTCCCTGGATTTTTCACATACATGCACATATGTGGTATCCAGGCGCTCACAAGAGTCTGAACTTTAATTGTTATGGAGCCAAAGTGCACATTTCTGCACATGGGCGTGGCCACATGCCTCACAAGTCAAAGGTCGAAAAATCCTTCGCCAAAAATGCACATATTCTGCTGTATCTCAGGCATGCTTTGACAGATTCACACCAAATTTCACACACATGTACCTATTGGGTGTCTAGACCGGCACATACATTTTGGCAGACATGCACACCTAGGTGGCGCTATAACGGCCAAAAAACTCTCCTGCCCACACCGATTGGCCAAATAACTCCAAACTTGGTACGCATCATCTATATGCACCTATGACACAGGTCCTTGACCTGCACCATCATATGTCCAATATGGCCGCCGCTATCGACCAATCAGCTTTCAGTACACCTTTCACAAGCTTATCATATGCCAATCAACATGAAACTCACATATTATGTTCATCTACACACCCTCTAATACATATCAAAGTATGACGGGAATTGCACCACTAGGTGGCGCTATACTAGAAATTCCTGAATTACTCCTACATGCTTTCATGTAGAAGGACAATCATGATCTCATATGATTCTATGCAAAATCACTAACAACTTTGTAATTGCAAGTGCTTTGCAAAAAAGTACAGATTTTTGTGTATAATCCAATACATATAATTTACACTTTTCATACTAGTCCTAGGATTTTCACTCCATCACCTCAAATCACATATTATAATATCCAGCAGCATGTGAAATACAAAACTGGTGGAACAAATTCTAAGATTCTTGCAATTTAATATTTTTCATATGCATCACAATGGTACCGTCATGACATATGAACTGCATATTTCAAAAACTCCCCTATATAATGTCTGATTGTTATGAAAATGGACAGACACATTCAGAAGACCACTGAGGTGATATCTGCCAAGTTTGTGCCAAATCCATCCACAAATGGTTGTACTGTGAATATTTTCATTTTCTATGCTGAACATGCATGCAGATCAAAGGTCATTCTTTTCCTCAAAAGAGTTAGAGTTGAGCCTGTAATCCAGTCAGACCCATTAGCTCAATGGGTAGAGCAATGTGCTCCCAGCCACAATGCACGTGGACAACGGGGGTTCGAATCCCACGTTGGGCAGTATTCCACCATAAGTTTAAAAAGCTGCCATTTAGATTCTGTTTTTTGAGCAGGTACTTCATTCACGAACGTGCTTCATATACTTTCATGTACATTTCATAAAGCTTTACATAATGTTGTGCCAGTGGGTGCAAAATCTTGCCAAACCTCAGCTTGGACCCCGTAATTGCCGCTTGCGGCTATATTTATTATTATTATTATTCTTTTTCTCCGCTAAAACGCGTCGTGCAGCCTAAACCGTAAGTCCTACAGACTTCTCCTTTGGCCAACTTGTAGTACTCCTCTCCGCTACTCAGGCGCAACACGCCAGCCCGATCCGACCATAGGTGGCGCTATAGCGCACAAAATCGCATGAAAAAGTTTACACAGGTGTTTCTCCTACACCGTATGTCCTAGAGATAAAATTCAAACTGCATCTGATCAGGCATGAGCTCATCTAAAAAAAGTTCCATTGAAGCTATATGCTCCGCCCCTTACATGTCGAGCTAATTTGCATAATATGCAAATACACACACATTTTTGAGCGCGTACTAGTCCCTGGATTTTTCACATACATGCACATATGTGGTATCCAGGCGCTCACAAGAGTCTGAACTTTAATTGTTATGGAGCCAAAGTGCACATTTCTGCACATGGGCGTGGCCACATGCATCACAAGTCAAGCGTCGAAAATTCCTTCGCCAAAAATCCACATATTCTGCTATATCTCAGGCATTCTTTCACGTATTCATACCAAATTTCACACACATGTACCTACTGGGTGTCTAGACCTGCACATGCATTTTGGCAGACATGCACATCTAGGTGGCGCTATAACGGCCAAAAAACTCTCCTGCCCACACCGATTGGCCAAATAACTCCAAACTTGGTACGCATCATCTATATGCACCTATGACACAGGTCCTTGACCTGCACCATCATATGTCCAATATGGCCGCCGCTATCGACCAATCAGCTTTCAGTACACCTTTCACAAGCTTTTCATATGCCAATTTTTTTTCTGCCTTAAAACTCGTTGTGCAGCCTAAACCGTAAGACCTACAGACTTCTCCTTTGGCCAACTTGTAGTACTCCTCTCCGCTACTCAGGCGCAACACGCGAGCCCGATCCGACCATAGGTGGCGCTATAGCGCACAAAAACGCATGAAAAAGTTTAAACTGGTGTTTCTCCTAAACCGTATGTCCTAGAGACAAAATGTAAACTTCACCTGATCAGGCATGTGCTCATCTAAAAAAAGTTCCATTGAAGCCATATGCTCCGCCCCTTACATGTCGAGCTAATTTGCATAATATGCAAATTTGCACACATTTTTGAGCGCGTACTAGTCCCTGGATTTTTCACATACATGCACATATGTGGTATCCAGGCGCTCACAAGAGTCTGAACTTTAATTGTTATGGAGCCAAAGTGCACATTTCTGCACATGGGCGTGGCCACATGCATCACAAGTCAAGCGTAGAAAATTTCTTCGCCAAAAATCCACATATTCTGCTGTATCTCAGGCATACTTTCATGTATTCACTCCAAATTTCACACACATGTACCTATTGGGTGTCTAGTCCGGTACATACATTTTGGCAGACATGCACACCTAGGTGGCGCTATAACGGCCAAAAAACTCTCCTGCCCACACCGATTGGCCAAATAACTCCAAACTTGGTACGCATCATCTATATGCACCTATGACACAGGTCCTTGACCTGCACCATCATATGTCCAATATGGCCGCCGCTATCGACCAATCAGCTTTCAGTTCACATTTCACAAGCTTATCATAAGCCAATCAACATGAAACTCACATATTATGTTCATCTACACACCCTCTAAGACATACTCAAGTATGACGGGAATTGCACCACTAGGTGGCGCTATACTAGAATTTCCTGAATTACCCCTACATCTTTCTTACACATGCACACACATGCAATGGCCTACCTATAGGTTTCATATACACATTGCTTCACCCATACCTACCCAGTGATTACACACACATGCTTACGCATCTCAGGCGTGCCAGATGGTGCCCATACCCTGTGCTTGGACCCCGTAATTGCCGCTTGCGGCTATATTTATTATTAGGGGTCCAAGCACCAGTGGTGCTGGAACCCTATTGTAATTGTTCCGATTATTATTAGGGGTCCAAGCACCACCGGTGCTGGAACCCTATTGTAATTGTTCTGATTATTATTATTATTATTATTATTATTATTCTTTTTCTCCGCTAAAACGCGTCGTGCAGCCTAAACCGTAAGACCTACAGACTTCTCCTTTGGCCAACTTGTAGTACTCCTCTCCGCTACTCAGGCGCAACACGCCAGCCCGATCCGACCATAGGTGGCGCTATAGCGCACAAAATCGCATGAAAAAGTTTACACAGGTGTTTCTCCTACACCGTATGTCCTAGAGATAAAATTCAAACTGCATCTGATCAGGCATGAGCTCATCTAAAAAAAGTTCCATTGAAGCTATATGCTCCGCCCCTTACATGTCGAGCTAATTTGCATAATATGCAAATACGCACACATTTTTGAGCGCGTACTAGTCCCTGGATTTTTCACATACATGCACATATGTGGTATCCAGGTGTTCAGAAGAGTCTGAACTTTAATAGTTATGGAGCCAAAGTGCACATTTCTGCACATGGGCGTGGCCACATGCATCAGAAGTCAAGCGTAGAAAATTCCTTCGCCAAAAATCCACTTATTCTGCTGTATCTCAGGCATACTTTCATGTATTCACTCCAAATTTCACACACATGTACCTATTGGGTGTCTAGACCGGCACATACATTTTGGCAGACATGCACACCTAGGTGGCGCTATAACGGCCAAAAAACTCTCCTGCCCACACCGATTGGCCAAATAACTCCAAACTTGGTACGCATCATCTATATGCACCTATGACACAGGTCCTTGACCTGCACCATCATATGTCCAATATGGCCGCCGCTATCGACCAATCAGCTTTCAGTACACCTTTCACAAGCTTATCATATGCCAATCAACATGAAACTCACATATTATGTTCATCTACACACCCTCTAATACATATCAAAGTATGACGGGAATTGCACCACTAGGTGGCGCTATACTAGAAATTCCTGAATTACTCCTACATGCTTTCATGTAGAAGGACAATCATGATCTCATATGATTCTATGCAAAATCACTAACAACTTTGTAATTGCAAGTGCTTTGCAAAAAAGTACAGATTTTTGTGTATAATCCAATACATATAATTTACACTTTTCATACTAGTCCTAGGATTTTCACTCCATCACCTCAAATCACATATTATAATATCCAGCAGCATGTGAAATACAAAACTGGTGGAACAAATTCTAAGATTCTTGCAATTTAATATTTTTCATATGCATCACAATGGTACCGTCATGACATATGAACTGCATATTTCAAAAACTCCCCTATATAATGTCTGATTGTTATGAAAATGGACAGACACATTCAGAAGACCACTGAGGTGATATCTGCCAAGTTTGTGCCAAATCCATCCACAAATGGTTGTACTGTGAATATTTTCATTTTCTATGCTGAACATGCATGCAGATCAAAGGTCATTCTTTTCCTCAAAAGAGTTAGAGTTGAGCCTGTAATCCAGTCAGACCCATTAGCTCAATGGGTAGAGCAATGTGCTCCCAGCCACAATGCACGTGGACAGCGGGGGTTCGAATCCCACGTTGGGCAGTATTCCACCATAAGTTTAAAAAGCTGCCATTTAGATTCTGTTTTTTGAGCAGGTACTTCATTCACGAATGTGCTTCATATACTTTCATGTACATTTCATAAAGCCTTACATAATGTTGTGCCAGTGGGTGCAAAATCTTGCCAAACCTCAGCTTGGACCCCGTAATTGCCGCTTGCGGCTATATTTAGGGTTCACACACGTAGTGTGGGAAACCTATTGTAATTGCTGAGATTTTTCTTATTATTAGGGTTCACACACGTAGTGTGGGAAACCTATTGTAATTGTCGGGTTTTTTCTTTCTTATTAGGGTTCACACACGTAGTGTGGGAAACCTATTGTAATTGTCGGGTTTTTTCTTCTTATTATTATTATTATTATTATTTTTCTCCGCATAAAACGCATACTGCAGCCTAGACCGTAAGGCCCAGAGACACCAAACTTGGCAGAATGGTGTAGTCTCTTTGCGAGACCGTGCTAAAGCACAGAGACCCACATTGGCCTGATGGTGGCGCTATAGCGCACCATTTTGCGTTTTGGTCCATATCTCCCAAACCGTAGGTCCTAGAAACAAAATTCCACTTCTGAGGGATTCCTTGGCTCAAGCCAAACAAAAAAGCCTCAAGAACCATTAAGCTCCGCCTACTTAGATTTTTTGCTAATTTGCATAATATGCAAAACCTACTTTTTTGTACTAGTCCCTGGATTTTCATCTGATCACCACAACCTTGGTGTCAAAATATTCAGGAGAATCTCATTATCAAAGTTGCTTAAAAACATTTTGAGATTTGCATACAGTCTGGTTGTCACATGTCAATCAATAGCTCCAAGGCGTGGCCAAATTTACTTAAACAGCCATATCTCAGCAACGCTTTGACCGATCTTCATAAAATTTTAACAGTTGTTAGGGCACATGACTCTGAGGTCATAGGTCAAAGCTGGCCACGATTGTCCAATAGGGGGCGCTATAACATGGGAAAAACTGTATCTCAGAAACCATTAGTCACATCAAGCCAAAACTTTACAGGCATCATCAGGGGCCCAAGTGATATCAAGACACACAATGATGACATCATCACTCAAAAAACATGGCCGCCATGAGCCAATTAATTTTTATTTGAATTAATTGGCCATTTGACAGACTTACCATTGGCCAAACAACATGAAACCTCACCACTGTACATATCTCAGGACTATGTGTCATGCTGTGCAGTTTTGAAACATTTGGCCACTAGGTGGCGCTATTTGTGAAAATCATGCATAACTCCTCCAAATTTTCACTTAGGAACATGCAACTTTATTCTTTTTATTCCTTGCAGTAGACCTGACAACTTTGCAATTACAAATCCTATTAAAAAATGCATACTTTTGTCACATTCATCAATTGTTTGAAAATAGCTCTTTAAGAACTAGTCATAGGAATTTGATCCAATTATGGCAAAATTGCTATGAGCATAATCAGTAGACTCTGTAGGTAAAAAGTGATAAAAAAAATTTTGGATTTTTATTTTTCTGATTGGTCCATTTTCCCATTATATCATTGTGGCCATGACATATATGACCTATATTGCTATAACTCATAAACCATGTATGCAATCAACTCCCAATTTGAAAGGCTTTTATATCCTGAAGTCCTTGTGAGGCATGCCAAGTTTGGTTCAAATTGGCCTGTCGGGGGCGCTACAGTACCCAAAAAACTAAGAAAACATAAAAACTCATGCTGCAATCTTGTTATGCAGAATACAGACAAGTAATTGGTCTTGTATGATCCAGATCAATAAGTTATATAACATTGCAATTGCATCTTATAACAAAAAGTGCACTGCCTGACCAGAAATGAACCTTTTAATTCACCAAAATGTCATATTGCATTACTGAGATTAATGAAATATCAGTATGGTAGTACTTGGGCTCCATCTAGTGGCCATACATTGAAACGAACTGAAAACTATTGCTCACATGAAACACCACACAAAAACACACACAAAGCTGATCTCAGCATGTGATTTAGTTCTGTGATTTGAATCATTTTGCCAATACACATTATTTTGATCCTTTTGGGCCTTTAGTGCCCCAATTGAACATTTTTTTGCACATTGATTTATTTGTGCATTTTTTCCACTCAAACAGCTTCTTTTGGGTCTAAAGGACCTATTGGGTCTATTGCCTATTGAAGCCAAGTGGCCTATTCGTGTGTGAACCCGCCAATTGCCGCTTGCGGCTATATTTATTATTATTATTATTATTTTTCTCCGCATAAAACGCATACTGCAGCCTAGACCGTAAGGCCCAGAGACACCAAACTTGGCAGAATGGTGTAGTCTCTTTGCGAGACCGTGCCAAAGCACAGAGACCCACATTGGCCTGATGGTGGCGCTATAGCGCACCATTTTGCGTTTTGGTCCATATCTCCCAAACCGTAGGGCCTAGACACAAAATTCCACTTCAGGTGCATTCCTTGGCTCAAACCAAACAAAAAAGCCTCAAGAACCATTAAGCTCCGCCTACTTAGATTTTTTGCTAATTTGCATAATATGCAAAACCTACTTTTTTATACTAGTCCCTGGTTTTTCATCGGATCACCACAACCTTGGTGTCAAAATATTCAGGAGAATCTCATTATCAAAGTTGCTTAAAAACATTTTGAGATTTGCATACAGTCTGGTTGTCACATGTCAATCAATAGCTCCAAGGCGTGGTCAAATTTACTTAAACAGCCATATCTCAGCAACGCTTTGACGGATCTTCATAAAATTTTAACCGTTGTTAGGGCACATGACTCCGAGGCCATAGGTCAAAGCTGGCCACGATTGTCCAATAGGGGGCGCTATAACATGGGAAAAACTGTATCTCAGAAACCATTAGTCACATCAAGCCAAAACTTTACAGGCATCATCAGGGGCCCAAGTGATATCAAGACACACAATGATGACATCATCACTCAAAAAACATGGCCGCCATGAGCCAATTAATTTTTATTTGAATTAATTGGCCATTTGACAGACTTACCATTGGCCAAACAACATGAAACCTTACCACTGTGCTTATCTCAGGACTATGTGTCATGCTGTGCAGTTTTAAAACATTTGGCCACAAGGTGGCGCTATTTGTGAAAATCATGCATAACTCCTCCAAATTTTCACTTAGGAACATGCAACTTGTTTCTTTTTATTCCTTGCAGTAGACCTGACAACTTTGCAATTACAAGTCCTATAAAAAAATGCATACTTTTGTCACATTCATCTATAGTTTGAAAATAGCTATTTACAAACTAGTCATAGGAATTTGATCCAATTATGGAAAAATTGATATGAGCATAATCAGTAGACTCTGTAGGTAAAAACTGATCAAAAAAATAATGAATTTTTATTTATCTGATTGGTCCATTTTCCCATTATATCATTGTGGCCATGCCATATATGACCTATATTGCTATAACTCATAAACCATGTATGCAATCAACTCCCAATTTGAAAGGCTTTTATATCCTGAAGTCCTTGTGAGGTATGCCAAGTTTGGTTCAAATTGGCCTGTCGGGGGCGCTACACTACCCAAAAACCTAAAAAAACATAAAAACTCATGCTGCAATCTTGTTATGCAGAATACAGACAAGTAATTGGTCTTGTATGATCCAGATCAATAAGTTCTATAACATTGCAATTGCATCTTATAACAAAAAGTGCACTGCCTGACCAGAAATGAACCTTTTAATTCACCAAAATGTCATTGCATTACTGATATTAATGAGATATCAGTATGATGGTACTTGGGCTCCATCTAGTGGCCAAACACCAAAACTGACTGAAAACTATTGCTCACATGAAACACCACACAAACACACACAAAGCTGATCTCAGCATGTGATTTAGTTCTGTGATCTGAATCATTTTGCCAATACACATTATTTTGATCCTTTTCGGCCTTTAGTGCCTCAACTGAATCTTTTTTTTTACATAAAGTACACAGCCTGACCAGAAACGAACCTTTTAATTCACCAAAATATCCTATTTCATTACTGACATTAATGAGATATCAGTATGGTAGTACTTGGCCTCCATCTAGTAGCCATATTCTGACTGAAAACTATTGCTCACATGAAATACCACACAAACACACACAAAGCTGATCTCAGCATGTGATTTAGTTCTGTGATCTGAATTATTTTGCCAATGCACATTATTTTGATCCTTTTAGCCCTTTAGTGCCCCAATTGAACTTTTTTGCACATTGATTTATTTGTGCATTTTTTCCACTCAAACAGCTTCTTTTTCACATTTAGGGTCTAAAGGACCTTTTGGGCCTCTGCCTATTGAGGCCAAGAAGCCTATTCGTGTGTGAACCCGCCAATTGCCGCTTGCGGCTATATTTATTATTATTTTTCCCCCTGTAAAACGCATACTGCAGCCTAGACCGTAAGGCCCAGAAAGACCAAACTTGCCAGCAAGGTGCAGCAGGTGTGCAATGAGAGAAATAGAGACAGGGACCCACATTGGCCTGATGGTGGCGCTATAGCGCACCATTTTGCGTTTTGGTCCATATCTCCCAAACCGTAGGGCCTAGAAACAAAATTCCACTTCTGATGGATTCCTTGGCTCAAGCCAAACAAAAAAGCCTCAAGAACCATTAAGCTCCGCCTACTTAGATTTTTTGCTAATTTGCATAATATGCAAAACCTACTTTTTTATACTAGTCCCTGGTTTTTTATCGGATCACCACAACCTTGGTGTCAAAATATTCAGGAGAATCTCATTATCAAAGTTGCTTAAAAACATTTTGAGATTTGCATATAGTCTGGCTGTCACATGTCAATCAATAGCTCCGAGGCGTGGCCAAATTTACTTAAACAGCCATATCTCAGCAACGCTTTGACCGATCTTCATAAAATTTTAACAGTTGTTAGGGCACATGACTCCGAGGTCACAGGTCAAAGCTGGCCACGATTGTCCAATAGGGGGCGCTATAACATGGGAAAAACTGTTTCTCAGAAACCATTAGTCACATCAAGCCAAAACTTTACAGGCATCATCAGGGGCCCAAGTGATATCAAGACACACAATGATGACATCATCACTCAAAAAACATGGCCGCCATGAGCCAATAATTTTTTTTTTGAATTAATTGGCCATTTGACAGACTTACCATTGGCCAAACAACATGAAACCTCACCAGTGTGCATATCTCAGGACTATGTGTCTTGCTGTGCAGTTTTGAAACATTTGGCCACTAGGTGGCGCTATTTGTGAAAATCATGCATAACTCCTCCAAATTTTCACTTAGGAACATGCAACTTGTTTCATTTTATTCCTTGCAGTAGACCTGACAACTTCGCAATTACAAGTCTTATTAAAAAATGCATAGTTTTGTCACATTCATCTATTGTTTGAAAATAGCTATTTACAAACTCGTCATAGGAATTTGATCCAATTATGGAAAAATTGCTATGAGCATAATCAGTAGACTCTGTAGGTAAAAACTGAGTAAAAAAATGTTGGATTTTTATTTATCTGATTGGTCCATTTACCCATTATATCATTGTGGCCATGCCATTTATGACCTATATTGCTATAACTCATAAACCATGTATGCAATCAACTCCCAATTTGAATGGCTTTTATATCCTGAAGTCCTTGTGAGGTATGCCAAGTTTGGTTCAAATTGGCCTGTCGGGGGCGCTACAGTACCCAAAAACCTAAGAAAACATAAAAACTCATGCTGCAATCTTGTTATGCAGAATACAGACAATTAATTGGTCTTGTATGATCCAGATCAATAAGTTCTATAACATTGCAATTACATCTTATAACAAAAAGTGCACTGCCTGACCGGAAATGAACCTTTTAATTCACCAAAATGTCATTGCATTACTGAGATTAATGAGATATCAGTATGGTAGTACTCCATCTAGTGGCCAAACACCGAAACTGACTGAAAACTATTGCTCACATGAAATACCACACAAACACACACAAAGCTGATCTCAGCATGTGATTTAGTTCTGTGATCTGACTCAATTTCCCAATACACATTATTTTGATCCTTTTGGGCCTTTAGTGCCCCAATTGAACCTTTTTTTGCACATTAATTTATTTGTGCATTTTTTTCCACTCAAACAGCTTCTTTTCACATTTAGGGTCTAAAGGACCTTTTGGGCCTCTGCCTATTGAGGCCAAGAGGCCTATTCGTGTGTGAACCCGCCAATTGCCGCTTGCGGCTATATTCTTATTATTATTATTTTTCCCCCTGTAAAACGCATACTGCAGCCTAGACCGTAAGGCCCAGAAAGACCAAACTTGCCAGCAAGGTGCAGCAGGTGTGCAATGAGAGAAATAGAGACAGGGAGCCACATTGGCCTGATGGTGGCGCTATAGCGCACCATTTTGCGTTTTGGTCCATATCTCCCAAACCGTAGGGCCTAGAAACAAAATTCCACTTCTGATGGATTCCTTGGCTCAAGACAAACAAAAAAGCCTCAAGAACCATTAAGCTCCGCCTACTTAGATTTTTTGCTAATTTGCATAATATGCAAAACCTACTTTTTTATACTAGTCCCTGGTTTTTCATCCGATCACCACAACCTTGGTGTCAAAAGATTCAGAAGAATCTCCTTATCAAAGTTGCTTAAAAACATTTTGAGATTTGCATACAGTCTGGTTGTCACATGTCAATCAATAGCTCCAAGGCGTGGCCAAATTTACTTAAACAGCCATATCTCAGCAACGCTTTGACCGATCTTCATAAAATTTTAACAGTTGTTAGGGCACATGACTCCGAGGTCATAGGTCAAAGCTGGCCACGATTGTCCAATAGGGGGCGCTATAACATGGGAAAAACTGTATCTCAGAAACCATTAGTCACATCAAGCCAAAACTTTACAGGCATCATCAGGGGCCCAAGTGATATCAAGACACACAATGATGACATCATCACTCAAAAAACATGGCCGCCATGAGCCAATTAATTTTTATTTGAATTAATTGGCCATTTGACAGACTTACCATTGGCCAAACAACATGAAACCTCACCACTGTGCATATCTCAGGACTATGTGTCATGCTGTGCAGTTTTGAAACATTTGGCCACTAGGTGGCGCTATTTGTGAAAATCATGCATAACTCCTCCAAATTTTCACTTAGGAACATGCAACTTGTTTCGTTTTATTCCTTGCAGTAGACCTGACAACTTTGCAATTACAAGTCCTATTAAAAAATGCATACTTTTGTCACATTCATCAATTGTTTGAAAATAGCTCTTTAAGAACTAGTCATAGGAATTTGATCCAATTATGGCAAATTTGCTATGAGCATAATCAGTAGACTCTGTAGGTAAAAAGTGATTAAAAAAATTTTGGATTTTTATTTTTCTGATTGGTCCATTTTCCCATTATATCATTGTGGCCATGCCATATATGACCTATATTGCTATAACTCATAAACCATGTATGCAATCAACTCCCAATTTGAAAGGCTTTTATATCCTGAAGTCCTTGTGAGGCATGCCAAGTTTGGTTCAAATTGGCCTGTCGGGGGCGCTACAGTACCCAAAAACCTAAGAAAACATAAACACTCATGCTGCAATCTTGTTATGCAGAATACAGACAAGTAATTGGTCTTGTATGATCCAGATCAATAAGTTCTATAACATTGCAATTGCATCTTATAACAAAAAGTGCACTGCCTGACCAGAAATGAACCTTTTAATTCACCAAAATGTCATATTGCATTACTGAGATTAATGAGATATCAGTATGGTAGTACTTGGGCTCCATCTAGTGGCCAAACATCGGAACGGACTGAAAACTATTTCTCACTTGAAATACCACACAAACACACACACAAAGCTGATCTCAGCATGTAATTTAGTTCTGTGATTTGAATCATTTTGCCAATACACATTATTTTGATCCTTTTGGGCCTTTAGTGCCCCAATTGAACATTTTTTTGCACATTGATTTATTTGTGCATTTTTTTCCACTCAAACAGCTTCTTTTCACATTTAGGGTCTAAAGGACCTTTTGGGCCTCTGCCTATTGAGGCCAAGAGGCCTATTCGTGTGTGAACCCGCCAATTGCCGCTTGCGGCTATATTTATTATTATTTTTCTACTGATAAAACGCATACTGCAGCCTAGACCGTAAGGCCCAGAGACACCAAACTTGGCAGAATGGTGTAGTCTCTTTGCGAGACCGTGCTAAAGTACAGACACCCACATTGGCCTGATGGTGGCGCTATAGCGCAGCCTTTTGCGTTTTGGTCCATATCTCCCACCCCTTAGGTCCTAGAAACAAAATTCCACTTCAGGTGGATTCCCTGGCTCCAGACAAACAAAAAAGCCTCAAGAACCATTAAGCTCCGCCTACTTAGATTTTTTGCTAATTTGCATAATATGCAAAACCTACTTTTTCCTACTACTCCTTGGTTTTTCATCGGATCACCACAACCTTGGTGTCAAAATATTCAGGAGAATCTCATTATCAAAGTTGCTTAAAAACATTTTGAGATTTGCATACAGTCTGGTTGTCACATGTCAATCAATAGCTCCAAGGCGTGGCCAAATTTACTTAAACAGCCATATCTCAGCAACGCTTTGACGGATCTTCATAAAATTTTAACAGTTGTTAGGGCACATGACTCCGAGGTCATAGGTCAAAGCTGGCCTCGATTGTCCAATAGGGGGCGCTATAACATGGGAAAAACTGTATCTCAGAAACCATTAGTCACATCAAGCCAAAACCTTACAGGCATCATCAGGGGCCCAAGTGATATCAAGACACACAATGATGACATCATCACTCAAAAAACATGGCCGCCATGAGCCAATTAATTTTTATTTGAAATAATTGGCCATTTCACAGACTTACCATTGGCCAAACAACATGAAACCTCACCACTGTGCATATCTCAGGACTATGTGTCATGCTGTGCAGTTTTAAAACATATGGCCACTAGGTGGCGCTATTTGTGAAAATCATGCATAACTCCTCCAAATTTTCACTTACGAACATGCAGCTTGTTTCATTTTATTCCTTGCAGTAGACCTGACAACTTTGCAATTACAAGTCCTATTAAAAAATGCATACTTTTGTCACATTCATCTATTGTTTGAAAATAGCTATTTACAAACTAGTCATAGGAATTTGATCCAATTATGGAAAAATTGCTATGAGCATAATCAGTAGACTCTGTAGGTAAAAACTGAGTAAAAAAATGTTGGATTTTTATTTTTCTGATTGGTCCATTTTCCCATTATATCATTGTGGCCATGCCATATATGACCTATATTGCTATAACTCATAAACCATGTATGCAATCAATTCCCAATTTGAAAGGCTTTTATATCCTGAAGTCCTTGTGAGGTACGCCAAGTTTGGTTCAAATTGGCCTGTCGGGGGCGCTACAGTACCCAAAAACCTAAGAAAACATAAAAACTTGTGCTGCAATCTTGTTATGCAGAATACAGACAAGTAATTGGTCTTGTATTGTCCAGATCAATAAGTTCTATAACATTGCAATTGCATCTTATAACAAAAAGTGCACTGCCTGACCAGAAATGAACCTTTTAATTCACCAAAATGTCATATTGCATTACTGAGATTATTGAGATATCAGTATGGTAGTACTTGGGCTCCATCTAGTGGCCAAACATCGGAACGGACTGAAAACTATTTCTCACATGAAATACCACACACACACACAAAGCTGATCTCAGCATGTGATTTAGTTCTGTGATTTGAATCATTTTGCCAATACACATTATTTTGATCCTTTTGGGCCTTTAGTGCCCCAATTGAACATTTTTTTGCACATTGATTTATTTGTGCATTTTTTCCACTCAAACAGCTTCTTTTGGGTCTAAAGGACCTATTGGGTCTATTGCCTATTGAAGCCAAGTGGCCTATTCGTGTGTGAACCCGCCAATAGCCGCTTGCGGCTATATATATATTTTTTTTTTCTTCTTCTTATTATTATTATTTTTCTCCGGATAAAACGCATACTGCAGCCTAAACCGTAAGGCCCAGGAAGACCAAACTTGGCAGACTGGTGTAGTCTGTTTGCGGGACCGTGCTAAAGTACAGAGACCCACATTGGCCTGATGGTGGCGCTATAGCGCAGCATTTTGCGTTTTGGTCCATATCTCCCACCCCGTAGGTCGTAGAAACAAAATTCCACTTCAGGTGCATTCCTTGGCTCCAGACAAACAAAAAAGCCTCAAGAACCATTAAGCTCCGCCTACTTAGATTTTTTGCTAATTTGCATAATATGCAAAACCTACTTTTTTATACTAGTCCCTGGTTTTTCATCTGATCACCACAATCTTGGTGTCAAAATATTCACAAGAATCTCATTATCAAGGAACATCAACAAAACTGTGACACTGGTATACAGTCTGGTTGTCACATGTCAATCAATAGCTCTGAGGCGTGGCCAAATTTACTTCAGCAGCTATATCTCAGCAATGCTTTGACCTATCTTTATGAAAATTTATCAGTTGTTAGGGCACATGACTCAGAGGTCACAGGTCAAAGCTGGCCACGATTGTCCAATAGGGGGCGCTATAACATGGGGAAATTTGTTTCTCAGAAACCATTAGTCACATCAAGCCCAAACTTTACAGGCATCATCAGGGGCCCAAGTGGTATCAAGGCACACAATGATGACCTCATCACTCAAAAAACATGGCCGCCATGAGCCAATTAATTTTTATTTGAATTAATTGGCCATTTGACAGACTTACCATTGGCCAATCAACATGAAACCTCATCACTGTGCATATCCCAGGACTATGTGTCATACTGTGCAGTGTTGAAACATTTGGCCACTAGGTGGCGCTATTTGTGAAAATCATACATAACTCCTCCAAATTTTCACTTAGGAACATGCAACTTGTTTCATTTTATACCTTGCAGTAGACCTGACAACTTTGCAATTACAAGTCCTATTAAAAAATGCATACTTTTGTCACATTCATCAATTGTTTGAAAATAGCTCTTTAAGAACTAGTCCTAGGAATTTGATCCAATGATGGCAAAAATGGCATAGGCATAATCTGTAGACACTGTAGTTAACTAAATAAGGAAAAAATGTTGCATTTTTATTTGTCTGATTGGTCAATTTTTCCATTATATCCTTCTGGCCATGCCATAAATGACCTTTATTGCTATCACTCATAAACCATGTAAGTGATCAACTCCCAATTTGAAAGGCTTTTATAGACTGAGGTCCTTGTGAGGTAGGCCAAGTTTGGTTCAAATTGGCCTGTCGGAGGCGCTACAGTACCCAAAAACCTGAGAAATCATAAAAACTCACGCAGCAATCTTGTTATGCAGAATACAGACAAGTAATGGGGCTTGTATGATTCAGATCAATGAGGTCTATAACATTGCAATTACATCTCATAACAAAAAGTGCACTGCCTGACCAGAAATGAACCTTTTAATTCACCAAAATGTCATTGCATTCCTGAGATTAATGAGATATCAGTATGATAGTACTTGGGCTCCATCTAGTGGCCAAACACCGAAACTGACTGAAAACAATTGCTCACATGAAACACCACACAAACGCACACAAAGCTGATCTCAGCATGTGATTTAGTTCTGTGATCTGAATCATTTTGCCAATACACATTATTTTGATCCTTTTGGGCCTTTAGTGCCTCAGTTGAATTGAATGTTTTGTCACATTGATTTACTTATGCATTTTTTCCACTCAAACAGCTTCTATTCACTTTTGGGTCTAAAGGACCTATTGGGCTTCTTTTTGCCTATTGAGGCCAAGAGGCCAATTTGTTTGTCTAAAAGACCCTTGGGCTTTTTTGCCTTTTTTTGTGTGAACCCGCCAATCGCCGCTTGCGGCTATATTTATTTTTTCATTTTTTTGTTCTGTTATATACTTTGATATGTGCTGATTATATGGTAGGAAGTGCCTTTTTTGATATAGTGGTTTTATTCACCACTGAAAATCACCAATATCATGAAAAAATATTCAAAAAAGGGAAGCTGAAAAACTATGATTGCTCCACCAGATGGCGACAGTTGACTATCAAGTACTTGAACATCTGCTAACTCAGCGTCAGGTTTTATATTTGTTGGGTCATTCCATGTCAAATCAACCAAGAAGTTGTGTAAATTTGTGTAAATTAATTTTTTGTGTAAATACTGCATTTTAGCACAACATAAATTTAAATGTTATTTTTCCATGATATTTTCAGTGGTGAATAAAACCAAATTGGTTTGAGATGAATTTCAGCCTTCTAGCTGTAATAGTTTTAGAGATATTCACATTCACATATTGCTATTTAGCCACTTTCGCAAAAGATGCGTCTGAGGAGGGGGTTACAAAAAAACGGCTGTAACTCTTGAAATATTGAACATGGAACAGAAATACTTTGGATTTTTCCATGAAACATATCTGCCTACAAATGGGGAAACTTTGAAGGGATTCTGAGATGGTCAATCTAAATTTTGGTTGATTTGACATGGAATGATCCACATACACCCACACACACATGAAGATAACAACTGTACTTGCTTTAAATCACATTACCTGACGTTGGTAATTAAGGAAGCCAGGAATATTCGCTCCTCTTCTGTAGTGTGCTTGTCAGGCTTCGGGACAAATGTGTTATCCTCAGCCACAGTGAAGGCGGCGTTCTTCCCAAGCTTGGAGGACTTGTAGAGACGGAAGTTGCGGTTTTTGGTGTAGACTCCTGCGGCAGAAGGCAGCAGGCGGCATCACATTTACATTTACATCACGTCAGAAACACTTTGCAATAACGTATGTTCTTACAGCAGCCCTAAAACTTACCTAGATCCACAAACAGCTGCTTCTTGCCATCGTTGGTCTTCACGATCAGGAAGCTCAGGTCGTCCTCTTCATCCTTTCGTCTCTTTGCCTGAGGCTCCTCACTCTGGTCACCATCATCTTCTGAAGGGCTTGGTGTCGTCTCAGGAGCTTCTGTGCTGTACACAAAGTGTTGTTGGTTTGACCACCAACAGAATCTGAGAGTCAAAACATGATTGTAACATTGGCAGAATATAAACAGAATATGTTAATATACCAAAATAATAATGGACCTTTTGCATTCCTAGATACATTTTACAGGTTTTATTCCGGCCGCTGACCAATTTTCTGCCTTCACAAATCAGCTAGCGTAAGTTTATATATCGGCTAGACACGGTAAGTGTTTTGATTTATTCATGGCTGGTGTTGGTTTGTTCCCGTGTTCGGAGTGTGGCATGTTTAGTCTAGACCCTTTCGCCACCGACAGTAATAGTGATAGTATTTGTGAGAGGTGCCAGTTAGTTACTTCTCTTGTGGCGAAAGTGGAAAGTTTAGAGCGACGCGTCCACTCATTATTGAGGGATAGAGAGACAGGGACAGGGTCAGTAGTAGGTGTGGACGCGCCAGGGAGAACTAGCGCCTCCGCGACTCCGGCGATAGAGCCCTCACAGCGGGGCGAATGGGTGACGTCTCGGCGGCGTAGTCGGAGAGCGAGGGCTGCAGCTACCGCTAACGCCAGCGCTAGCCCACCAGAGCACCACTCACCGGTTCACGTGTCCAACAGGTTTGCCCCGCTCAGTGTTACACCCGCTGAGGAGACTCTGGTGATAGGAGACTCTATAGTTCGGCACGTGAAAGTAGCTGTAGCTGTAGGGGCACCAGCGGTTACAGTCAGCTGTTTACCGGGAGCCAGAGCGCCGGACATTAGTGGCAACCTTAGACTGTTAGCTCATAGGAGGTTTTCTAGGATAGTGATTCATGTAGGGGCCAACGATATACGTCTGCGGCAGTCAGAGGTGACTAAGGCTAATGTTAAAGAGGTGGTTAAATTAGCCCAGACGATGTCCGATGCCGTAATCTGCTCTGGCCCCATCCCAATGCGGCGCGGTGATGAGCAGTACAGCAGGCTCACGTCGCTAAACCGCTGGATGTCCAAGTGGTGTTCAGAAAATCAAGTGGGCTTTATTAATAATTGGGAAGAGTTCGAGGGCAAGCCTGGTCTTTTAGGCAGGGACGGTGTCCACCCCACCCGGGATGGCGCTGCCCTGTTATCTTGCAGCATAGCCCATAGCCTGTTAGTTAGTCGGCAGAGTAGCACTAGGAGCTGCTGACTGTCCAGGGTCGCGACCAGGCCGCAGACTAACGGGTTAAACCTGTCTGCGAGCTGCTTAGAGGCGTCACCAAGTTCCCTTAGGATTGAGACTGTGTCTGTGCCCCGGGTTAAACTAAATCATAAGAAAATAGTCCGCCCGAAGTTTTTAACTAATATTCAGACTTCACATCAAATTATTACAACCTATATGACCGATCTGAAAATTGGATTAATCAATATTCGATCGCTCAACTCAAAAGCAGTTTTTGTAAATGAACTTATAACAGACCAGAAAATTGATATTCTTTGTCTAACTGAAACGTGGGTTCAATCTGGTGATTATTTAACTCTAAACGAAGCCACTCCTGTGGGATATAGTTATATACATAGACCTAGACTGTCAGGCAGAGGAGGTGGAATATGTATAATCTATCGTGATTGTTTAGAAATTCATCAGAAATACTTAGATATCTCAAACTCATTTGAGATGCAGTCTATTAATGTAATTAGTCCATCTGAAAATAAAAGTACATTCTCCCTAACTAATGTATACAGACCACCAGGGCCTTACTCAGATTTCTTAAACGATTTCACCGATTTTGCAGCAAATTTAGCAGTATGTAGTGACAAAATAATAATGGTAGGAGACTTTAACATACACTTTGATAATGCGGAGGATCCACTGACAAGGGCTTTTACTTCTATATTGAACTCTGTCGGCATTAAACAAAACGTAGTAGGACCTACACATTATCGAAATCATACCCTAGATCTAATATTAACACTGGGTATCGACGTAGATAATATAAACATACTCCCGCAAACCGTAGCGATCTCCGATCATTATTTAGTAAAATTCGATTTTCACCTTAACATAAATACCCGCCCGTCTCCTCGGCAGTGTATAAAGCGCTCAATAAATTCAACAACAGCAATACAGTTTATTGAAACCCTCCCTGACTTAACTGCTTTAGCCCACTCGCCATCCGATCCAGGAGAGTTAGATAGTCTAACCGACTACTTAGAGAATACCTGCAGATCAGCTCTAGATATAGTAGCTCCACTAAAATATAAAAAAGCTAGATCCAAAAAGCTCGCCCCATGGTACACCGACCAAACTAGAAACTTAAAACAAATAGCACGTAAATTAGAGCGGAAATGGCGATCTACTAAATTGGAAGTATTCCACTGTGCCTGGAAGGATAGCATTATTGACTACAAACGGGCACTCACTAAAGCACGCTCAGCATACTTAGCCTCACTGATAGAGAAAAATAAAAACAATCCTAGATTTCTTTTTAATACTATTTCTAAACTTACAAAAAATCAAGCAGGCACAGAACCTCAGATTCCAGTAAACCTCACTAGTAATGTATTTATAGATTTCTTTGATAATAAAATAGAGAATATTAGACAAAATATAAAACCCTTTATTAGCAATACAACTGGTATGTCATCTGGTTTGGTTGATATTGATTTAAATTACATACCAGGAGAAAAACTTGATGCTTTTCATCCACTCCCAAAATCAGAATTAGAGAAAATAATTTCTTCCTTAAATTGTACTACCTGCACATTAGACTCAGTTCCCTCAAAGTTATTAAAAGAGGTATTACCAGCTGTAACTGAACCTCTTCTAACTATAGTTAACTCATCCATTACAATAGGTCACATGCCCAAATCATGTAAATTAGCAATTATCAAACCTCTGATCAAGAAACCAAATCTTGATCCGACTGTGCTGTCTAATTATAGACCCATTTCAAACACATCATTTATATCTAAGATCATAGAAAAAGCTGTTGCCCAGCAATTATGCCTATATCTGTATAGGAATAACACATTTGAAAAGTTCCAATCTGGTTTTAGGCCCCATCACAGTACTGAAACAGCATTAGTTAAAGTAACAAATGATCTCCTCCTTGCATCAGATCAAGGCTATGTATCACTGTTAGTGCTTCTTGATCTTAGTGCAGCTTTCGACACAATTGATCATAGGATCTTGCTAGAAAGGTTAGAACGCTGGGTTGGAGTCTCAGGCACAGCCCTTTCATGGTTTCAGTCTTACTTAACAAATCGCTATCAGTTTGTAGAGCTCAATAATATTTCATCCAAACGTACAATGGTTAAATATGGGGTCCCGCAAGGCTCCATCTTAGGACCACTATTATTTACATTATATATGCTACCATTGGGCACAGTTATAAACAAACATGGTGTCAATTTTCACTGCTATGCGGATGACACTCAACTTTACATATCAGCCAAACCCGATGACAAACTCAGTTTAGGAAAAATTGAGGCCTGTGTAAGAGATATTAAATGCTGGATGTCTCTAAACTTCCTACAATTAAATGAGGACAAAACAGAAGTTCTCCTTGTGGGCCCTAAGGCCGCAAGACAGAAAATTCCTAATTTAATGCTTAATCTTGCAGACTGTCCCATTACACCTGGCACAGTAGCCAAAAACCTAGGCGTCATACTCGACTCCGACCTATCATTTGATAAATATATAGATAATACTACTAGGATAGCTTTTCTACATCTCCGCAACATTGCCAAATTAAGAAATGCATTATCACAGGATGATGCAGAAAAATTGGTGCACGCCTTTGTTAGCTCTAGACTAGACTACTGCAATTCACTACTGTCAGGATGTTCAAATAAGAATCTAAATAAACTTCAAGTAGTTCAAAATGCCGCAGCTAGAGTTCTGACCAGAACTAGAAAATTTCAGCATATTAGACCAGTCCTATCAGCCCTGCATTGGCTCCCAGTTAAATTTCGTATTGATTTTAAAATTCTATTATTAGCATACAAAGCACTACACGGGCTTGCTCCTGAATACCTCCAGGAACTTATTTCCTACTATGAACCCCCACGTCAACTAAGATCACAGGGTGCTGGTCTGTTATTAGTTCCACAAATTAACAAGGTAACAGCAGGGGGAAGAGCCTTTTCTTATAAGGCCCCCCAGCTTTGGAATAATCTTCCTAAATGTGTCCGGGACTCTGACACAGTCACAATCTTTAAATCTAGGTTGAAAACCCACTTATTTAGTCTAGCGTTTGATAATTAATATCTCCCTTAGATAAAGGTACAGATCCAGGGGTTCATAGACGAAGGGTTTTATGGTAGACTGGGGTGCTGGTGCTGTCATCCTGTCACTGCTCGTGGTCACTCAAGTTTGTTGACAGTGCAGTGGACGGATGCCATTGTCTCAGAATGCCCCCAAGCCTATGTTACCTTCTGGTTCTGCCTTTTTTTAGCTAGGCTGTAATAATTTAACTTAGTGCCGGAGTTGCTGCCACACTCCAGAAATGTTTATAATTTTACCTGTCCCGTATATGTCCTCATACAGAGCTAATTTTCCCTGTTTCATTTCTCCACATGGCTGCCCGCCTGCTTGAGGAATAATGAGATGAGGAGAGACAAGCGATCCATCCTGGCCGGCCACCTCCTGCCTAACCGGATGCCTACACCATGATGGACATTATTACATCTTTTTCGGTCTAAATGGACATTATTGCATCTTTTACATTCTGTCTACATTCTGTCTATATTGTTGTTGTTGTCATGGTGACCGGTGTCGGCCAGAGGAGGATGGGTTCCCCCCCTGAGTCTTGGTTCCTCTCAAGGTTTCTTCCTCATGCAAAAAACTAGGGAGTTTTTCCTTGCCACTGTCGCCTTTGGCTTGCTCACTGGGGGCTAGGACTCGGCACTTGTAAAGCTGCTTTGTGACAACAACTGTTGTAAAAAGCGCTATATAAATAAAATTTGATTGATTGATTGATTGATTGATCTGCTTATTTATGTTGAAATTATTATATATTCCCAGGACAAACAGACAGCAGGACTGGGTCTATATGAATGAGTACAGAAGACCTAAGACGCAGCAGGCAAGCATGAACGTTCTGTCATCCTTAAGGCAGACACAATACGAATCATATGATAATAAGTAGAGAAAATTAAGCCATTTCATGAAAAAAGAGAAATAAATGAATAAACAGCAAGTACAGTAGGTTAGTCAAATTAAACCTAAAATTGCCTCACCAATTCTGTAGACTGTTCAGAGCAGGCTTAAGTATGTCATGGATAAACCTGCCTATAATGTGATGACAGCAGAATTACAGCACCAGACATTATGAGCATATGATATCAGTCCGGTCATTCACATATTCATTCAGTAATATTTATGGAAAGCAATAGACAACATGTTAGAACAGAAATGTTAATAAACATTAACATAACTATCATGCAATTGTCATATCATTGCATTATTATACTTAAGACTAGTTTACCAAATCCGAATGAAGTCTAAACCAGACAAAAATAAAATTCCTTTGGTCTAGGTTTATTCCAAGTCAAGGAAACCAGCACTGGTCCTAATGTTGAGGCCTACTGTGCTTACAGATGTTTTCTTCTGCTCAAAATGGTGACTTACAGATATTTTACTAAGGCAAAGAGCCCATTAATTATGGTAATAATGATAATTATAACAATAATAATAATAATAATAAACTGGCAGTGGAATTGAAAATGTTTAGATTCTGTATCAGTCTGCGAGTGCCGGACATTCCGACTCACCCACGTGTCTGTTGTCTCTGAAGGTCGAGTTGGGCAGCAGGAAGATGAGATGGCGGCTGAACTTCTCAGCGGTGCTGGAGTCCAGGTTCAGCACATGTTCTGCAGAGCACTGCAGGTCATACGTCTCCGCCAGCTTCTCACAAACATACTGTCATTGAAGAGGGTCGAACACAAAACGGAATGGGTCTCCAGTCAGACTCGGCTAACATAGGTGAAAGAAACTGTACAGTCTGGAAATGCTCTGTTAATGCCTCCCATGTAAATGTGTATTTAAGGACCCAGAACAATAGGGTGGAAAACATTAATTGCTAAACTTCTTCAAATGTGATTTTCGACAAGGATGTGGGAGCATCTGAAAAAAAACTTGTGGCTTAAATCTAACAACAATACAAATGTGGAGAGAAAAAAACGTAAAATAATCAGTTAACATCCTTAACGAGAATAGTATATCTATATTATTATTATTATTATTATCATCATCATCATCATATTATGACATTATATCAAATCATACAATAACATATCTCTGTCTCTTCCAATGACAGCCATCATTATTGTACCTCTCAGACTGGAGAAACATTGGTAGTGTTTACCTGCTAAAAGTGTGCATGTATGCATTTGTGTGTAAATCTTTGTGTGTGTGTGTGTGTGTGTGTGGTTTTACCTGAATTAGCAATGCCACCATCTTTTTACCATCAAGGTGTGTATTAGAAGCTTTGTGAAACTCCAGGTCAAAGTACAATTTACAAACTGCACCCTCGGGGATCACCTCGTAACAGTGCATCAGTGACTGTCTGTGAGAACTTGAGGAATGTGCGCGCGCACGCACACACACACACACACACACACACACACACACACACACACACACACACACACACACACACACACACACACACACACACACGAGTTAGATAACCAGCCACTTGTTTTCAAGGACACACTATCAGGGCCTGAGGTAAGTCAATGTTCTCGAACATCACTGATATCTTGCTTAAACTATTGGATTATTAATTTCACACCACATGTCATGAGCACAGGTATTTTTGAATGGAATTTATGAATGACCAGTCTGTTAGACACCCAGCTTTGATGTTTGGATTGTGGTGCATGTGAGCATGAGTGTAGGTACCTGTAGTAATGCCAGAGCTCACTGTAGCTGGTCATGAGATAAACCCTTTGCCCTGCATCTGTGCTCTCTTTCTCCAGGGCAAATACATGTACATCCTGGAAGAGACAGAAGAAGCCATTTATCATACGATGCTTGCAATCTTCCCATATTGTTCTAACACTTCACATTGAGTCCGTTCGTTGCCGTTATTACCTGTTTGCAATGTTGACTAGCGATGATGGCAGCGCTCTGCCGTGGGAAGATCCTCCAGACGGAAGAGGGCTGCCACGGCCGAGAGAGACGAGGCTTATACGCGTTGCAAATGGGAGTGTCTCGGAAGGACAGAGCCCTCTGCTCCAGCGCCTTCAGTCGGTTCTGCCACTTTACACTCGTCATCTTCCCTATATCGTTAAATATTGATCTTCGTAGAGCTCACCTGGTCAAAAACAATTAATGTGTTAATTTAACTACATCTGTTCCAGTTATGAGGGTTTGTTAAGCTGGTTAGTTCATCTATAACAGCTGTAACTGGTTGGCTGACAGCATATAGAGAATATACAGAATACAATATATAGTATATATAGTATACAGTATATAGTATATATAGTATACAGTATATAGTATATATATATATAGAGTATATAGTATATACAGTATATAGTATATATACATGGACGTAATTTTGATTTCAAAAGTGGGGGGGACATGGACTCGTCGCTATTTACATATTTGGTTTTAACCGTAAAAACTGGGGGGGACCAAAGCCGGCTTTTGAAAAAGTGGGGGGGACATGTCCCCCCCCCGTCCCTCCCCAAAATTACGTCCGTGTATATATATATATATATATATATATATATATATACAGTATACAGGTCATCTTGCTGGCTTGTTGGCTGCAGGTTGTTGATTGTATATTCAACTTAATTATAGACGTGTCAACATTACTAGCGCTGTATTTACTGTTTACATAAACTCCTCCCGGAAATGCGAGATGGTGAATGTTTGTTTGTTTACTTTAGCTGGTGAATTAAAGTGAATAACTAGCTAAGGCTAGGTAGCTAATTAAACTCACTCGTGTTAATCGTCAAACCCAAATGTTAACTAGAGAAGTAAACTCTGACGTCTCTTTCCACGGTGTCATACATACCTGTGTGGTGTCATGTTTTATTTTTATTCCCAAGTGTTTTAAACGTTTTAATTTCACAAACGTCTCCGTGGTTTGTTGGTGTTTTGATATTGGCGGGCCGAAATGCATGCCGGTGTTACACCGAATTCTGCGACCGTCGAATTTTGTGACCGCAGAGGGCGCTATTTCGCAGTTTCAGTTAGTTTCAGTTCACAGGCACGAGCGCTTTACGAATGCTGCGTAAGCTGCGCCGACGCGCTTTCTTTTCTCGTTTTGCTGCTGTCCACGAGCCAAAATATGAGAGATGCGTGTATTTACATTTTATGTCGTCTGTTAACAAGAATGTTTCATTACAACATTTTTACACGTGACGACAGGAGTAAAGTCAGCCAATACATACGCCTGACAATAGCAAACTTTTCATAAGTAAGTTATGTAAGCTGCTGTCATTTGGACCTCATTCCGAATGGTAATTATACACTTCTGAATAAAATGTTTAAATATAGTCTACTAAAACGTTTTTAAAACGATCTTTTAATATTTTTTGAAGATACATTAAAGTCACAGATCCAGTTGGCAGCTGTCAGAATGGGTGACCCCTATGCCACGGTCAGTCTGTCCACTCCATTCATGAATGTTTTTCTTTGGCTAACAGGTGTAGGGATGGTAAGTCACCTGAAAACATTTGGTTGGGTTTTATCTAGTTTGTATGGAGATGGACAGCAGTCACATATTTAGACAGCAGCCGTCAGAATCGGTGACCCCTATTCCAAAGTGCACTTGTCCATTCCATTCATAATTTTTTTTCTGTCTAATAAGGTGACGGGATGGTAGGTCACCAGGAAAGACATGGCTGTTTTCAAAATAATCATAGGTGGAAATTCAGTGGGGTCACATATTAAGAACTGGTGACCCCATGCCAAGGTACATCTGTCACATCTACCATGGAAACATCACCCACTGTGACTCCACAATAACAGAAAACAGTGATAGCAAAAACGTTTTAGTGGACTATATTTAAACATTTTATTCAGAAGTGTATAATTACCATTCGGAATGAGGTCCAAATGACAGCAGCTTACATAACTTACTTATGAAAAGTTTGCTATTGTCAGGCGTATGTATTGGCTGACTTTACTCCTGTCGTCACGTGTAAAAATGTTGTAATGAAACATTCTTGTTAACAGACGACATAAAATGTAAATACACGCATCTCTCATATTTTGGCTCGTGGACAGCAGCAAAACGAGAAAAGAAAGCGCGTCGGCGTAGCTTACGCAGCATTCGTAAAGCGCTCGTGCCTGTGAACTGAAACTAACTGAAACTGCGAAATAGCGCCCTCTGCGGTCACAAAATTCGACGGTCGCAGAATTCGGTGTAACACCTGGAAAACGTCATCCGGACGTTGGCGCGCGAATTCGAAGTGAAGATGGAGCTGCCGCGCGCGCTTCAGCTGCTGAAGTTAAACGCGGCGTCTGCAGGTAGATTCACTCACGGCAGTTTAAAACACGAGTGTTTCTCACACACACACGACGCACCGCAGATTTACACCGCACACCGATTTACGTTCGTTTAAGGAGAATCTCTGAGCTGCTGAACAAACGTTACAGCGCGGGGCTGTTAGAGGGAACCGGGCGGTGATGGAGGTTGTTGGGGTGGCTGAGATGTTTGACCACTGAACTATTACAGGTTACATTTACAGGAAGATGCATGCACGGCTCACTGGATACTGCAGCTTTACCAGTGAACTAGGAGACATCCAGCTTTGACAAATATAAACGATTTATTTACGAACGAGAACGCAGATGACAGGATATATGTGTACATACACATACACACGTGTGTGTGGTGCATGAAGTTTGCTTGATATGATTTTACTAGAGAGGTAGAAGATTGACCGAACCTAAACCATCATCGTTTTCTTTCTTTTCTGTGTCTCCTGATGCAGTTTGGGTGGACACGGTGTGGGATTCCGAGTTTGCGGATATTGAGCCTCTGGACTCTGCCATCGAGGAGGACATCAAAGTGGACTCGGGGGTTTTAAAGAAGGTTTACAAACAGTTGCTCCCGTTTTCCAGTGACGAGGACAACGCTCAGGTAACGTAGTGATATCTAGATCATGAAAGGACTGTGAGGGAACATGTTTATAAGACATGTCTCCTCCCTACAGTCCTGCTCTACTTGTTGTCTTTCAAATGTTTCCACAGCAGTGAGTTCTCTCTTGTTTTATCATATTGTGATACAGGCCCGTAGCCAGGGGGGATCGAAGGGTTCGTTCGATCCCCCCCCCCCCCCCCCCCCCCCCCGCCGCCCCTGCAAACTCCCTCCGTACACACATAATTATTATAATAATAATAATCTTTATTTATATAGCACCTTTCATACATACATGCAACTCAAAGTGCTTTACAGTATAAATAAAAGAAACATAAAAAGAAGACAAAAAGACAATGTTAAAGAAATTAAAGTAAAATAACATAAAATGTAAACACATGCCCCTCAAGATAGGTAGGCTATTCAATGAATGAATTGTTAATCTCCGGTGAATATACAGACGAACAAATAAGTACAGCAACAACAGACTCACAACAAACTTATAACAGTGTTGCCAACTCTCACGCAATGAGCGTAAGACACACGCATTTGACCGTTTTCACACGCTCACACAACATACATCCGATTTCTCATGCTGAAAAAAAAATCTAGTTTATTTATCTCCGATCTACATCTATGATTCCAAGAGTTATTAGTTCGCTCTGGCGCCAACCACTGGCGATCGATCGCTTTAGGCACAGCATAGAGGAAACATATAAGACATAACTCCCCCCCGGTCAACGTTTGACATACACCCCCCGCCCCCACATCAAATCTCAGTCCTAGTGATTTTGAAAAGTTGGCAACCTTGCTTATAATGAATAAAATATGTCTAAATTAAAAGGTTTGAAGTGTGCTCGTGTATTTAGGGGGCATTGGAGTAGAGAGCCAAATGAAGTCCACTTTTGGGGGAAAAAGATCCCCCCCATCACAATGCTGGCTACGGGCCTGTGTCATTAATTGCCTTTGTTTTACCTTCTGTTTCCCCATTTTATCTTTCATGCTGCAGAGCGTCTGGAAGGTGTTTGTGGAGAACGGGATTTCTGTGAAGACGCTGGTGGCGGTGCTCGCCAGCTTCATCCACGGTGGAAAAGCCAGATGCCCCAGTGTTGAGCAGAGACGGTACAGCCTGCAGGCCGCTGCCCTGTACCTGCTGCTTCTCAAAATCCCAGGTGAGCCACCTTAGTGCTGACCTGAGATCAGTTTATCCTACATTCAGTCCCAACCCGACCCTGGGTTCTTAGCACAGTTGTGATATTGTCGCAAGACATCTCAAAATGCATACTGCCTTTGTGTTTATAATTATTTAGTTGAATAAAATTGTCAGGCAGCATCAACCATTTTGTATGATTTTATATTTTTCAGGCAGCGTTGCCAATAAAGTCTTCCATCAGATCCTGTTTGACACATGCCTGGAAATTGTGTTGAAATGCTGGCCTCAGAGCTCTGGGAAGAAACGCAAGAAGGATTCTCTGAAGAGCTCTCAGGGTGACCCCAAGAGTGGAAAACGGTCCAAACCTCCAAAGAAAGCCTCAGAAGAGGTCTGGAGTGTAGCTTCTCGTATTTGCCAATTTTCTGTGTAATTTCTCTAAAACTCCAGCACTAGATATACTCTGAAGCTAATTACGCTAAAATTAATTTTTTGGTCTTGTCCTACGGAAGCTAACTGTGACGTTTGTAATGTTTGAACAGAGATACTTTTTCCTGTATGGTTGTGGTAGTCCAGGGCAGGAATGTTGGTTAATTTCGGGAGTTGTTGCAAGGCGTCGACCTCTTGTTGATGTGCGAAGCTTTAGCCATAGACAGAACGAGGCGTTATAATGGCCAGTCACGCTGACTCTTGCTTTGCCCTGCTCCTTCCAGATGGAGGTTGATGAGGAGGAGGAGGATGACGATGAGGAAGACGAGGAAGAGGTCTGCTTCTCGGCCCAGGACCTGCTAAGGTTGAGGGAGGACGTAGTCGGCCTGGTCCGGACGCTCCTCCGGCTGTTGGAAAGGTTCTCGTTGAAGGACAAACCGCAGAGCGCCGACAGCTGCATTCGGGTTAGTGTTCCTCCAGGAAATGGTGATGGTGTCATTAGCAGAACTACAACTGTATGACTGTGAACTGTATGCAAGCATGTTCAACACCGGCTCACAGCTGGAGAGGTGTGTTTTAGCTAGCATTACTGCTAACAAAGAGTGCACACTGTTCTATATATCGGTTGCCAGTTTGTTTGATTAGCTCTGATGTTGGGAGTATTAGACATATATTTCAGTTCAAATGACCTACATTATGCTTTTATTTATTTTCCACATTGTTGGTATCTTTGTGTGTTCAGTTTATCTGTAGGTCTCCCCTGTCCTGCTAACAGTGTAACTGTCTTTTGCTGCATGTGGTCTGATCTCATTTTTAATGTTTTTAAATCCTTCCCAACTTTCTTGCAGATATTCACAGAACTCACCAACTTTGAACCTGTTGTTGGGGAGCTTTCCTTTGCTGAGAAACGGTATGTGTGTCTTTGCTTGCATGCTTACACATTTGCTTACTTTATAATATTTTTGCTTACTTTATATAAATGTAATTTATATATTTTATTATATCAAATAAAAATGTTATGCTTTTTTTGTTGACAGAGATGTCGACCAATTAGAGAGCCTGCCTGAGCTAGCCTATCGTGGCCTTTGGCTCCTCTGCTCCTCCAATCACAGTGAAGGAAACGAGGTGAGTATGATGTGCTCTGCTCTGTGTCAGGTTTGCTTACATTTAGATTTCCTTTGCGAACGCTTTTTAGAACAGTGGTGGGTACCTGGTAGAGCGAGGTGCTATACACCAAGGTCATGGGTTTAGTTCTCTGGGAGGACAGATACGTTATTACTGCTAAATATGAAAGTCACTGTGGATAAGAGTACCTGACAAAACTCTAAACTAGAGTCCATTAGCCTTAGGCTAAACAGTCGTGCTAATTGGCCTCCGTGTTAGCCGAAATAGCCGCCTGGCTCTCTCTAGCTTTCTAGATCTCTAAATAATCATTGCAGCACTCTGTCCATGGATATGATCTGTAGATCACATGATCTGTAGAGCAGGTGCGTTGCTCCAGCGTGGTCCTGCTTGTGATATGATGTGCGTTCCTCTCCCACGGCCCTCCTCTGCCCTCGCCACCTTACAGTGTCGCCGCCGCGTCTTCCAGCGTCTCCTCTACGTCGTCCTGCTGATGAGGAAGGAGGAGAGGGCCAAGCCGTGTCTTCTGCCCTGCACACAGGCCGCGTACAGCGCGCGGGACCAGGCCGTGCTCTTCATCAGGTCAGCCCACACACACATATACACACACACACACACACACACGCAGTTCATAAGGGAAGATGTAGCTTGGAGCACTATATCGTGTGTGTGTGTGTGTTCTGGGGGTGTGTGTGTGTAATACCAGTGGTAAATGTGTGTGTGTGCGTGTGTGTGTGTGTGTAATAGCAGTGGTAAATGTGTGTGTGTGTGTGTGTGTGTGTGTAATACCAGTGGTAAATGTGTGTGTGTGTGTGTGTGTGTGTGTGTGTGTGTGTGTGTGTAATAGCAGTGGTAAATGGGTGGGTGTGTGTGTGTGTGTGTGTGTGTGTGTGCGTGTGTGTGTGTGTAATACCAGTGGTAAATGTGTGTGTGTGTGTGTGTGTAATAGCAGTGGTAAATGTGTGTGTGTGTGTGTAATAGCAGTGGTAAATGTGCTGTGTCCTGCGTGTGTGTTCTGTAGTCATCTTGTAGATGAACAGCCAGAGGCCGCGCTGCCTCTGCTCCGGATCCTTCTACAGCACATCTGCCACCAGGTACGCTGCAGCGTTAGCAGTGGATTAGCTTAGCCGTAGCAGCACAGGGTCGTTTGATGGCCTGTTCATTATAAAAGGTTCCGCATCTCTCACAATGGAAAGAATGTATTTGTTAGTTCAAAGAGTGTGTGTGTGTGTGTGTGTGTGTGTGTGTGTGTGTGTTATAGATTGTGGAGAAGGCGGAGTATCGTGCTAGTGGTGCACAGGCCGTTGGGAAGCTGACGTCTAAGATGCCGTGTCACGACTACGCCACCTTTGTGAAGTGGCTGCACAGCTACTCCCACAGCCCCAGGGTGAGTGCCCCGCCCCCTGCACCCCCAGGGGGAGTGCCCCGCCCCCTGCACCCCCAGGGGGAGTGGCTTCGGCCGGCTCTCCCCAGACGCTCCTCTGCTCCGCCCCCTCACTCGCCTCTTTGCTCTTCGTTGGCCGCAGGTGGCGTTCCGCATGTTTGCGCTGGACGCTGCGCTGGTGCTGCTGGGTCAGGAGGAGCGGGAGGTGGGCGTGGCCCTGGAGCCCGAGCTCGCCCCCTACCTGTCGCACCGCTTCCTGGTTCACCACCTGGTGTACGGGCGGCACTCCGACCTCTCGCCCACCGTCAGGGGCCACGCCCTGCACTGCCTCGCCCAGTGCCTGGAGCTGCCCGCCTCCAACGCCAGCAAGTGCATCCACGAGCTGTTCTCTTCCTCCTCCACCAGTACGTTACTCCACTCATCTGTTACCACCATCGATACTACTGATTACTGCACTTTTACTCATGTGATTTTGATAGTACTACTACTATCAGTAGTTTTATATAAACCTTTATGTGATTTTGATAGTACTACTACTATCAGTAGTTTTATATAAACCTTTATGTGATTTTGATAGTACTACCACTATCGGTAGTTTTATATAAACCTTTGTGATTTTGATAGTACTACTACTATCAGTAGTTTTATATAAACCTTTATGTGATTTTGATAGTACTACCACTATCAGTAGTTTTATATAAACCTTTATGTGATTTTGATAGTACTACTACTATCGGTAGTTTTATATAAACCTTTGTGATTTTGATAGTACTACTACTATCGGTAGTTTTATATAAGCCTTTATGTGGTTTTGATAGTACTACCACTATCGGTAGTTTTATATAAACCTTTATGTGATTTTGATAGTACTACTACTATCGGTAGTTTTATATAAACCTTTATGTGATTATGATAGTACTACCACTATCGGTAGTTTTATATAAACCTTTATGTGATTATGATAGTACTACTACTATCGGTAGTTTTATATAAACCTTTATGTTATTATGATAGTACTACCACTATCAGTAGTTTTATATAAACCTTTGCTTCTGTTTATGCAGTTTCACGGTGGCATTTTTCATGACTGTGATGATTACTCTCACACGTTTCCTGTCCCAGTCCCTGCCTACAATTGTTGTGTGTGTGTGTGTGTGTGTGTGTGTGTGTGTGTGTTCGTTCTCTCTCTAGGTGCACCGAGCATGCTGGAGACGGGCCGCTCAGAGCGTAAGCGTAATCTCTGATTAAATCTTTAAACCCTCTCTGATTAGTCTGATTTAAATTTTTAAACCCTCTGCTTAGACATGCTGCTGGATTGCGTTTTCTTTTTTCCTGAGTACTCTGAGTGCGTTTATCTTTTTTCCTGAGTTAAACTGAAGTGTTTCTACGCTCAGAGACACTGAAGAGGACTGAGACGATCCAGAGGACGGCGCTGACCTTTCGCACCATCGAGTTGAGCAAACACAAGAGCCTGGCGGCCACCCACCGCAGCCTAGGACCTGATACCACAAGCGCCGATGGTCAGTGACACCCCACCATGCCCCACCCACATGCCCAGGCCCCGCCCACAGCGTCACATGTGCTCGCCTGTGTGTTGTGTCAGTTTAATGGATTCACTTTTTTCTTGCTTAGATCAGGAAACAGTGGCTCTGTTCAAACAACGAGTCAGCGACCCTAAGACCAACGTCAGGAAATGTGCGCTAGAGGTGTGTTGTCAGTCACTCACAAGTGAAGTGTGTGTTTTGTCGTTACTGACCACATGTGCATGTTATTGAAGAGTGGTGTGTGTGTGTGTGTGTGTGTGTGTGTAGACCATCATGAGTTTGCTGAAGCATGGCGTGATCCCGTGCAGTCCGGAGAACCTGGCCGTCCTGTCTGAGCGCTGCAGAGACCCGGCCGTGTCCGTGAAGAAGAAAGCCCTGCAGTCCCTCATGGACCTGTTGATGGTGAGGCCACGCCCCTCTAGCTGCCATATGATAGCATCCTTCACACTGCCTGTCCAGTACTGAGCGTCTTGTAGCAAGCTGTCCTCTTTGCAGTGGTGCAGAAACAAAGCCTAGTCCTGAAATTTTCATAGTCCACCTTCTTCGTGTGTTTGGGTGTACAGGCTCTGTCAGACAGCGCTGAGGTGCAGGAGGCGTGGCTACGGGGCGTGGTTCCCACGGTGATCGACTCTGAGAGCTCTGTGCAGGAGAAGGCGCTCGAATGCCTAGATCATGTCATCCTCAAGCACATCAAGAGCCACGGCAACTATCGCCAAGACGATACCTTCCAGAGACTGGCCTGGGACTTGCTCAGACTGATGTGTGACAAGTGTCAGGACCTCAGGTGTGTCTCAAACACACACTCACACACACGCGCACTAGACTGAGATTGGACCACGACCCAAATAATGTACTGAGATTGGACCACAACCCAGATAAGGTCCAGTCAGTACTGGTCGCACACTGTTTGCGTATATGTGTGTAACTTTGTGTGTGCTAAACTGCTGAAGTATGAAGTCAGTTTTGGATGTTTAAATCTTTGTTAATTTCCTCATATGGCTGATTGTGAATCTACACCCTAATTAAAACACACTCCCTCCTCCCCCCACCTTCTCTCTCTAACCCCCCAACCCCCCCAGGCGTTATTTCGGTAAGGCCTTCAGCGTGTGGGCGAGGCAGCAGAAGTTCACCTCTGCCTTCGTGAACAGTCTGATCTGGCACACGAAGAGTGACCGCGCCCCTGGGGCGTGGCTCGTGCTGGCCAAGGTGGCAGGCTCCGCCTCCAAACTAAACTACGGCACTATCCTGGAGGCCTGGGACAGCGCTGTCAGGTGGGTGCTCTCCAGACTGCCATGGGCTGCAAGGTGTACGTGAACACACGGACAAAAGAACTATCGTTAAATGTTTTGCAGTTCACCAGTTGTCGACGTAGCAACGACCTGCCATATCCTCACTGTTATTGGTCACATCGCAGCCAGTCTCAATGACGACACCAAGAGAAGGCTTGTCAGTAAGTTGAGTTTTGTGTGCGCGCGTGTGTGACATGCACACGTGTCTTAAGAGAGCACTGTTTAATCTATAAAAAATAACCAAATTATTTTGTGTGTGTACCTGCGTTAGCTTTTATGAGAGCAGTGTTCATAAGTAAAGTAAAGTAAATGTGTGTGTGTGTGTGTGTGTGTGTGTGTGTGTGTGTGTAGCTGATGTGATGGGCTGGCTGAAGCGCTTCTCTCTGCCTCTGGAGGTGATCAGCTGTAGCGTCGACGCCCTCTTCAGTCTCGGCCAGTCAGACAATGTCAAAGACACCATGGTAGCGCCACAGTCTGTCACCAGCTGAAAACACCAGCGACACAACTTGAAAAACGTTCTGAAAAACGTCTCCTTCTTTGTTCTGACTTGTGTGTGTGTGTGTGTGTGTGTGTGTGTGTGTGTGTGTGTGTGTGTGTGTTAAAGAGCTTCCTGAATGAGTTCTGTGGGGAGCTGGTCTCGGTGTGTGAGGACTACCTGTCTGGCGTGCTCTTAAACGAGAAGGGGACAGAGAACCTGAACGAGGAGCAGCTGGTGAAAAAGCTGTGTGTGTGTGTGTGTGTGTGTGTGTGTGTGTGTGTGTGTGTGTGTGTGTGTGTGTGTGTGTGTGTGTGTGTGTGTGTGTGTGTGTGTGTGTGCGTGTGTGAGAGAGAGAGATAGAGAGAGAGAAAGTTTGTGTGTGTGTTAGAGAGAGAGAGTGAGTCTTTCCCAGCCTCACCACTGTTGTTCCACTGAGGGAAGATTTTAGCTCTCACACAATGTTAGTGACGCTCTTTCACCCTCCTTCTCACCCCCCCCCCCCCCCCCCCCCCCCTTCTGTCTCTCAGGTGAAGTATCTGTACACTCTGGGCGTGGCTTCCCTGCACTGCCCTGCTAAAGTACAGAAGAGGGTCTTTCTCCTGGTTCAGTCGATTCTCACATCATCTGAGCAGACCGGTGAGTTCATCCATCACACTCCACCTCACCTAACTCCACCTCACCTAACTCCACCTCACCTAACTCCACCTCACCTAACTCCCCCTCACCTAACTCTCCCTCACCTAACTCCACCTCACCTAACTCCCCCTCACCTAACTCCCCCTCACCTAACTCCCCCTCACCTAACTCCCCCTCACCTAACTCCCCCTCACCTAACTCCACCTCACCTCACTCCACCTCACCTCACTCCACCTCACCTAACTCCACCTCACCTCACTCCACCTCACCTAACTCCCCCTCACCTAACTCCCCCTCACCTAACTCCCCCTCACCTAACTCCCCCTCACCTAACTCCACCTCACCTAACTCCCCCTCACCTAACTCCCCCTCACCTAACTCCACCTCACCTAACTCCACCTCACCTAACTCCCCCTCACCTAACTCCACCTCACCTAACTCCCCCTCACCTAACTCCCCCTCACCTAACTCCCCCTCACCTAACTCCCCCTCACCTAACTCCACCTCACCTCACTCCACCTCACCTCACTCCACCTCACCTAACTCCACCTCACCTCACTCCACCTCACCTAACTCCCCCTCACCTAACTCCCCCTCACCTAACTCCCCCTCACCTAACTCCCCCTCACCTAACTCCACCTCACCTAACTCCCCCTCACCTAACTCCACCTCACCTAACTCCACCTCACCTAACTCCCCCTCACCTAACTCCACCTCACCTAACTCCCCCTCACCTAACTCCCCCTCACCTAACTCCCCCCTCACCTAACTCCACCTCACCTAACTCCACCTCACCTAACTCC